>NC_136007.1:23767837-24081587 GCF_048128805.1 Centroberyx gerrardi
AGGATGTTGACAGAGAAGATTAAATGAGGTCATGCTGGGCCATGAGAACGAACAGCGCCAGTTTTGTCCAGGTCAGATTTGCCTTTCTCAGTGATAAGAAACAACTTCCTCATTCCATCTGACACAAATCACTGACACTAACATTCTGGCATGCAGTCAGTCGAAGACTCATGCAGTGAGTGCGTCCATGTACCAGGCCCAAAGGTTTTACTTAACTTTAAGGTGCCTGGGAGGTCAACGCAGACACATATACACATAAAAGTACCTTAAGTAAATACCTATGGAGTAAAGACTCCTGTGGCTCACTGCCAAACCACTAAAAGGATTGAGGTGTGAGGCCAGACTGCAGACAGTACAGAGGTATGTAAAGAATATCATGCACTCAGCACAAATGCCTCCCGATGAATTCCTGGGTTCCTCCCAAGTTCCTGAAGATGGAGCGGGGCATTTTTTGAAACTTAGACCAAGACCAACATTGGAAATAACGTGTTTTAACACTTTGATGCAGGCTATCCCCTGGGTTCAAGTGTATGGATTTTTTGCCACAAAAATTAATATATCAAGAATCAGAATTAACTTAGAAAATTGAAAAAAAAACATCCAATGAAACAGACATTGCATTTAAGCCAACATATTTCTCTGGAATCTGACATTTGCTTGGTGAAACAGAACTGCTGTCAAGTGATTCAATTATTTAGGTCACGGCTGATTTTCTCACATTTTGTGCGGAATACAGAAGCACATTTCCTGCAGATTAAGATATTAACTCGGCGTATTCTAGATGCATATTTTACACAGTAACCTATTTTCTTTGCAGCGCAGGAGCATGTATGCCTGTCAGATGGATTGGCTTGGAGGCAGTCAATGAGTCTGTCTTGCTCACGTTGTTCCCTCTGAGGTTCTGGTCTAAATTTAGGTCCCCCGCCTCCAGGACATTGCATGGTGGTGGTCTTCTGGACATTGGTAGAAAACATACACACAGCATTATATGTGTTTTTATGCCCTTATGGATGCAAGTGTAAGTCTCTAGCCTGTCCAAGACTACAGGACCAACACAACACATTTCAATCAACAGATATCGGATTTCTGTTGAAAACACCCTGGGGACTTTGGCAAAAAATGGCATATTGATAAAGTACTCTGTAATAACCTCAAAAACATCAATACCCTTTTCAATACATTTGCAGCATCCCTTCTTTCTAAACCCTCTCATCCTGTCCATGGCTTTACCCACCAGGCAGAATGCAGCCTTTGTGATTGTGAAACAACACAGACAGCCCCTTCCTGTCCTCTGTGGAGGGGAGACGTTACAGCAGGACATCAAGATAAGATTGCTGTTAAAAGATAACAGGATGGATAATCCTTTATTTCTCTTCTCTCTCTTTGTCTTCACAGGCAGCAAAACAATAGCCTGATGTTTTAAGACTGGAGTCTCTTCATTCAGAGGTTCTCGCAGGCAGGTGTAGTAAATGTACCTGAGTGTTGAGCCCTGTAGGAGGCCAGAGGCAAAGACTGTCAGTTATTGTTACAGCTTAACCAAGACCGCTGGGTGTATTCATGCCTCCAGCTCACACTCTCAGCCTTGACATGAAGAGAAAGCTCAAAACGACCACTCTAGTCTACATACAAAGTAAGTGACAAGAAGCGACTGGGAAGCAAATGTTAAAAATAACTCCGCTGCACTGGTTTAGTTATCTTGCACAAAGAGGCGATGCTACCGTTTTGGTCATGACATAGCTTGACGGTATTTATTCTCGATGTTGTGTTCTGTTACTGTGCATGAGGCTTGTCAGGCTGATATAAAGAAGAGCCGAGAGTCTGGACGGTAGAGATAAATGCAGTAAGCCCTTTAAAGACGCACAGCTCTGATTCTAGTAGTGCATGGGTGTGGGGTGTAACCAGTGAACAGTGTGTTATTTGGACCATAGTCTGACATTCTTCATAGGCTCTTTAGATCCATCTTGACAGCCCAAGCATCTATAAGAAGAATCTTGTTGAGCTGATCACTTAACGCCCTGTGGCGAACTGGACACAAACTCCCATGGAAAACATTAAGTGTAATGTACAGCGACGTACGTTATTCCCATATTAAATTGGACTTTAGAGCATGAAATTGCCTCTGAAATGAAGGGCAGTAGCTGTGCTATTTTGTAATTTACCACGGCAAAGCAAAGCTGACACTAAGGATGCAGTGAGGAGCAAAAAAGCTCAAGTTAAAAAAAAGGGAATTGGAAACATAACATGGAGATTCAGTCTCTGATGAGGCGCACCAAAAGGAACAAAAAAACTTGAGCTTCTCTTATCTTCAACAGCTGATAGATTAATATTTAAGAAATAAGAGGTTACTGTAACAAGTGTGAGCTGTAATATTCTCCACTTAGTGACTGGTTGCCAAATAAGAGAAGAGCCCTGGGCAATCCAGTGATTAGTTTTTTGATATTGCTTTGTGAATGTTCAGTCATCACATTTCTTGGACAGGGAATGACAATGTTGCCTTTCAAAGGCAAACAAGAAAGAAAAGCAAAAGAAAAGCAAGCTTAACCTTGATGGTTTCAGTGTGAAACATTCAGTCAAGATAAAATATTTCCTGAATAGCTAAATGTGGCCAGCCGAGGGTGAACACTACAGGGTGTTGCAACTCAGGAAAGATCCTACTCATTAATACTGTAAGATGCGTAAGACTGCTGCTTCTATTTGAGGAAATGACAAACTGCATACCGTCTTAACCTTATCCTGTTAATTTCATACACATGGCAGAAAGTAGAAAAATTCCCATAATCCAAAAAACAACCTGACATGTCACCTAAAGGAGATTCTGCAAGGTCATTTCTCAGACTATCTGGCTGGAGAGGATATGTTAAGTGGGCGTAGCAAAGTGCTTTTGCCTGAGAACTGCCACACAAGCCGACTCCCCTATGGCCCTAATGACATCTAAAAGGGCTAAGCCGCGAGTGGTCCAGACAGACAAACCAAACACTGCTTATGGAGCAGCCTGGATCAGACTGACAAGTACATAATCTCAGTGAAAGTGATTGAGGTGCAGTAGAACGAAGACGGTTGACCTTACCTCACAAGTAAGAGAAAGGCATAAATCAGAACTAAAATAAAATCTGAATTCCAGATACAAGTTGGATATTGGATAAATATTGTTAAATCCTAATACACTAAAATACAAAAAGATGACGAAAAGTATGTTTAGGATGTAGATGTTTAGGAGTTGACTTGACTACAGTTCAAGTTTTATTGTCCATCTTGAATAAAACATCATAAAGAGTACTGCATTAATATCTGTTAAGTTAGATAAAGGTCAGGGTATCCAACCTTTTTGTTCCCGCTTGATCTCACTGCAGCAGGATCATCCGGGACTTTTCATCTCCAAACAAAATCCAGACATCAGCTTTCATGTCTTTTTGGCAAGGTCTTGCAAGCTCTAGATAGGTTGCATTACTGCCCAAGACACGTTAAGCCTGATTTATAAGGGGTAAGAGACTTTTTAGTTGATAAAATGACGGGTGACATTGTACGCGGTCACAGGCTCTATGCAAGTGTGTATGTGTCCCTACAGATCATTAAATCTACGACTCTAACTGTTGCACTATTTCCAGAGGCTGTGTGTTAGCTCTAGTTGTCAGCCAATACATCATCTCCTTATTGTCACCAGGCAGACGCCCTGTCTCAGAGGGATTAAACGTAGAGCTGATGTTCCTCCACAACTCGCGAAAGGAGCCGGGTGCTATTAGTGCCAGTGTGACGGGTGTGGGGTGCCTCTCTCTCCAATTATCGGCCACTCAGAAAAAGCCAGCCAGCCAGCCCTGTGTGTGCCCATGAATTATACATGGGCTCCATTAAGACACTTAACAGCTGGTTCCTCAGGAACCTACATCGCCAGCAAGAACTGCAGCCTGGCTGCCCCTTTGTGCCTGCTTATTAAAACAGCAGCACTTGTGATTAAGGTTGTGCAGTAATGTGCCTTCTGACCATCATAAACCAGCCAGTCACAGGGCTATTTTCAGTTCAATCCCATCTCTCTGGAGGGCGACTGGGCCAGCTGCCGATTTCCTCACATGGCGGTGAGATGCACTACAGTAATTAAATGAATGTCTGTTGTGGCTTGTTGACCTTGCTGTGGTTCAGGCGCTCAGTCTTTTCCATACCCGACTCTAGCAGATGTCCTGGTCATCATACCTATAGATTCAACAACCGCCTAGTGGTAATAAACCGGGTGGCAGCGAGAAGAAGAAGACCTTTCTGAGGAAGGTTAAGGGCAGAGAGGGGAGGTGGCAGACTGCCACACTGGTTTTGGACACCTGGTTGTAAAAACAGAGTCAGCAAATGGAAATCATTTGAATGTAATGAAGACCCATTAAGAGCTTAAGCAAGAAAATTCATCCTAGAGTGTACATTTGCACTCTACTCCTCTTCCTCAAACTTGCCTTAAACTCAAAGTGAAAGAACTCCCTAAAAAAGATTTATCATTTGTTATTCTTGGACAGTTTAGTCAAGAATTCCGTACATGAACAAATCTCTCCTAAAGCAAGAAACAAGACAGCAAAGACTTGCTAGAGCTGCCCCACTGACGAGTGGGGAACCAGCTTCATGGACACTATTATAGGTTGACTTTCCAGGGACATGGGTCCATTTCATAGATTAGAACTGTTTCCCCTACTATGAACTAAAGGTCATTTAGGTACAAGAGTTCAAACAAATATTCTTAATCCAAAACACCAGCTAAAGTGTATTAAGTCTTGGTTCTCTAGATTTTAGTTTTGGGAGAATTGTTCATGTTCACTATATTGATTGAAATGTTCAAGATCATAGGAATAACAAAGTGGTTTGTGGGGGTAGATTTTTTTTTTAAGAAACTGAAATGTAGGACCTATGTTTTATTATCTTCAGTACTCACAATTTGTCTTATTTTATCTATATCTTATTCTCTGCTTTTGCGATGACCCAATTTCCCCACGGGGATCACAGAAGTTCCATCTCATCTAATCTAATGCTCTTTCATGAAACAAAGTGTTTCTATGCATTCATATTTCCAAAAGAGATGAGGGTTACTTTGCAGAAATGCTACAGTTTGGATATAGCCTTCCTGTCTTCACATCTTTCTACATCTGCGAACATGTTACAATAGCCTCTGTAATTATGTAGCTCCATTAAATATATTAACATCAGACGGGTGGTGAGATCTCTGCTTGACGCTTGCTAAACCACGCACAACTGTTGCAATAGATGAAGCGTAGTCTGTCTGGCTCTGAAAATAAAACCTACATGAACATTTCACCTCTTTTCAGATTCTTTCTGAAATCTCAAATTCTAAGGATTGGCAATGCAGTCTTTGGCCTCATTTTCTTGTGAGGTTGAATTTGAGGCAAGAAATGTTATTAGAAATGGGATTTAATGGAACGAATTGTGTATCTCTTTGTATCAATAGTCCTTTAACGCTGCTAACAAGATTCGGCCTTTATCATAAAATTTCACCATAGGACTGCTTTACCACACTTTAAAAATTTAGGATACAGGCATACCCTTGTGAAACAAGTGTTCAGAATAGGATTTTGTACATAGCAACAGTCATATGTGTCATAACAAATCCCTTTTTTGTATGCACAGGAGTTATTAACGTGTTCGGCTATATAATTTGCCATGATGATTCAACAGTAGACAAAGATTGACTTGAATATCAACATCATAGGGGACAAGTTCAACAGGAATTGAATCAAGAAAGAGGCTTTCTACAGACAACACTTAGTTGCCTTTTTCTCCATACCCGCAGTCGACAATGTGTAATGTTTTTCAATGAGATAGAGGCGCTAAAAATGGCTCCTTCAACAGCTGCTTCAACCCCCTCCTCCTTCCAAATTCCACCCCACCTTCTGCCTATGTCGCTTATTTTCTGAGCCATAATATTTCTCAAGATTAGACACGCAATTAACTCTAATGTTCTTAGCAGAGAGGGTGGGGTGTTACTGCTGGAGGAGACAAAATATAATCATATTCCTACAACTCAGCTCTGTGTAAGACAATGCCTGGACGTTGGCTGTTAATAATGTGACATGCACATTACAATGGATAATGCTTATCTCAAAAATGATATGTCCTTGTGAAAAGTCTGAACTGGCAACAAAAGATTTGTTGTCAGAATTAATTGTTGGGTCTGTTTTACATGATAAGGTGAAACAATGTTTCCCCATATATCCTACTACTGAACCTATTTTTCATATTGCATGACGGATAGTCTAACAGAAGTCCCAGCCTGTATAGAGCTGAGCTGACACCTACCTAGCAGGTAGGCAGCAACAGACTGCACAACAGCACCTGCAGATGCAGCACCCTGGGGACCTGCCTGCCACATTGTGTATCCTCACACTGGGATGGCTTGCTCACATGCCGTGAGAATATTATGCAGAAAGAACCAGTATACATAGTCATAAAGGGCGAAAAAAAAAGAAAATAATTTCAAGTTCAGCCAAGGGGAAAAACCAGAAGCAGACTAATGCTTTAGAGACCTGGATACTGACTGCAGAATCTTTTGTAATTCCATACCTAATTTCTGAGAAATAAAACCCTCCTTTTAAAAGATAACACACACATAGTGTGCTATAAGCCCAAGAGTCCAAGATGGACAAAATCTGACAAAGGAATGAAGTTTCAATCCAGAATGAGACATCCACCATTTGAAAACAGTGACAAGTACTCTGACAAAATGAATGCTGGCATGAGGAACATTATGGGTTACTATTAAAGTTATGAGTCACCTTAAAAGCTTTGTTTACAAAATAGTTGTGTTTTAAAGGAGAGCATCCTCTGCATTTTGAAAGATTAACAGGTAACATTTTTGTTTCCAAATGGATATACAGCATTTTGGAATGAAACCCTTCAAATCTCCTTCACTGTCATGTGTGCAGTGTCTCCTCTGCCTGTCTGTAGTTTATCTACAGAAAAAAAAGGGGTCTTTTTGTGATGTTCATTTGAGATATGAGGTATGTGAAAACCTCTATTACCATCACAGTGAACAGCTTATTTGTCACTGAGCCCATTATTCCTCATTAGGAGCACAGGGCGTTGTGGGCTGCGCAGATCTGGGCATCAAGTGGCTAAGTGATGAATGTGCTGTGGGGGTGTTTATCGTCCTAACAGAGAGATGCCGTGATGATGACCGATGGACTCAGAGAGTGGAGAGAATCAGCACTGCAGTGACCTTGTTTTTACTGATGGGTTACACGGATAGCAGAGGAAATTTCTCTCCTTCAATACAGTCCCTGCTAAATAGTCATGCTTAGCTCTTTTCTCTATCGTTTAGCTACCTCTTATTTATCAGTGCAACTAAATAAGAAGATCTCTGTAGGCGGTAGGAGTGCAGTGGGACATGTAAAAGAAAAATTAACCTGACAAATTTCAATTTAATCATTTATCACAGTTTTTGGAATGGTTACAGCAATGCACCAGTGGTTTGTGTACTATTAGTTTCTTAACTGCCAACACTGTCATGCAGAGTCGAAAGTGACTGCTTCAATTTACAATCATTCACCACAGAAAATAATAGTTCTGCCAGCTTTAGTTATGAAAGACAGAAAAGAAAGACAGAAAAAAGCTGTTTCCTGAATGTGGTTTTCCATGAGCCATGAGTAAAGCAGCAATGGACTACTCAGGTACAGGGAAACAATTGTGGATCTGCATTAAATTCTTAAATGCTGAAACAGACTTTCTAAATCGAACACCTGCAGTGAGTGCAACACACAAACTGGATTTCAACTCAAGACATTGAATCAGAGTTGAAAATGACCCCCCTACCCCCACCACGCACTAAAAATATATCATACTGTGAGCCCTAGTTCCGAAGTACGCATCAAACCATGGCCTTTGTGAATTAATCAGCCCCTAATTAGTGTCATTAAGGCATAACTGCTCCAAAGCTAACCTTACTGGGCAATATGGCACCTAAATGTATTTGCATACTACCGAAGACCCTGGCGCTCTTAGTATAAGGTCAAAGTGTTATAGAAGTTAGATGTACAGCCTACCAACTTGAAATATCTGTCAATGTAAGGTTGGCTTTATGACCAAGGGGTTCAAATAAAATCTTGCCAATATATCCTCTCCACAGAGCGCTTTGGCAGCAGCCCAGGAGGAGGCAGTTTTCACTCCTCCTACCTATGAAAAAGGAATGAGCCCTGAATACAGAGTGGCTGCATGGCCATTAACACGACTCAGAAACAAGAACTACTATTAATCATTTTCACTGGTTCTCTAGCAGGCAATTTGCTCGTTCTGTAATTTAGATATGAAAGGGAGAACAGGAAGGGAAGGGGTAGGGTGATGCAGTTAAATAAAGGCCGGGATCACTGTTTCACACTCCCATACGGGTGAACAGGAGTCGGCACGGGGCTTGTACATCGCTGGCATGTTAAAATATTAATGGCCGGGGTTCTGAATATTCATGGGCAGTCGTCCCCATCATCAGATTGTGGAGGACAAAGCAGTGTCCCCGGAGTGTAATCCGATTCTACATGTTCTTGCTTTATTTCCAAGGACGGGGGGCTCCAGGCAGAGTGGGCGGCTGCTGGGTTGGAGGTGAAGCTGCTGCTGGAGCATGTTTCAGCCAACAGGAGGCAAGTGGGGAGACTGGACAGCCGTGTCACCACAACTGAATGTGAAATCGTGACCTCGTGCCATTGCTGTCTGTGTGGGGGCCATGACAATGGCTCAGGTTGAGCTGTTCATGCCCATCTCTTTGGTTGTACCACCAATTTTGCCCAAGGACCCCATCACATTATCAATACACAAATATGCCATTATTTCTTTCAGTTGTAAAAGTGTAAAAACTGTTCCCCAGATATGGGTAACTGATTGAAACTTTTTGGGATAATCAAGTACATTGGCACCATAACACAGGGGGGGGGAGGTTTCTGCTGTAAAAGAGGACATAATACAGACTTTCAAGCAAGGGGGAGGGTAGCTTTATCTGAGCAATAGGAGCACATACACAATCACACTCCCAGGATCTGCGTGTCTGTTTTCAAAAGGTATCCAAGCAACCAGCTCCCAGCCAGGACCTTCGGGTGTAGGCTTATCAGGTAACAGCATTCTGCGCCTGCTCATAGTTTCTTTTCGTTTATGTTTATCCTAGGTCAGTGGCTTCACTCTTCACTCTTGACCCAAACAGCCAGGAGTGGAGGGGGTAGAGAGGGATTACCAGAGCAGGTCCTGCAGTACTGTAGCAGGGCTCAGGAAAAATAATTGGCTAGGACTCACAACTCCAACAAACAAACAGAGAGTACTGACTGGCCGGTGGATGTCAAGAGGCTTCTGTCTGGCAGTGCTGGAATTGGATAGACTTGTCAGGGAGGGACTATGGGAGGGCTAACCACAACGCCGCCTTACGATGGAAAAATGCGCAGTGTTCCTGAGACAAACTATTTGACAATAGACTTGGGAAAAGGATTGGTTGCCATCAAGCTCCCTGTAAAAGCTGACATGTCATCTGTTTTCTTTCTTCATTTCCAAGACGATTTATGCCCATACTTTGAATTTCATCCCACTCATGATTTCAAGTTAACTTCAGAAAATTGCAACCTCTTACAGATCAATTTCCTGTCCAATCACAACAAGAGCACGATCCAAATAATGACATCTATAAATGTTCACATTTGTTGTTTAGTAACATGAAGGCTACTTCAAAATTGTCTGCTGTGTCAGATTCTGTATTGGCTATAATTGGCTAAATTAAATTGGCTATAATTTCAACAATTCTTAATTTCCCTCTCGAATATTGGGATTTTAAAGGTCTCATTTTGTGTTCCATAAAATACCTCACGGACAAGCAGAATAAAAAAAATGGAGCACAAATACCCTAGTCTCTATTTTGTCATTAAAAAGAGGTTAGTACATTATTGTGTGATCCTAAGCCATGTCAAAAGAATGCTATGAGTCTGGCAAATGTTGTTCTTGTCTGCTGAAGTGGAACAGTGCCCAAATGACAAGGCCACTGCTATTAAGATGGTAATGAGCTCAAACTAGTGTATACAACAATGTGCGGCATAAGACAAAAGTAGGCTAAACAACACACTATGTATGTAGACCTTTACATATTACTCTCACTGTCCCAGCTTTTACATGTCAGGGAGAGATGCCGGAAGAGAACAAAGCACTTCATTATTGCATGAGGTTTCTCAGTATTCAGCGGACTGGAATGTCAGTGCCCTGACCATGGTTCTGTGGCTCCCCTTCAAAATCTCTGAAAACATTTCAGTAACTGCTACAGGATGCTGATACCAAAAGAAAGACCTGCGACAATAGCTTCACGTCAATGTTCTGAGTGGGAGGAGGGACCTGCGAGTTTCAGTGGAAATTCCAGGGCACTAAACGGACACACCCATACACATATAACCTGATTTTGCATTTGCTATAATCCTGTCAACAAAAAAGCAGGGGTAAATTTACAGTTTAACACATTTATGATTAATGATTAATAACACTAACGTCATTCATGGGTAATCAATGTTAGCAACTTCTCTGCATCTTTTGCCCTGATGACAATTGAGAGCAATCTGCATTTTGACTGAGCGCCAACAGATAAAACAAAACAACAGCCAAGAGTTTGGGAAAAACTATATAAAACTGAAGATTTGCATCTGTCATCCTCATATCCATCATCCCATCTTTACAACTGGAAGTTATATTAATTGCTTTATTTACTGAATAAACTGACACTGTGATTGTACCAAAGAATCAAGTACATCAGTGGTTGCCAAACTGGGGTCCATGGACTACAAGGTGTCCTTTTAAGGGGTTCCAAGGGGTCCCCGGCAAAATGAGGAATAGTTCAATTTCACTGCAAGTTCATTAACTAGAAGTTAGCACTAGTAGAGAAAGAGAATGTATGGAAATGACTATCCTGATCAAAGGTTTCACTCTCCCCACTGCTCTCTACCCACCTACAGTGTAAACAGACAACTAAAATCTTCTTGGATGAGGGTCCCTGGGACACATCCCTCATCACATGGGGATCTAAAGCATATCTATCTGGGGGCACTTGACATGGAAACGGTTGGGAAACCCTTAAGTGAATGACACAGACATAAACAAAGCTGTGAGCACAAGCAAACATGTGGTTGAGATAGATTTGATAGCTTCGGATTTTGGACTTGGGGTAGGGGGGGGTGCAGCACTGCTGCCAGATGGCAGACAAAACACGCAGCACTTTGAAGTCCTTTAGCTACAGGTTTTAAAGCGGATCAAGCTATTGTGTTAACCACCAGTAGAGACCAAAAAAGATCACACGAAAATACCTAGATTTTTGGCACCGAGATAAAGACAGTTGATTCTAAAACATCCCTAAAATCATCTAGTTTCGCACTACTGTGGCTGCTTTCAACACAATGCGTTAGGATTTACTATAATGCTAATACCTATTCATTTAAAGTAACGTACAAAACAATACTAAAAAACCTGGGAAGCCAAATGACATAGTATGCCTGATATGTAATTTAATGGAAGCTAACGTCATTATTACTCACTTAAAATGTGTAACGTTATGAGGCTGAATTAAATAATGTTAAACTTTAACTCATTAACGTTAGTCTTTACTTAACTGTTGACCCCACTATCTAAGTAGCCTAATGCAGGGACCCTGCTGGCTGAGACTCAAAAGAAATCCCACACTGGAAACCTGCTAGCCATGCCGCCGCCACAAATGACCTAAAATTGTATTATTGTTTTTTATAATTTAGCTATTATTTACCATGTAAACTAACCTTATTATCCTTACGTTCGATTGTGGCACTAAGTTGACCTTAGGCCAGAGTTATATTCAATAACTCCCCGTCGGACAATTTCAGAAGTGTGGCAAACTACTGATTTTTTTTATATATTCATCATACTAACTTGAGGTACAAACGCAACCTAGAAGTTATCAGCAATATTATATTATCGAAAAAGCTGCAGTTTTCACGTTAATGGTTTCCATTCGCCAGTGGTTAGCGTTATTGAGCGCGGTTGACCACACCATGAAACATTCGTTGCTGTTTTTGTTCAAATTCAAGGTAACAAAAGTAGCTCCGCGGCTCTTGTTGTGGGAAAACTTACCTGCTAAAATGCTAAATAGTACACAGCAGAACCGGGCTATCGTGGGCTCCATTCCTTTTCGAGCTATTCCACGACTTCTCAACTGAAACTTGGCTGTAGGAACTTGTGTTGAGTTCGAGTGAAACGCAGCAGCTCCGCTCCGCCGAAGCATCCGAAACTCCACTCCTCCGCTGCTCTCGGCAGGTGCACACCGGAGGGAGCTGGAGGGGGTCACGTGACACACAGTTTTCCTAAACAAGATCCAATGACTCCCCCTGCTGGTGTCGTGAACACGGAGGTCTCCCGGACACCTTTGTTTTGTTTTCATTTTCATACAGTACAGTCTATATGCTGCCTTCAAAGTACTTCTCTTAAATTCCCTAGCCTATCTTATGGCTTGGCATTCTGTGTAATTAATTAGCATTGTATGTTTTTATTTTCACTCTTGGTATCACACATTTTTGTTTTAGTTATTAATCCAATCACTCATGCCTGATGCTCGTTTCCCCCTCTTTCTTCTGTCGCTGCAGCACAAAGTAGCTCTATGCCGCTCGATTTCTAAAATGAATCGACAGCCTCCAAACAGCTATTTAGGTATTATTTCCGACCAAAAGCATATTGAATGCGCAGCAAGTCATATTCAGACAACAATAAAATACACAACTATTAACATTGTTGACAGCTTCCATGCCCTCCACCTCTAGTCATGTTTCGGCAACTCATGTAAGCTATAGACAATTCCTCCTCTGTCGGTGTTAGGCATGGAGGCAGTAGTAGTATTCCCTGATGTTTTGCTTCACAATTTAAGTTTTGTAACTTTACAACAGTTGGTTTAAAATTCATCTAACGTACGGGCACATAACATTTTTTTATGGTCTATGTAACCTCCTAAATTGTCTATGTATGACATAGTGGCAACACAACCACGCTCGTGCGCCGTTGCTAGGCAACCGGGTTGACTTGAGTTCTGCCCAAAGTGCCCATAGACCGTAATAAATCTACCCGTGGCAAAGTAGTTGTTTTGTACAACAGCTCACATTTCCGATGATTCAGAAGTGGCTCATTATGTCATTTGTTCACCATGGGTGTCATGTAGTCAAACCAGAGAAATAACTGAATTGAGAATTGAAACCATCATTATTACTGTTGAGGAGGGACAACAGTGAAAATGGCGAGCTAGATTTTGGCCTAGATTTAGAGGGATTAGTGGGTAGTTTGCCAGTGTAGTCAGTCAGACCTGACACAGCCTGGCACTGCATCTGGTCATCCCAAACATAGATCTTTCTGACACTGTACCTTCTGTGATCCTAATATTTACAAACAGTGTACCCTCTATGAACTCCCCTCCTTTGTGTTCAAGGGACATTTCAACCTGGGCCTGATACAGGCGGCTGGGTGGCACAGTGGTTAGACACAGTCCTTCTGAGTTCAAGCCCCTGTCAGCAAGCATCCACTATGCTGAAGTGTCCTTCAGTCACTGAGTCCCAATAACAAACTTCTACTTTATCAACAGGGTATTTGTTACCCAAGGGTAACAAATAATACTTGGAGGCTGGACGGCCCACTGTTCTTTAAAAAAACCATTATAAAAGAATAAACACAACTCAACAAAGCATTACGATGCTTGAAAATGGTGTTTAATAAAACTTAATAATTTAAAAAGCCTATACATCTCATAATTCTACACTATGAATAAATAAAACCTTCACTCACAAAGGACGGTAGGTGGCATACATGTAATTCTCCCATCATAAAAATACAGTACTTATTTCAAGACTACAAAGTAAGTATGACTTCCAGTATACCTAATTTAATACAAGTGATTATTTTATTCAAACTATTACAAACTGTCTAAAGTGCAAGAATAGTTTTTGTCAGAAACAAAGAAAATTTAACTATAAAAATTCCTGTTTAAAAAAAATTGGTCAGTCATCTTATTGGTCCCTTCAGCTTTTGCTCCCTAAATGTCCAGTGTGAACTATCATCACCACGGTCCCTAACTGTAACAGTGTGCCAGATTGTGGTTGTCCCAGTATCCAGGCCCTCCTCTGTAGCCAGGAGGGACCCATACATTTTGTCTGAAGATGTGGGGGGCTCTGCCGCGGGGCCTGAAGCCAGACTGAGGCCGTGGAGGGATGGGACCTTTCCCTGGCGCCATCTTCTTGGGATGCCATGTAGGAGCGGCTGGGTTCATCACCTTTACAAAAATAAGACAAATTCCTTTTACACAAACCATCTTGGCCCCAAGTATTCGTCTACGTACACTTAATTAGACATCTGAGTTAAACAAGTTTTGAGCTCTGATAAACATCAGTAATCCAACAGGTGGAGAAGCACTGGTGGCATCGTACAAAGGCTTCCTACTCATTCCCTTTCTAAAATTTCAGATGTGTTCCAGACTGATTTGTTGACTGGATTTGAGAGTTTTGGTTGGTGTTCAATATGACTGCTGATAGTGTCTCTAATATAATTGTCAAGTAGGCCGTATCACTCTGTAGTTGAAGATTAATCTTCACAAAAATCCATCACAAATATCACAATAAGTGAAATGACAGTGGGCCTAACAGCAAAAAGTGCGGTCATGTACTTTCCCATACTTATTTTGTTCAATCCCCAAAACTTCTCAAGACCTGGTAGTAATAATGTTTTGCATTCTTTCCCACACCTGTGTGGGAACCATGGTCATAGGCATTCTAAAATTCATATAGTATACCTGGTGGGTATGGCGACTGTGGAGAATAGTAAGGGGAGAAGCGAACGTGCTCTCCTCATCGGAAGAAGAACCTGAGTGGTAGTCTGATGTCACCCTCTCCAAAGCGCTGGTCACCTTCTTCGTGACATCTTTGTCCTCTTCATCATCACTAGAGAAACTGGCCACTGAGAAGCAGGGGTTTAGCTCTCCATATCTAATACGAGGGGGAAAAAGCCAAAAACCAAAATGCCATTAATGTCTTTTGGAGGGCACAGGTAGTCAGTTGTAAATTTGTAATCTGTTCAGATCTGAAAAGTATTGAAAATCAAATAAATAAATAAATAAATAAATACAACCTGCCACATAATTACATAAGCCCAGGAGGACCCAGAAGTTTTATGATCTAAAATTTGGGATATGTATCTACATTTCTTAAGAGTCTCACTTAGGATTAACCCATCTTAAGTCAAAGGCTCAATTTACTACAAATGAATATTAACAAACATTAATACCAGTGTAAACAAACCTTTTATGGCTCAAGAAAATTCAGACTTGTATGTTACATTGTTACATTGAGGGTCTAAAGCTGGCAGTGCCGGGTAGGTTAGGCTATGTAGAATAGGTGGGCTGTTCTGTCTTACTATAATCTGTTTTTGTGCATCTTGCTCTTCCTTATGTTTGTCCTACATCATTCTTTTCTATGACTGATTGTTGATCAGTTAGATCTAGTTAGGCTCATTCTCTGTACAGTCCTTTGAGACATGCTTGTGATAAAAGGGCTATATAAATAAACTTAAACTTGATATGTAGCTGCCGTCTATGGTTACTGCTTGTATTAAAAGCCCTGTCAATTGACTATGCCTGGACTAGGCACTGAAAAGTCAATAGATATCATTCCATTTTGCAAAAGAGTAGCCTAAGTGTCAAAGCCTCACCTGCAGCAGACCTCCCCTGGGTCCACCCACAGTGTGAGTTCTCGGGGCAGCCCCAGGTCCCTGTACTGAACCCCACTCTCCTGGCAGGCTCGGAGCAGCTCTGGGTCCTGCCGCTGGAACCCGTTCACTCGGATGCACCTACAAACCACACAAAACAGACGTCTAGTAACACAATCTTAGACTGGCTATATACTTCAATGGAAAGACATTAATAACGAAAGATTGGTAACTCTGCTGAGGGCTTCCCAAAATATCAGAGTATCCCTACTAGTAGTAATCATCAACAGTATATAAAAAAAGACCAGTACCTGAATGCCTGGCCCCTGCTAGGGTTGTCAGGGTACCAGTGGCCCCTGAATTTCTCCTGCAGTGCAACAGCCAGCCTCTCGACAAACAGCTCAATTTTCTGCGACTCCAACTTCTCTCCCTTTTTTATGAGCCTCTTCAGGAAGAACACCACAGCTGCAATTTCTTTCCTCATATTTCACTTATGTTTCATTACGATGAATAAAAGAAAGTCTGTGAAAAAAGAACTTCAGTCAGACCAGCAACAATTAAATCCAAGCACCATGTGTGTGTGCAGGTTTCAGTGAGCTAAATATAAGGCTTTTAAAAACATCTTTAATGACAGAATAAATGCACGACCATATTGCCACAAAAATGAAGACAGTTCAGTGGGACTGGACTCTTTCCAAACAGATATTCACCATCAGCTAACGTTACTCTTACAAAATGCTACTTGACAAAAATGTAATACATGTTACAGGTTACTGTTACAATGAGTCCTCTTAAGACCTCTGCCTGTAAAACACTTTGTTTTTTGAGGATAGAATCATCTGTTTTTGAAATATTGGCTGATAAACATTCAGGTAGCAAAATTGTTCCTAAATAGTATTTTGGAATGAAACCCTTCATATCTCACTTTAGAGGAAGCAATGCGAAAACACCCCATTTTAAAGACCTCTGAAATTGTATTTCAACGGGTTTTATTTATCTGTAGACATAAAGGTTTTTGATCTAACGTTATCGTTAGATCGTTGGATCTGTATTTACACTGGTAACTAGCATTTGAAGACTCACTTGCATACATTTTTCCATGTTTCAAGTGTTCTATTTGGGTTTAAAATATTAATCAATGCCGCAGAAACAGCAAGTAATACACTAGAAAGATGGGATCCCTGTGTACCAGGCAGATACGGTTTTCCATCAGTTAACGGAATTCCAGTTTGGCGGTGAGAAACGTTCCAGAAAGGCGGGCTGTGACGCATAATTTCCGCTTTTCCATGCACCACTACTAGCTCCATCACACTACTGTACTCAACAGTTAGCTTGTTTGGCTAGTGATACTAACCTAAACCGCGACGAAATTAAGCCCCAATCAAGTCGAAAGGGTCTTAAATCAATTTATTATTGCAGTTACACTACTACTACGAACTGGTGAACATGACAGTGTATTCACCTGACAGAAGAAATGGCTTTTAGCCTTAGCTTCATAGCTAACGCGCTAAGTTAGCCGTCTCATGCTGTCAACACAAAAACTTCAATGAATAACGTGTCAAACAAACTAGTTATATGATGCATCAAGACAACATCTAGAATAATAGACAGTTAGCAAAGAGTATTAGACATAAGAGGAAAAAAAGCCATTCAGCTTACCTTTACTTATCTCCTCCACCATGTGGACAATTGGGCATGTAGGACTGGAAGAAGTTGAAAAGAGGGAAAGACGCCTGTGGTCTGGGCGTTAAACCCCGCCCATTACAACCCTATCCCCGCACATTGGGCGTCCTCATTGGGTCTACACAGGACAATGTAGCGTATTCATTGGTCGAGCATAACGCCTGTCATCTGACAGGCACAGAGTCACACATGCAACGTGTTTGCTGTTATGACTCATGGCTTCAGTTATGTGTTTTTGGTTTGTTGCAACCGCGGGTGCAACCACTGATGTAGTATTATAAAAGGGTGGGTGAATGAGAACTCCAGCTACAGAGTTCACCCAGTTCATAGTGTATCACTAGAAAGTCACCAGAAAAGTATTTTCAGTTTATTTTTTGTTGTTTTGTTTGTTAAAGATCGGATTTTCATGTCATTCATTAATGTAATTCTGTAACGTCTTACCATATGCTAATGTTGGGTAAATTGTGAGCACCAAAAGAGCAGTGAAAACACCTTCCAAACAATCATTTAGTACCCCCTTCCAAACACTGTTGCCCCACCACTGACTTTAAGTACTGATTTATTGAAGATATTTTTTCACAGACATTTATTGTCTGAATTCTCTTTTCAATAAAGAAGCGAGGCCTTTAAATTGCCCTTTTGTGATTATATTCATTGGTCTTTCGCCCAGGTTGTGGAATTGCGCTTTGTCTTATGAGTGGTTGCACTTTGAATTGATTAGGAATTCAGTCATTCTTTGTATTGTTGACTAGAATAAGCACTTGCAGAATATAAATTCAGCAACGCCATGTCGCTATATTATCCCATGAACATTTAGACTCATTTTTGTAGTCACGTTGTTAATATTCATATTTATCCCTGAATACACCCTTGTGAGGTTTACTCAAAATACACAGCGGGCATATTTCCCGGATCCATAATAAGCATTGGGAACATTTGTGGTTCCTTTTCTAGTCTAGTAGTTATTTTCTCCACAAGAGGGCAGCCAACCTCCATCTACCACCCAATGCAAGCAGCACACTCAAAATTATGATGCACTCAAATGATGTAGGCTACATTACATCCATTAATCCAAAAAGTCAATGCTTGGATTATACTCACATTAAATGAGTTGAACCTATGCACCTCCCCCATGTCTGCTCTCTTTAGTAGGATTACTTGTAATGTTGGCAATCATTGTGAATTGCTCTGGATAAGAGCATCAGCAAAAATCCTAAATTGACTGTAAATATAAATGTTTGTGTATATGGCCAGTGTTGCATGGTTAACTGTTTCCAGCTAAATGTCACAGTGAAACCAACTGCATAATCTGAATAGTGTGATCAGATAAAGGACCCACACCCACACATCCACACACACACCACTGATTAGCTCTGACTTTTTTAAATGAATATCCATGCATAATATATATTACTAGTGGCCACAATGGGGAAGATACCAGCATATTAAAATATATATTAAAAATAATTTCATTTTATTGAAATACTTTAGAAAAAATACAAACTGTTACTTAAGCACAAATCACACAGGCTGTAAGCTCCATGAACACACAAGATAAATACAATGTAAAACGTCACACAACACAAATGCAGCCTCATGTATCATTACAAAACAGGTGTATGAAGAGTCAAGTCTAAAGGAGGAGTGAAAATATAACAGGTATGCTGACATTTCCAATAAAACAGAATGGGGTCTGCCGTAGACAGACAACCAAAAACAGGCAGCTTGAAATTTCTGCTGAGCAGAGGCATTGGCCCAGACATGTTTCCACAGTAAACACACAGCATTCAGACACAAAATTCAAATAAAAAACATACAACTGAAGACTGAAGAACTGAAAATTTGCACAAAGAACCAGAAATCTGAATAATAAAACACTCAAGCACACCGAATACACATTTATCCAAACAAAACCAAGGTAAAAGTTTAAAATGGAGCTAAAACCTTTCCTTTAAACCCTAAAGGGTTCAAATACATTTAATCTCTTATAAAGAGAGAGCAAAAGAGATACACTGACAATGCTGAGTTTTTCAAAACATCAATCTGAGTATAACCCAGGGTTTCCCCCAACCTATTACACTTGGGTAGCTCACTGACCACCTTAGAGAAAAACTGAAATACCCAATATTATTTTAGATATTTTCCACTTATAAGGCTTCTGATTTATTTCAAAGTGTCTCTTTCTTGCATAGGGTTCCTGAATATTCAAATAAACATTTATTTTCCTTCCAAAGGTTGTTGAATGCTTTGAGTCTACAACCCACCATCTCTTCCTGACACTCACCCAACTGGCCATGTTACCAACTGAGCCTTCCAAAAAAACAGGGAAATCCTGATTTCCTGCCTTATAAATTGTATAAATTTGCAGGGCTTATGATAGGACCTTCTCAAGTTCTCAAGTTCACCGTTTACCATTCACCAACAGGCTGAACTGTGGATTTACCCTAGAGGTCAACCTTCAGTTAGTATCTCAGCCACCAGAGGGGGGACAGGACGATTTCACAAACTAACCAGCCACAGGCTAAAAACACTGACTGTTCATCCCAACATGAACTTTGTCTCTTTTCGTTCAAAAACCAGTGGCTTCAACAGGCATAGTAGACAAAACTATCCTGTTATGGTCCCATGTGTATTGCTGTGACATCAACTTAGCTCTCACAGATCAATAAAGGAGAGAAGGCAAAGTAAACACTTACTTTGAACTGAAAAGATGAATAATTCAAGTGACACATGGGCTTAGTGGGTACTCAAAACGATTAAAATGAGAACAAATCATTTGCACACCATCAGCTTAAGAGTAAAATTGTATGGTTCATTATTAAGAACATTGAACAAAACAGGAATAAATCACTGAGCCACATTAAATCAGTTTGGTATTGCATCTTAATTGCGTTTATGAAATGTAAGTAGGCCAAATGCTTGTAGGCCATGTGTGAGGCTTTCTCCTCTTTGAACAAATGAAGCCTTTGGTTTGGTGGCTGGACCACAACACCAACAGTTCAACCTTTCCTCCGCTGATATCGCTCATTCAATGTATAACCGTAGATATGACTTGTGCTTGACAGCTATACAACAGACGACAAATAGCCTTGTACTCAATATCAAGTAGATTTGGACCAGCAATAGCAGTTGGGGTACACAGTTCTATGAATTGAAAAAGAAACATTAAAATTAGAATGAAACCCATGTTTAAAAAGTAGAAATAAAAACAGGAAATAAAAATACTGCTTTAAGTGGCAGGTGGGAGTATTAACAGGATATTTCGACTTCAAAGGGGAAGATCCCCTGCATTTTTTATTCTGCGTATATCACTGCCACTTCACAAAAGTTAAAATAAAATCTTTTTTGCAGTTGTTTCTTTAAAGCGAAATGTTTTGGCAAGTTAGCCACTTTGCAACTGCTTTAGCAAAGTTGTCTCTGTAGTGCTTGGAAACGTACAGCTTACCAACCAGTTGATACGTAATTTTAGTTCATGGGCCCTCCCAAAATGAATTCAACACACCTATAAAACAAACACCTGCTTTGCTATCGCTATCTTGTTATAATTAAGATACTCACTGATGTTTTTCATACACTGATTTATCTTTGTTGCAGTGGTGCTTCAGAGTACTTTTGGGTTTAATCATATATTCATCCGTTCTTTCCTAGACTAGATTTTTTCTTATTTGGATATGTTTTTATAATAAAAATCAACATTTCTCATGTTTTCTCATTTTGCATGTTTCAGTGTGACAGCTAGAGGATCAGATTATGGTATCAGGGCTGAATGCTAATATTTTTGAGGACCACTGTTTTCAGGAACTATCATGTGGAATTTGGGCGTTTTGAAGGCAACTCGAAAACTCATTTATTCAGGCCATTATATTGCCTGTGGCTGACAGAAAAAACTCACACCTTATTTGTGCATTAATTTAGAGCAGTAATCAAACACTTCTGCTGGCAGTGCTTGGTTACATGAATATAATGGACAGCTTCCAGTCAATCTGCATCAAGTATTCACCCAAGTCATGGTATAAAATACTGTAACTTGCTCCTCATTTGGCTAACCAGTTACCACAGCAACAACAAAACCATCTGACCAAATATGCAGGAGTATAGAGCAGTGCCAATAACCACATTTGAAATGAACAAAAAAAGTCAAAACACTTGTCAAATTAAGCGATACAAAATGAAATTGAATATGAAATTCTCGCCAGCAAAAATAAATAAAACGAAATAAAAAGAACAGCAACCATTAACATAGAAATACGTAGACAAGATCTTGTTCAGTCTGTATAAGGTCAATCTGAACAGGTATTCTTCAAGGATACCATTGTCTGCATAGAGGTAACATGTCCCATAAGAACATTTCCTCATCTTGTAACTAGAGGATCCAAGGACATTGTCTATTGCCTTTCTTAGGGGCCCTCAAATACAAAAGAGACACGACAAAGCACTTAAGTTCCACAACTATGGGACCAGCACTGGGCCTGAAGTCTTTAACTCCACTTGCCCCTGGCATTAACATGCGTCCCGGGTGACTGGACTGTGTTTCGATAGTCCTAAATCAAATGAAATCCAGGTGTAAATATACCCAAGACACACTGGATCCGATCAGCCATCTCCGGAGGTGGTCAGAGACCTATTTGGCCCCATAACAACAAAGTGTAAATGCAATGCATCTCCAGTACACATATACATCCGGAAGTGACAGTGACATAGTTGTCAAAATGGATTGTCAGGATACTGGTGATTGGGAAACTAGCAAGACAAGGTGTTTGCTGTCCATTTTGAAGGACATAAATATTATGAGAGGGAGTGACATGCGTTTTGGCAAGGGAAAGAAGAGTACGATTTGAATGCGTATACCAGAGATGCGTGTTAATGCTGGGTGTAAAGGGGGCTTTTATCTTGGACCTGCTGAACCGTTTTGATTTAAACATCAAAGCAGTGAAACAGAAAGAAAGCATGACTAGCATCCTAGAATTCAGGTCACATGCCAGACCAGCCATTTGTTTAAAACCGCAAACCATCACTAATCCTTGTATCATCACTCCAACCAGGAGAGGGGAGGCCACGTCAGCCCCACCCTTACCCCTGCTCTAGTGCAAAGCTAAACACCACATGTCACCGTCCTGTCTGGAAAGTCATCCAGTATACATAAAGGCATGTTCCAGCCTGGCTGAAGCCGGCGCGGTGAGGTGGAGGGCAGGACAGATTCAGAAGCCGCCCCCCCTCTCCCTCCCCTCTCTTTAGTCGCCTCACTCCACTGGGCTGCTGCTGCTGGCCTTGACCCCGGCCCTGCTGATGTGCAGCCAGGGCAGCTTGGCACAGTTCTTGAAGAGCTGCTCGATGGCGATGTGACGCACGTGCAGCTCTGACGCCAACGAGTCTTTCTCCTGCACCGCTACGGTCAGATCCTCGAACACCTCTGCGGAGAGAGAGAGAGAGACAGAAAACAGAGGAATCAGCGCTTCCATTCACATGCAAGGTCATCTCACGCACAGATGCAACAAATGGGTGAAAACAAACAAAGGAGAAAGAAAATCAATAAAACTGATTAGTGAGAGCAGAGAGCAAAGACAACACGACAGAAAACGCATCATCTCAAAAGACACAAAAAACAATAAAATCACACACAAGACAACTTCAGTCAAGGACAGTGTGATGCAGCCAGGCAACACTCATTTAAACAAGTTTATGGACAAGCAAATGTTTCCAAAATAACAAATAGACCTTAAAATCTTGGTTCTACCTGAATAATTTATGAAGAGCTATAACCTACCCATCTGCTCTGAGTAACAATATTATAGCCAAGTGGAACCAGCTGTTCCAAGAGGGTGAGATAGAAGTCGCTAAGGTGGAAATTGCTAAAAATTAATAAAAGTTGCTTCTGTGTTTGACACAACATTTCTGTTGCTTGAGATGAGATGCTTGTAGCTTGGCCATCGCTGTGTGTAGCAAACAGTAGCCTTAACTTATGAAGAATGGAGTGAACAAACAGGCAGGGTATGCATGAGCCAGCACCACATAGTGCCCAATTCAATGCAGTCGGTCACATGGGAGGTGCTAATGTGTTGACTAGACTAGCCTTCCAGTCTGTATTAGTCCCTGCTATATAGAGTCTCATTTAGTGAATCTCCGAGCCCAAACTCAGACTGGTCCACTGCGAGCTAAAACACTCTTTACTACCGTACCCTTTTGCTGTAGCCACCAAGAATCTCTGATTATTAGAGATGGGAATTACTGAACATGATGAAAAACAACGTGCATTATAAAATATTCATGACTCAGACTGTTTAACTCCGAGAAACTTCAGGACTTGCTCATTTTGCTACATTAGATAACTTCACACAGAATGCCAGTTAAAATGTTCTTACTTTGAATCTGCATCAGTAGCTGGCCATTCAGCTGATGGAGCTCATCCACACTCATTTTAACCACTGAAAGAAAAAAACAAGACAGTTTTAATGAGAATGAGAGAGGCACATAAAACTTGAGGAACTTATTAGATCCTACCAAAAATATGAGCTAAAAAACAACTTTGTTCACTTGGTCATTTCTCAAAGTTGGTAACCTGGCAAAGTTCACATGCTGGCAAGCAGTTTCTGTGTATTTGAACAATTTTCAGCAGCAATTTCATGTCCAAGTTCTTTTTAATTGCATACAGGAATATTTTGAGCAGTATTATCTTAGAGAGTGTGTTGGCTTATGGAGCCGCTGCAGGGAAGCTCTGAGCTGTTTGGTAGCAGAAAAAAGCGCCATGTGGATTCACTGCAACTGCTACTTAACTAGCAACTTGGAGGGTAATGGAGCCATTGTAAAACATTATGAAATGGTTGACAAATTCCTCTAACACCTACAAATGTCAAATTTAAGACTTAAGTTGCATGTTTGCAATTATCAATAAAAAAAGAGTTGAAAAAAAGCCTGAAAACCAGGGGTACCATAACATTTTCAGAGCAGCTAGTGTTTGAGGTTGATGATCCATGAGCAAATAGAGACATGCACACTAATAAGTGAGAATCTTGTACCTGTGAAATGACTGTCATCTTTCATTTAAAAGAATAGGATTTGAAATACAGGCATGAAAGCCTTAAAGGCCACCTCAAGCTCCCACAGGATCCGCAGACATAAGCAGCCTTGGTACAGTGACGAGACATGAGAAAGCCAAGGACAAGTTTTGAGGTAAGAAGAAACGTAACTTTCCTCTGGACAGTGAATGGCAAGGAGGAGGAGGGAGAGGCCAAGTAAGAATGTAGGGGGATAGTGCAGAATATCTCCTGGCCTTGCATCACTGCTTTGTCTGCCGCGTTTAATGACTGAGAGCTCAGAGGTAATAGGAATCTTTGGATAGCAGAGATCACATTTAACAAGATAAGACAGGACAGCAGACTTGGGTCAAATAGCATCTGCAAATACCTTTTCTTGTTTTGCAGGATTCAGAAAGTGTAGCCTGCCCGCTTCACCCTCTTTGTCTGCAGGTAGTTACAGTGATATTAACACTATTATCATGTGCTACTACAGAAACTTATTTGAAACCTTTACCGTTTTAGAGGGACATATGTTTAGTTTGCAATGGAATTACACATTGCCACAGGTGGTTCTGAAATGGCCCAGTTCCTTGCCTGGAATAGCACCAAGTTTTTATTTTCTTTGCACAGCTGTTTACATCGCTGTGTGTGGGTAGACTGTCCCAGTAGTACAAAGGCCTACACAGGTTACATTAGCAGTCAGCTTTATTCATTTTTTGAAGAAATCAAACACTATGTTTACATTGTTTTAGTGTATGTAACATTGCAGCAATGCATTATTAATAAACATCATGGCCAGTTGGAAAGTATTATTTTGAGTTGACTGATTTTGACATTTTTACTATTAACAACAATTAAGATTCCAAGTAGGATGTTATCAGGTAATTAAAAGGATCCATTTGAATGTACATCTTTCTCTCTACCACTTTGTGTTGATTTAAGCCTGCCTACTAGATTTCTTCTTGCAACCAGTGTCATGGATGAAGTAGAACTAAAATGGAATTGTTTGCATTATATTGAATCGCATTGCATCCTATCGCATTGCAACATATCGCATCAAACAGGGCTGAATTTAATCATATTGAATCGCTGGCTGCTTACAATTCTATCTCATGCAATGGATCGTTGATCACGTATCAAGATGCGTATCGAATCGTCTCAGAAGGAGAGACACAAACTCCTACAAAATACCGTTCTGTGAATGACAACGTGCCTACCCAAAAACAGTATTGTACTAAAAGACAAACCCCACCCAGGCACTTCAGGTTGACTAAAACAAACTTTGAGAAGTATTTCAAATAATTATTTGACCCAAGTCTGCAAAGGAGAGAAGCAAAGCAGTGATGCATTTCATTTCTCATGTCACCTTGCCTCCTACACGCTCTTTCCTTCAAAAGATCAAACCTTCCATTCAATGTCACTCCACAGAGATATGTTCTGACACAAACTCTGAAGTGCTTATTCAAAGAAAATGCAGTTGCTTTTGGTAGAGAATTTAAATGTGCTCACACTCGTCTCTGCTGCGGCCCTGGTGTCTGTGCTGCGTCTGGTCTCCCCCAGACGACTGACTCCTGTGGTGTAGACCCCTCCTGCCGTCACCTGCCCAAACGTCGCCTTGTGACTCCTGCAGCAGCCCCAGCTCTTCGGCCGTGTGGCACTCCAACATCCCCATGGTGTAATCGGGCAGCCCTGTTGCGTTGCCCGTGTCCCACCGGGGCGTGTATCGGGGCACCTGGGCGTCTGACTGGGGCAGCAGCTTGCGGTCACTCTGCTGGCTGTAACAGAGGAGCTTGGCCCCCCGTCGGCTGGGGCCATCGGAGGCGTCCTTGTTCTGGGCATACTGGATAATGCGGCTCAGTTTCTGGCTGAGGGCCAGCTTCATGCCCTCGTAGGCACTGCGGGAGACCTTGGAGCGTGACAGCTTCTGGTTGGCAATGAGGTGGTATTTCTCAAAGCAGTCTCTGTGGCCGCGCAGGGACTTTGAGTGCAACAGGGTCGCAGAGGAAACACCTGCATCCACACAGACACAAAGCAATGAGTCAGTAAGTCAAACAAGGCTACAAGCTACAGCCACACAAACAAAATTTGAAAGTAACATCCATTATAAGGATGGGTGAAAATACAGTGAACTGAAAGATCCAGGATGCTCATCTAGAAGGACACAAAACAGTTGGTGAGAAATGCAGCAGTGACCTATTGAACTTGCCATAGAGAATAAAATAGACCAGTATGAAAGCAAGTTAAAACTGTCAGATTGACCTATTGCGATCTCTCTGTGAAAGCTGCTTAGTGTGCAGTGGATTAGCCACTAGAGCACAGAGAGCAGGGAGGGATAGTAGATTAACCCAAACTCAATGCACACACAACAGGCATGTTCAGAAAATTTCATTAAGCAGCAGAGGGGAGGAAGGTACACAGAGTGCTCTCTGTCCACATGCAGCAGTGTTTTCTTTACACTGCTTTAGCTATTTATCAATACACCCCCCCAAACAACTAGGAAAATGCAAAAAATCATCATGTGGCCTTACTGCTCAGCCCACCCAAATAATATAACAAATACAGTTCAATTGTCTGTGCATCATGATATAAATATCCAAATCCAAAACACCTATTGGAACTGATCCTGGCATGAATCCAGGAGTGAGCCTGGGTCTCAGATAGTGCAGAAATGGTTAGTTGATTAGTCAATCATCAGAAAATTAATTGATTATACATTTGATAATCAATTCATCTTTTTAGTCAATTATCAAATAAAAATACCAAACATTTGCTGGTTACAGCGCCACAAACGCTATGATTTGCTTGCTTTTCTCTATTTCATATCATTATAAAATTCAGTTATATTAATATTTTAGAGGGTTTTTGGGCTGCTGGTCAGACTAAGTAAGCAATTTTAAGACAGTACTTTGGGCTCTGTCAACTTGTTATGGGCATTTGCCATAATTTTTGACATTTTATAGACTAAATGACTAATCGGTTAATTGACAAAATAATCGTTAGATTAATCAATAATGAAAAATACAGCGGCTCACTATTACAGGAAACACTGACTTGGAGTATGTGGGCAGTTGTGTTATGTATAATAATTAGGGATACATTCCTAAGAACTGCCTCCCTGAGGAGGAGAATTAACACTTCCTGAATCCCGTCAAAACAGGTCACTCTAACCAATTTAGCATGCAGAGAGGAAATTAAGGGATAGTTACTTGGACCAAAGATAAAATAACCTTGGAGCAAACTGGGTCAGAGTGAGTCTTATTATTGTGAAGGCTCAATAAACACTGGAAGTGAAGGTAAAGAGGAATGAGAGTGAAAAGAGTGTGTGTGCCAGAGATAGAGGCTCAAATGAGTTTGAGAGTGTGTTTGCACAAGCTTTTGTCTGATGGCCTTCTTCTCATGGCCTACATTTCTTAGCAGGCAGACCCACATGCTGGAACCTGAGGTGAGGAGATTAGTCATTGTCCTCCACACAGACTTACAAGACTGATGACCTCAGTTAGCAAGGTTTACCCCATACCAGTGCTCTGCCAGAAGACTGACTAGCAGAAGAAACCACAGGCCATGACTAGGGCTCTAACAATTACCACATGACCACAATAACAGGTTAGTGCACCAAAGTTGGACACTTTGTCAATACCTGCTAATGTTTGAGGGTCTGCTGAGGCTCTTTTAACTTGCACTGACAACACTTTGGTTGCTGTTCTCTGGCATTGGGATAGAGCAGCCTGTTCTACAGTATATCAAATTTTTTGACAACCTTTGGCAGTCCAATAATAATGGAAATGGGAAATACATTCAATTATTTGTTGCAGTTTGGAAGATTCCATACTGATACAGATTTAGCATTGACACTAAATGTGCATGTGTGAGAAACTGTCACAAGTTTATTTTTAGACAACCAATACGTTAACTGATGAGGCCTTTTCTTCCCGTTTCACATTAATGCCAAGGCCAACAATAGGAAGGGTTACTTGTCTAAAGTGAACCCCTGACCATCACCACCGCCACCACTCACACACACACTAACACACAGTAGCTAACTGGAAAACATTGGGTTCCTTAATAATGTAGCCTCTAGATACTGATGTGTTGAGAAACATCTATCAGCTGACTTGCTTGTGCTATACAACTCACTCACACACTCGCGGTTTCCTCAACAAAAGACAAGTCATACAGTAGATGTAATGTGGGTCAATTCACTCCAATAGAATCGTGCCACAACTAGCCTTTGCCTCTGCAGTCATGTCTGGATTAAGAGCTCAATTCATTACAACTGGTTCTGATAAAAAAGGACATATCAGGATGGGAGTTTTGTATGTTGAAAGGTGGCAGAGCAAAACCTGTTATGATAGTGCTAGCAAAATGTTTTGCATTGGTAACTAATTACAGTGATTAAGCAGGTAGTAATAAAAACAAAGAAGTTATTAATTCTGCATGTCCACCAACATCACAATACATGCTGAAATAGCTGGAAAGACATATTTTTGGACTTGCTACTATGCTATTCTGTGACAAACAGAAAAAATGTTTGCACACACCACATATACATACTGTGCACATGGATGTATACATATTGTATACACATATCCTTGGAAAGTGCTGGCTTCTCATTATCATTATTTCATAAAAACATTTAAACTTTTCGTCAAAGAGCACTTCATTTCAAACAGGTTTACAAAGCAACAGCAGTAGCCATGACCAAGTGCCTCCAAGCATCACTTTAGCACTACTTGCTAAAAATGGGCGCCTGGTGGAGACATGACCTAAGAGATGTTGGCTGAAATAATAGGCCACTTTTCTCAAGGGCAGAATGAGATATTAAAACACAGAATGTTGAGACAAAGAATGAAGAAAAAAGTTTTTATCAGTTTTGAGTGCCAATTTCTAGTAAAGGTAATTTTTGTGATACTTTTGTCCTGTATCATCTCCTTGCAGATCTTTTGAGAGCTTGCTGAATGGCTACAGCTAAAAGGATCAGAGTAAATAGCCCATATCTAATGTTGGAAAGTCAACATTAATGGATCTTACTTGCTTCAGTACACAGAGAGACAGTTTTAGACCATGACTCCATCGTGTGTGGGAGCATCTATTCTTAGCTTTTTAGTGTGTGTGTTCTGACCCTGGGTGCCTAGTAAGACAGACTGCTTTACAATGGATTAGTCATGTGAGGGAACCACACTACTAAAGGTATGCTAGTCTTATATTTGTTTGTGCGTGTGTGTGGGTGTGCACGGACTGCACATCCTATGAACCTGCACACCCCCCATTAAGAACTTCAGGAGCTTTCCACCTACCCAACAGCCATGTTATAAGCCGATCAGTTTCAGCTCTTGGACTACCATAAAAACACACTGACTACCACTAGCCCAGCGGACAAATCATGGGCCCACAACCAGGGCAGTGCACCACCAGCCAAAGACCTCACTCCAGCTAAGCAGCTTAGCACTACTGTCTTTCACAGTCATACACATAAACAGAGGCACACACACACTTACACTACTCAGTAGAGCTGAATCAACATTGTTCAGAATCAGCAGTGACAGCTAGGGACATGAAGCAGCATGACGCTGATGAGCAACAGGCCTGTTTTCCCCATTCTTTTGTGTCTGAGTGAAGGTTAGCCTGCCGTTCAATGAAACAACTAACAAAGACAAAGCAAAGCCTCCTCACTGTGAAACAGTTTGCTGACGTCAGATCACTGAATAGCGCAGTGTTTATCCAAAGTCTGTATCAGGACCTGAAGGTGGGTCACAGCTGAAGTTGGAAATGAGCCTTCAAGTCTGAAGTCTCAAGGATGAATTGGTATCAAAAATTAAGAACCATTTCTGGTGGACTGAAACCCTTTACAAGTTGTAAGAAAACACTTTACACTAGTAGGTTTGTAGTCTAAAAACAGGGTTAGTTTGTTAGATCTGCATGCAATAGCCCACAAAATCACAACTTTTGGGTCACAAGAAGAATGTGTCTGAAAATTTGGATCCACCGAGAGAAAAGTTTGAAAACTAGTGAAGCAGAGTTTCAGTGAAGTCTTTTAACTGGTACATAAAGGAAGAATGACGCCTGTTATGTTGGATAAGTCTTGGCGGCAAAGTAACTAAGGGAAAGCTCCCAACAGGATGCAAGACTAATCCTCTGGCTGAGGAGAGACGGCATCCCTCAGTTTGATCTAATCCTGCTCTCTTATTTAGCATGCACAGTTTTGCCAGAGAATAACTCTGACTCTCACACTGCAGACTTGGCCTTGTGCTTGCTGTCATGGAAACGGTAATCTTATCATGTAGCCTAATCTGCTCTGAGGCTGTCTTTTCATGGCTCTGACCATCACAACATGTTCTGCTTTCTTCCGTTCATCTTCTGATCTGAAGACAAAAATGAGAGGCCGTCTACCACAGGTAGCCTAGAGTGTCAGAGGATCAATACACATCTGTATCATATCACAAGCTAAGAGGAATTGCCTAAAGTTGCAATGCTTGCAACTAGGTACGTGGCTCCTATCCATATTTGCAGAGCAACATCTGTGTCTTTTTAATGATTATTCCATACAGTGTAAAGTCTAATGTTAAAATGTTACTTTTTTGTTGATATGTTTATTTGAATGTCCAAGGTCTTGTTTTGGCTAGCTACAACTTGGACCTCATATAATGAAAAAAGAAAATGTTATTTGAGTGATTAGGCTATTCCCTCATTTGCATTTACATTGCTTATTATTACATTACAATGCAAAGAACCAATTAACACGTTTCTGTCTGCAATTCTGCAGACTTCTGTTTTTGCGCTCAACTGTTTGTGTGTGTACTAGGCAAGGACACTCGATCCTTGACACACTTCCACTGGAGCTGGGGGTTGAGAGCTGGTACCAGAAACAAGTAGGACAGAGGTCATGGGGGGGTAAGGTGTCCAAATAGAGCTTCTTGGCACAGCTTACTGCAACGGGTTGTCAACAGCTGCACAGCCCAACTTGGACACCGAGACAGAGCTCACGTGAACAACAGCGTTGCTGTCACACTACCTGTTCTCCACTGCAAACAGTGTGAATCAAGGGACAAAACTAGGCTCCACATGAATTTGTTTCTGTCCACTAATTCTCACTGTGTGAGGGTTAATCCCCCTGGATCCTCCTTGCCCAGTGTTGTTTCCATCGGACTTCTTGGTCAGAGCTCTCATCAAAGTCAGATTTTTTGTGGCGTCAAATAGGTGGGTCTAGATGAGACATCGGCTGGTATCAGATTTTCATGGTACGATAATGACGTCCAAAAAGATTCTGGTAAATGGTTTTATGTGTCAAACTTTGGCCACGAAACATCCCAACATTTTTCAATTAGTAGCAATGACTGAGTAAAAAGTAGGGGTGCAATGATTATCTGATAGGTGAATTGTGTGTCACAGTAAAATGTGCAACTGGTCAGAAAATTAATTTATTTGAATAATGCTGAATCAGCTAGATAATACTGATTACAACATGATTTATTTATTTATTTATTTTTATGATTAGCAGTCCTAACCAGAGTCAAAATAAGAACACCATTAACAGTAATCTCTGCATTGCTATTCATGGCTGTGAATCAAATCAAATCATATTGTATCAAATAGCAGCAAAGATGAATGTCATCATATTAAATGCTGACCTGCTCGAAAATATCTTTCCTGTATTGAATTGCTTATTATGTATCGAGATTCACATCAAATCAGTCTAAGGAGGAGAGATTTACATCCTTAATAAAAAGCATCAAAATTTGATCCCGAACGCTTACGTGGCATATGTCCTGTACAGCTTCAGCTAGCTGTGGTTGACGTTGGATGTGTACATGTATAGTCTACTCTCTGTCACATGTCATCCACTGTACCTTGAACTGATATAGCCTATGTCATGCCAAGACCAATTCCTGTACATTCATTGTGCTTTGCAAATAAAGTGATTCTGATAGCGGGTCCATTGAGGCACCCATAATCCTGATTTAATGCTAATTTTTCCACCTTCAGAGGCTATGTACATGTAGTCAGTGACACTCATCTTTCTCCACGTGGAACAATGTAAACAGAATCTTTCACTGAAGGCATTTTGGTGAGCAAATGTTATTCCAGAGTTAGCAAGTTAGCAAGTCTGTCTCATGATGGCAAACAATGTAGGACACCATGTACCAGAGTTCCAGAATGAGGAAATTATGCATAAGCTTTGTCAGTATGAGAATCAGCAAAAATAGAAGACCTACATATCCCATCTTCAGATTCACCAGTTCTTTGGTCATTTACTGGATTTACCTTTCTGTCCACTGCTGGAAATGAACAAACATCCTGTTTTTGCCAGCAAGTCATTTCACTGAAATGAAATCCAGTAACACATCAAACCAGGAGCAAAAACATGCTGAATCATATCTCAGAAATTTTGAAATACATTCTGTCCACAGCAGGTGTTAGAAATTAGTAATTAGTACCAAACCAACGTTGATTAAACAGGTAGGCTATGAGGAACAAAGTAACATGACAACTATGGAAAAATTGCCCATCTATATTGTGTCAAAGTATTGCTAGTTTACCATGGCCTTTATCACTCCCATGGTGGGGTGTTCTACAGAGTAGATGCTATGAAACCTTCTAAATCAATACTCTAACAGAGATGGATGGTTTTCCTTTGCCGTTACTGCTGTCTGACATTACCCTCCTGCATGCACATCATTCCGATGTGGTAACAGACTCCAAAAATGTTCTCAACGGTGGTGTAAACAATAAACTAAAATTCCATTTATAAGGTAGTATTTGTGGACAATGGCCTGACATTACATTTAATGGTTTAGACAATGTAAAGAGGTTAGTGAATAATGCAGTTTGGCACCACAGTAAACTGGGCTAAAAAAGCCAACTATTCCTGTGATGTATACAATAAAAAATAAATCCCATAAGACAATTCACATTGACCGGGCTAATTTAGGCTATAAACTTTGAAAACGGGCATCTTCATCCAAACCAATGATAAATTAACATTGAAAGCAGCCCATTACTCCTAGCCACCAAAAACCTCTCAGTACTAAATTAGAGGGCTCAGCTATACACTCCTACAGCAGAGTCAGCAAATGTTTGGACTATAACTGTGTTCAAACATACAGCTACCACAGGCAGCAACATAATCAGCCCTCTCTATACACCCCGAGGTGAAGAGTTCACCCACAATGAACGGGCCATTTTTAAGAGCTTGCGACAATAGCCCCTGTGGAGCAGCAACCAGAATCAGCATCAGGTCCATCATTCCACTGCATTGTGCCTCTAGCTGTAGGAATTTTCTGTTTTTTCACTCTTAGCCGCTTGTGATCCAAACCCAGCTGGTAACATCACCAAGCCTCAGCAAAAATTCCATCTGCATTATGTAAGGGGATGAAGAAAGGGTGCTGGGGTTTAGCTGAACCTGGCAGCTCAGCAGACATCTAGTTTTGAGAGTGAGCCAAGGAGACCAAAAGACCAACACGAGAAATCGTCTGTGGCACGGGGAGGCTGGAGGTTACAGTGCTCAGGTCATAGTGGCAGATCGCTCAGGTGTTTACACAGCACAGCTTGTCACATCCAATGAGACCAATTCATTAAAAGAAGCCCTGCCTGCTCTGAATTAAGCCATGTTCAGCAAATAAGGTCCAAATAGCAAACCTCCATTGCAGTTTTCCTTGGACAGAGCAAAGCTCCATTGCAGTTTTCCTTGGACAGGAATGACAAACTGTTGATATCCAGGTACTGGAAAAATATTACCAAGGAGCTTAGCTCAATTTTCCACAAAACAGTAAAGATGGAACCAGGTTTGTTTCTCTTGAATATATCTACTGGGCAGTTCTCTTTATCCGCTGGACAGCTGACTTTAATGGGTAAACTTCTGCTTCTAGCGAGGCGTTGCATTCTGTTCCAGTGGATCAGGGAGACACCTCCCTCAGTCACACAGTGGTATAGAGAAACATTTAAGGTTTTTCCTATGAAACATCTCAGTGCTACATTAAACGGTAATGACGACTTCTTTTATAATATTTGGTAACCCTTCCTTGATTATCTTCCTGGTGATCTTGTTGGCCTACTGCAGAAAGGGCGCCCGTGCTTTGTTTTCACAAATAAGTCATAGACACTGTTTTTTCTTTCCTTTGACATGGTACTAATGTATACAAACATGTATATAATGTAATTCACATGTATGTAATGCAACCCATGTATGTTAACTAATTTATTTATTCTTGTTTTGCAATTTGGCAATATCTGTGCTGTCTGGTTCTTTGTTTGGTTGTGTGTAAAAAATTTAATAAAATATTATATAAAAAGAGAAAAGAAATGACAAACTGGAGTTGATACAAAAACAATCAAGCAACATTTTACTGTGGTAGCCTATAAAATATCAGACTAAATACCATGGTACCCAGTAGGGTAACAATGTAACTATACGGTAACAATACGGTACAGTTACATATAGTAGACAGTACGCTTATCTTTTTGATTATTTTTGGCAGTTCGAGTCCTAAGAACAGTGAGCACACAATGGCAATCTCTACACTACCTACCCTCTGCTCTGATTGGTTCGTGCTGATTGGTTTGTGCTTCACAAGTTGAAGCCAGCTGAACTTCAATTTGTAGCTGCGCACGTGTTACATGTTACTCGTTGCCGTTTGTAGCTTTGTGTCGCGGGCTTCTATTGAAAAGTAATGACTTCCTGTTGCTTTGTAGCCCGTAATCTGGACGTACCATTACAGTCTGCCTGGTTCTAACCAGACTCTCTGACCTCCTGATAGCATCAGGAGGTCTAGCTCTATAGGGGCTAGGTATCACAATACTATGAGCAGTCAAGTATATTAAAACCATACTAATGAATATGAAAATATTCCTATTGCTTTGGCTTGAAATGGCCACATCCCTCCCACAGAAAATACCATACAGTAACTCGAGTCTGGCTGTACTAGGGGCTGATTGCGTTTTGTTGAGGGACTGCAGTAGCTCCCATGTTGTCTTCTGAACTGTGTTGATGCTCAAGGCTCTGTAGCCATGTGTATTAGGCAGCTCAGATGGTGCACACAGAAAGAAAAGGTTTGAAGTAAGAAACGCCCAGTTTGGCAAGAGGTTGAGCGGTATATAAATAGCCACAATTTCTGGTAGGTAGCTTCTGATGGACCCAGCAACAGGCCACAGAGTTCTCCACAGGAAACAAACACTTTGAGGCACAACAAAGACTGCACTTCCTGAACATTCATCCAAACTGTGCTACTCAAATGCACTTCTACAGACAGACTTGACGGCCACTTCTGCGCCTACTGTGTGGGCGGTTAATTTTTCCAATTGATCCACAGTAAACAACCCAGAGCCCCGTCAACGTCAGCCTCTTGTTCAAAGCTGATATATAATCTACTGGACTCTGGAGTGAAGGAAAAGTCTTTTGATATTAGTGGATCTTGTTAGTGATTGCATCAGTGTATACTGTCTTGCTTCAACTGTGAATACTGTGTGTGTCAGCGGCTGACGCGTAAACAAACAAGTCTGAACATCCCCAGTTCATGTAAACCTGCAGGGCTAGGGGAGGTTGTGGGTGGAAACGAAATTTGCTTACGTATACACTGTAAATTCATATGGGCCTGTTCTCAACGGCTACATTGCAAAACTGTTGCAGTGTGCAATTAGTGCAGAGAGCATCAGAGCACCAACATTAACATGTTCAAAATTATTTTTAATGTTATACAAAAAAATACACAAAGTCACATGATGAACACTCAGAATCACCATTTTATATTTTTCTGCCTGTCATAGACACTACATAGGAAAGGGAGGAGGGGTCTTCATGATTTTTTGGGGGAGGACATGTTTGCTGTCCTCCCTGTTTTTTTTTTCATTTGCCCTTGCAGGCACCACAGTTGTTATTAATGTAATGAATGAGACCACATGTATAAGGAAAATACTTTCTTTTTTCATTTAAATCAGGGACATAACAGCCTGTTTCCCTGCAATTAGTCAGCAAATTTGATTTGATTCACAGTACTTTCAGGAGTTTATAAACAAATTAGAATTAATTTAATCAAGTTGGTGATTTGTAAGGTGCACCAGGCTGTAATTTTGAGTTTCAAAAACAATCGAACACATTTCCCTGTGATAGTTTTGTTCAAATTCAGTTTATTGAGAAAGTAGCTAGTACACAATGCCTTTGCTTATGAAACAACCATGAATTTCATGTAGCTATACTCTCCTGGTTCTGAATAAGTGAGTGTACAAAAAGCAAGTGGAGTTCTATGGCTCCTTATAAATATTCAAAGCAGCATAGAGCAACAAGACAATGAATATTCAGCAGCAGTAATTCACCCTTGAGATAGCATGATATGGCTTTGGACACAGAGGCGCTGGGAGGGTGTGTGTGTGTGTGTGTGTGATTGCGTGTGCGCGTGTGTGTGTAATGGGGGATTGGGGGCATTTCTCCCGTTCTTATTTCTTTGTACACTCTGTCTGCATGGGCAGTCAGCAGTCTTTTGTTCCCTTCTTTTCTCCTCTAATGAGGGATGGCACAGGATGAGTGATCTGTGGGCATTAAGTCTACATGATCAGTCAGTGGGCACACAGCCTGGCCTTGGTTTCCAATCAGCAGCGCCTGAAGTAGCCACATTCAGTTTGGCTAGCTTCCCACCAACCAATGTAATACTCGGCTGCATCAGCAACACGTGCTTGTCTGCAATCCCCCCCCAGGCCCGACGGTTACATAATGGCCACTTCATTGCCACACACAGGCTACATCAAAATCTGTACCCCGAAAAGCACACAATGGTAACAATACAGTCCAAAATGTCCTCATGCTCCGACAGTACCAGGGGTACCACAATTTTTTCCAAATGATTATTAGTTGTGGAGATGCACTTACATAACCGTCCCCCAGGTTGGCTATTGCCTACCTGAACACAGATTGTGGCTAATGTTGTGCAGCATCCTGGGTGAAAACGCTGTTAAGTGGAGCTACGACCCCACAGCCGAGCCAGAGGAGCAATCCTTACCTTTGAGTAATGTCACTAGATAAAATCAGCTTATTTGCAAAAATGTCAGGTTATCCCTTTTAAGACGTCAAGAGTCAATTTTGACCACTACTCATGAATTTGGTACCAGTGACTAAAGGAAGAAAAATTGAATGTTTTGATTATTTTCCCCCAAAATTATTATTAATTTGCTAGCAAGCACTCATTAACACAGTCTCACTCCTAGTCAGTACTACTCTTAACAATGCTCTTTCTGGGACTGTGGTTCAAATAACCCTTTCAACAATAAAAAAAGAACAATCAATCAATATTCCCTGACTCAGTTGCCTTATTCTGTAACAGAGTAGACCTATAAATCTTTGATGCATATGAACTTCCTCCTCCCTGCCAACAGAATGATATACCCTTCTGAGAACCATTTAGTCAGCTATATGACGCTGTTTTACAAGCCGTACACACTCCTATTGTGCGGAGATAAACACACTTCTCTCCATCACAAAAAAGAGCTCTTGTGGATCTATGAGACAAATGCTGAAAGAGAGGCATATCTAATCCCTTCTGAGCTGCCACTCTTGTTCAAATAGGCCGCTCATTAATTAAGAGTGGAAAAAACGAACACTTCAAACACAGGCTCTTGTGTTAGAGTGGCACATCAAACGGGAGAAGGCTCAGTGGTCTGCTTTGGTGAGGAGGTTAGTCCTCCAGGCCCATTACCCTGCACAGAGATATTACACACTGTGCCTGGAGAGGATATAAGTGGAGTTTGTGAAAGGCGATGAAAAACAATCTCTCCAATGAGACATCAACCTATCTGAAATGTTCTGAGGCTGTATTAGAGCTCACACCTGGTGAAAATACATATTCACAGAAATGGGAACTGGCGATGGAAGAGGAATATCCCGGTGTCTCTGGAAAAGCGGCACTGCGAAGGATTCATTGTGTGTTGTAACAGCTGGACACTGCTTACATATTGCATCAGGTAATACCAGTGCTGATCTATCCACATCACAGAGTGATTCGAGCCGAATGGAAGCTAGCCAATGAGACTGCTGAGACAGAGAAGGGATTCAGACTTGAAATTCTAGACAGACTTTTCTGACTGCATATCACGTCCCTGCACACATAAGGCAGGGAAACCTTTAGTGTGGGAAACATCAATACTGGCATAAAATCATAATATAGCGGTTTGAAGCGAAGAGGTCACGGTATGGTTGAAAAAGGACCCTTGAGGACCTACGGTTAAGACTACAACTACAGCCCACAGGTTGCTTTGAAACATTACCCAGCACAAATGTATCGGCAGCATGTGAAGAGTCCATTTGGTTCTCAACATCACTTTGTTTGCTCTTCATTGCTATGAGCAAACAAGCCACGGAGGCACACAATCCTGTTTCTTACCTTCAATGCTGAGTTCAAAGCAGACATGGCAGAAGGATAAGGTCCCTGTATCCGTCTCTAGCTTGCAGACACTGCAGATGTTGTCATCGTTCAGATCAATGTTCACGAACTGCTCCTCTTCATCCATAGTGCTTCTAGGGAAAAACAAACAGTGACAGAGAGCACATGGCTAGACATGAGGAGCTTGCACAACCTCTGTTTCGACAATTAGGCCACACTTACGAAATAACTCATGAACAGTGAGAGAAAATATTCAATTATTATTTTTGGTTCATCACATAAGGTAAAAGATCCCTGTTCCTTTTTGATCACATTTCTATTCATTGATGTTCAATATAAATTGCCACACAATTTGACAGAGAATAAAAGACTCAGGTTTTTGTTGTGATGTGCCATCGATCCCTGAAGGAGAACTTAAATTAATTTTTGTTTCCCCACCCTCCACAGGAAGGTCAAAGCATAGTGTCACCTCCAGAGCAGCATATCTAGAGCTGGTACGGATTTAGCGCTCTATTTGGCATAGCAACTGATTTTTGGTCATTTTGTGTGCAGCCCACCTGCAGTGCAGTTGGAAACTGGGTTGGATTATGAGCAATACATTATCAGTAGGCATGGTGGGCCTGGTTTCAATCATGACCAATCAAATCACCTCTTTCCTTCCCTGTAAATGCAGTGCGCTACAGCACACTGACAATTTGGTGGTGGCAGAGAACAGCCCGGAGTGGATCAACCACAAAAGCTCCTCCCAAGAGGAAACTCATGTCCTTGTACAGGAGGTACAGAATTGCCACAAGCGATTCTGGTCTCTGGTCCTAGGAGAACCGTTGCCCAATGTAGGAAATGGTTCAATGACATTAGGTGATGAGCCAAACAGAACCGCAGGGACAGTGTGTCCCACTCCGCGTGATGGAGCATACCAACAGTTCTATGTTGGATGACAATCATTCACACCACAGCCACATGTGTATATAGTTAAAACAAAAAATGATGTATCTTATTTTTTCCTGCTTGAGGGAAATATATCAAAGTCACATTGGCCAACATATCATTCACAAAAAGGGTTGGTCAATTTTTGAATAGGACCTCTTCATGAGCGCACTGCTTGGTAAAGCCACGAAAAGAGCATAGAACTCGTCTGTGCCGTGTGCTTCTGACCTGGTCTGAGCTGGTGGGCATCGCAAGCGCAAATCCCAGTCATCATTGACACCAAAATCACAAGGCACTGTTTGATCCTTACTGACACACCCCCTGCGCCTCTCCCCCCACTTCAGCAAGGTCAAGTTCAAGTCTCTCATCACTACGCCACCCTGCTGCCGGGTCCCTTGGCAGTACAAACGATCGCCAACTTAATGATGCCATCCCCACTCTGCAACAACAGTTAAACCACGTTTCTTTGGGTATCCAAACATTCCCTGTGATGTCTTAAAACAGCAGTTATCTCTCTGGTGAAAGACAGCATTTTCCAGGCTGGGACTCACATTTACAAATGGTAAATATGTTGACTCCAGCTTATATAAGGTCACCGTTCAGGAATTTCACAAACACAGATTCATTTCACTATGTTGTGAAAAGAATCATTACAGCTGTGTCCATCTCTGTTCTGAGTTAAACTACCAATCTAAACACAGCAGAACCTTGCTACTAACTCCTTTGGAATGGATGTCATTCCAAGTAAACAAGTTTAGAGGACTGAAATACCAGACCAAAATATATTCAAAACATGCCACATGAAAGGAATGGAAACATATCCTGAATGCACTGTACAGTCTGTTTTGCGATTACAATGCTTTTAATTGCATTTATCAAACTGGGGACTCTTGCAAGTCTGAGGTTTGCCTTTAAGTTTCAAGTTGGTCTATTCCACTGATCACATTAACAAGTGCCTTTATGCAGGTTTTTTAATTTTTTTTTAAAATCCCACTGGCATTGCAGCTGGAAGATGAGAAAGTTATTCCCACCCTGATGTATGACATAAAGTTAGACAGTGAATGAGTTTGGCTATAATTATTCCACATGACATCCATGTGTAATTGGATTAGAGTCATTACTGTAAACAGATATTTAGAGGGTAATCGTTAACTCATTTCCATGGTGCCTGCAGGTTTCAGCAAGTCTACTTTAAGACTTTTCATGCCAAGTAGAATAAATTCAAGAACAGCTTTGCCACAAAATGAAATCGAAAAAGTGAGAAAAAAAAACAGGCCTATCAAAATACGGTTCAGTGCAACTGGGTTGATGTGAAGACTTTCATTCCAAACTGAGATAACCAACATTTGAAAAAACGGACACCTTCTCTTGTAATATGCAACCTGACGTAGACCTACATGTAAAAGCATGTTATGGGTTACTATTATGTTTTTGAGAAAGGCCTGTATTGACTGATGAAAATATGGCGTTTTGGAATGAAACCCTTCAGATCATATCTCATTAGAGAAGCAGCAAACTGAAACTACGACATTTTTAAGACCTCTGATACTGTATTTAAGCCTAAATGCTATATATGTGTGTATTTAAGACGTTTCAATGCATTGCATGTGGGGAAAAATCAATTTAAGAAACCCTAATAGTTTTTCGGGACCTGTAGACACTCGACAGCAGCTTAGAGACAGCTGGTAACACTAACGTTACTCACAGGCTTCGGGTTGCGTTTGAAGTTTTCACTCCGTTTTATTCACAGATGTAACTTAGGCCGTTCCATAATACCTAATATGTTCACTACCGCGTTTCCCTTTTAGGTCGTTTGGTTAAGCAGTAATAGCCTGAGTGTCTACATACATACCATTAAACAAACGCTTGCTAACATGAAGTTAAGCTAGCACAAGGCTGACATCCTTTAAGCGCTGGTCTGGCTGATTCGTGACCGCTATTCGGCGTTGTTAAATACCTATCCAGCGAAACTCGAGTGCCACCAACATTTCAGGAGGTTATTTTAGTGTAACTCACGGTTACCTTGAAAACTTGGTTATCTTCAGACAAGTGTTTTGGTTTCTTTACCGACACCTCGGTTCTTCTTCGCTCCGGTAAGCACACAAACATCAGCAACACTGCACGTCACGGCAAATACACAGAAGCTACAGGAGCCCCTTCCCCCTCTTAGCGGAACGACCCACTAGTTTATCAGAGGGGTGCACCGACAAAATCAATACTTTGGACATTATATACTCTGCCCCTAGAAAAAGAGAACAAGTATTGGATATAAATACTAGACGTGAAAATACATATGAATACATAATATTTGTATATATTCGATTAAACCACCCGTTTCTGACAGTTATAGCTATACCTGCACCCCTACGGTTATACGCCGGTGGGTCTTTTTAGCGTCGTCAAAACATTTCCATATGAGAAGAGGGTGCACAACAAGTCAGTTTTTTATTATAAACCCCTATGCTTGAAGTAGTGATAGACAGTGAATGAGTTTGGTGAATATTAAATGCTCTAACTGTTTTAATGAGGACAGGCCTTCATCACAGATGACTCCTCGATCACCACCATCTTGTCCATATTCTCTTTCACTTGAAGCCACACGTGGGGAATTCCCGCGACGGGGTAGAGGACCAGAGACTGGATACTTGAGCAACCATAAAGGTTTTAGGAACAATTGTGCCATTACTATGAATTAAATTGACTTTTTTCTGGATGGACATCCTTTAAAGTTGTCTGGTATATGTTCTGTGAATGAGTTTGTTTATTTTTGGCAGCCCCCTGGCCTTGTATACAGTAGCCTATACTGCACCTTGCAATGCCTATGTGGTTATGGATATATTCTGTGAAAAGGACATTGGAAAATAAATTGTATTTTAATTTACCGCAGATTCGTCCTTAAATGTAATCTTTCACTTTTTGTATTACTCAAAGACTTGTTCGTCAAGAACGGTTTTATTTTGAAAGGCGTAACCGGAAGCGACATGTTCGTCAATAGCGGTTTTATTTTGAAGGCGGTAACCGGAACCATCTTGTTCGTCACAAGGCTGCAGACACACAGGCAACATTTTCTTTTTTGTAAATCACAATCTTCATTGTAGATAACGACATACGACACACAGGCAGCATACCAGTAGGCTATGACATCGACCGTAAAATACGTCATAGCTCACTGTTTTTAGCTTCACAAACACGTCTGGGTTGTCCTATGCCATAGGAATAATAACATGTAAATTGCTAAATTGAGTGACATTCATCTTTAACCTATCTCAAACTGACCTATAAATTGTCAGACAGGCTATAGGCCTAGATAAAACTTGCCTTCGCCCACTGCAATTAGGCTACAACTGCTGCTATACTCCTACTTCTGCTACTACTAAACTGCTACAACTCCTGCTACTGCTGCTGCTACTACTACTACTACTACTACTACTACTACTACAACTGCTGCTATAGCCTACTGCTGCTGCTACTACTAGTAGTACTACTGCTAATGCTACTGCTGCTGCTGCTAGGCTACTATTGCTACTAGCCTACTACAACTGCTGCTATACTACTACTGCTCCTTCTACCACTAAACTACTACTGCTACAACTACTGCTACTACTACTACACCTGCTACTGCTACTAATATTACTACTACTCATAATAATATAACTAGGCCATAAATAAATATGATTTGAAAATAAATGCCTTTATATAATCGACTGCACTGAGAATGATCGCCCATTGAGCACTGATTATCAGTCAGTGTTTTATTGAAAGGCCTTAGATAAATATTTGCTGCCACTGTCCAAGTTCTCCATCTCCCTGCTGGGAGCTGTTGTTTGAATGCTGTGCCCATTACCATCTTAGTGGCAGTTATGTAGACTACATCATCAGCTATCATGAGTCAATGATATTTATCCAGGCGCAGCCACCACACAGAGCTTATTTATCCAATTTATCCTGTGTGCTCAAGTACTCAATTATATTTCAGGAGACTGTTGTAGATGATACAATGTGGTATTTATTTCATGCCATTACAGGTTGCCAGCATTATGCAGTCAACACACCACACCTCCCCTTTGGCACACAAGAGCAACCATTCTTTTGTCTGAATGATTCTACCTCATTAAATCATAATTTTGGGTTATGACAGCCACTTGGGGCCACCCCTGCTAAAAAATGCTTGTGTGGTTCCGTAAATTGCTTTAAATGAAATAATCAATCCAATGATTCATGTTAGAAAAACATATGTTACTTGAAAGCCACAGGAAGTAAAACAATCATGAATTGGAAATCACCATCTCCTCCATAATTGTCCAGTTTTATGAAAAGAAAAAAAAGGAAAAAAAAATAGTATCTTGAAGCCTCTCTTATAATGTAAGCTTTTGACTGTGCTGGAATGTAATTCTCATTGATAATGCTTTCTATAAAGTTTATGTACATTTATATAAGTCTATATAAGTTTTTGAAAGAATCAGAGGAGACACCCTACAAAGAGGATGTAGGGCCATCTCCTGGCCAAACAACAGTAGTACATTTTTCACCCTACGGTCTTTTGTTTGTGTGTGGAATATGGAAAAATATGACCCATGAACAGTAATCACAGGACTAAAATAACTCAGGAGATCAGGAGATTTACATAATGGTATTCCTATGATCACGGACAGGCCAGCCTTGATTTGTAATAATGAACAAGTCTAATCACTTTCTATGGACATGTTTACAGAGGAAACTTAGGAAAATGTCTATGATGCCCTCATGACATCCCTCACTTGCATCACTCTTCATTTCCATTTAATGTATTTTTAAATATACTATTAAACAATTTAGGTTGCCTAATATAGTAGTAAGTATATGGCATAGTATAGTATAGTATAGTATAGTATAGTATAGTATAGTATGTACGTATGAATGCTACTAAGTATAAATAATGCCAATAGTAAGTATGAATAATTCCATTAGTAATTATTTGAACTGATTGTTGGCCAGGTAAACTGGTTATTTATTATTCTACACAGAAAGGTAATTATTTATAGAATAAATGATATACAAAATACCTTTCCCAACTTAATGAGCCTAACCTCTCTCTGCCTCTACAATTCATCATTAAGTTCCTTTCTGCGAGTACAAAATGGTGTATTCAGCCTCTACATAACCAGCCATAAATCTAACAATTCATCACTGCCTGAGTGCGCCCACATCCACGTCTTCGCCCCGAGGCTACATCCACAGGTTGCAGCTTGCCTCACGTCTTCAGAGGCGAGGTCTTAGATCTTGTTCGACTAGTTCTGTGAGGTTAAAATAAGGGGAGAGAAAAAAAAAAAAAGAAAAAAGACAGGGGAGAAAAACAGCCTGCAGCTCCCTATGATTATATGATCTCTGCTCTCTCAGCAACCAGTCAGCGAGTGTAGAACAGATGTTGTTAGTGTTGCTACCGCTGTTGCAGATAATCCGCCACTGAAATGACTGATTTGTAAAAAGTAGGTCTGTGTGTAGAGAGTCATTGCTCTATATGTGACTAACAAGGACAGTGTGGACAGAAAAAAACACCTCAACTCAATTTCATCACATTTTTACTCAGGGAATAGGGCTGACTCACCTTTTTAGGCTGTCATAAATTTTCATGAGCTGACTTTATAGTATACATAACGCTAAGTAAACTGTAAATTATTTGAGGATTGGGGCTTTGAAGGAATAAAGATTAAATCAATACTTTTCTGAAAATATACTTATATTTTTGTTTCCTTTAGTGGTGTGCCCGTGTGATGATCAACGACTGGAGGTCAGAGTTCACCCAGATTTTTATCTACCACTATATCACTGATGACAAGGGCCTTGAATCACTTCAGTGAATGGACCTGTGTTTAATGAGGGCTTTGAAGATGGTCTGTCAGAGCGGTGAGGTGTGACTCAGCCAGACTGAAAAGTCCCTATCGTCGGCACACAGGGGAGCAACCAGACAACCTGTCTGCCAAGAAGGAAGCCTTACAATCTGTGAGGCACTCACTGATCATTCCAGATAAACACCGGGCTCGCCAGAAAACCTGCCTGATAATGATTGATAAGACAAGAAACTGCAATAACAAGAAATCTATTTTTTTTCAGTAGCAATGCAGTATAGTAGCTGACTCAAATATTGCCCCAGGAATGCAATATATATGGAAGCAAAACTTGTTGGCACACACAAGCTTAGGTTCCCCATAGATAATACCATACAAGAGGTATCCCCACTGGTTTCTCCGTCTCTCTTTACTGCACATTTACTGCAGGTTTTTCAGTCCTCACTGGGTTCTGTAGATGTTGCTAGAATGCAGTTGCCACAGAAACAGAATTCCTGACCTGATTTGAATCAACGCGGCGATATTTTTAATTTTCAAACCAACTGCCCTGCCTCAACTTTTCCATGAAACAAAACCAACAAAGCCCTGGGTCAGAGCGTTCACCATGCACCACAGGGAAGTGCAACTTCAACTCCTGCCACACCATCCTTCAACACACAAGATATCACCCGCAGACTTCACCTCAGGTTAGTATACACTGGCATTACATTTCACAGAGCAAACTGAAACTCTGCCCATTGGATTAATCATATTAAACCTCCATCATTATTTCTCTCCAGTTCGTGACATGAACCGATGGTCCTCCTCGGCTGCACTGGGCTCTGCTGTCACACCGGGTCTTTACACCTGGCAGTGGCCCCAGGGAGCCTCTATGCCGTATTACACACATTCAAATTCGACTCATGCCTACCTCCCACCTCACCCTGGACCCAGCAATTACCCTCAACGGTTACCTTCAATACACCCTTGGCACTGGCCTGAGGGATACAGCATGACCCACCAGAACTGGCAGCTCTGGAACAGTGGCTACCATTACACAGGACAGCTGGTGGGTAGCAGGTCACATCACATCCTCTCAGCGAAACCACAGGCAAACCACAGCCTCATTCCTCAGGCTGGAGGTAGCACCCATCTGACTGCTGCTCCTCAGCATAGCGGAGGCGCTCTCGTGACTCTGGGCCCCAGGGTGGCACCCGTCGCCCGAGGCCCTCTGACCCAGGTGACCGGGCCAGACCGCCAGACGGTAGGGATGGACTTCATCCCGGAGGTCATGTCCCTGGAGGAAGCGATGAGGCTCTTCCACTGTGAGCCTGAGGCCGCAGAACAGGCTGAGATCAGGGCCCAGAGGCCTGGATCTGCTCCTGCCCAGGGAACAATAACATCTGAATGATAAAATAAAGCTGTATATACCTAAAAAACATATATGGTACACCTGGATTTTGCTCGTCAAGAGAGGGAGAGCAACCGCTAATTTTAAGTATTAACTGCATTCAAAGTAGCATTTAGATTTGCAAATACAAAAATGTTTATTTACTGTATCATTGTATTATTTCTCCTTAAACCATGTATCTCCTTGTATTATTTCTCCTTAAACCACTATGTTATTAAAAGGTTACTTAATGTTCACATAATGCACTCTGTTTCATCATTAAACCATTAGGAATAGAGCATATGCATAAGAGTGTTTTCATGACAGAGAGCTTCTTTGTTTACATATTATAACTCTGTAATTGTATTGTTTGTATTTTCAGTTAGGATGGCAGCTTGTTTTCTATGTTAAACCCAATTCATCAATAATGAAGTGAATGTACCCCAAACTGATGTGGTCATTTAAACCAAAATCTAATCTGATTGGTGCTTTAAATTGCATAGGAATGAAGGCACTGGGCTTGCTGCAGAAAACAAAGAGAGAATTGTAGCCCACAGGTACGCAGTGCAATAAGTGACTGTATATAAAGCAAAGTTAACCTGCCCATCTATCAAGCTTTACAACAGCCGTGACAACAGAGAGCTGAGATTGGGCAACAACAGCACATTATCTTCCCCATGACTGGAGCTGGGACGGATCACCAGGCAACAAGCGAGATAGTGCGCTCTGCACACAAACAGAGAGGCCTCAGATTACACACGTCCCACCAGTCATTTTGCGGGTCTCCGCAAACATGAGCTATAAAAACAGGACAATTACAAGCACCAACCACCAGCACTCAGAGGCCCGGTGTCTCGGGTTACGAAAAGACGAGCCCTTCAGGCGTCAGGGATGGCATGTTAGTTTAATGAGTGATGAGAACTTGAAGTGGTCTGAGGAATTAGCCAACAGGCTGGAATTGCAGGTAGAGCATCAGCCCCCCCCTCTCACACACCCATCATCCTGCACCCTGCGATCCCCCTCAGGGGCAGTTCCCATGGTCTGTGCCAATATGAGCGTGCTCTGTGGGGTCTGGGGCAGAGTCATAATAATAACACTACACACCAGGCTGCAGATGCAGACATGCCGCTTCTGCCTGACATCAAGGCTCATAATTCCTAAACACATGCAGCTGCAGTGGCAGGAACACACTCCCTCAGTGACGGCAGCGAGGCAGAGTCTGAAGAAAGGCACTTTCTCCAGCAGGCTAGGAGTAACCCGGGGCATGCTGCCTCAGAGAGAAAGTTTTGGAAAAAGTGCTTTTAGATATTTATTTCTGGGAACCTTTGAGAGGAGATGACTTTTCAGCTATTAAAAACAGCACAATGGCCCAGTAAAAATGCTTGTTTTTGGTGTCTAGTGTGAAAATGTGTCATTGTCAGTTATCATTTTCAGAAAAAGAACTAGCACTTGCAGTTATTGTGAGTCTGGCAATTACTGCAAGTCTTCATGTACTTGTTGATGAGTGCTTTGATTTAGTGTTTATTGCGTCGCTGGTGTATTATTGTGATGGTTGGTAAAAACTGTGGTCACTGGCATTTTTTTAATGATATAATTAAAATCTGTGGTAAAAGTGGGGGAACAACATATTGCAAGCCCTTGCAATATTTACATGGAACAGCCGATTATGAAAAAACTGAATCACAGAATCACAATTCCTTGGATGGACTGTTGGTTTAGGTAATGTAAAAAAAAAAAAAAGTACTTTAATAACACTGAATGTCAATTAAACAGAACCCCGCCACAGAAAAGAAGACTTCTTTTTCATCTGCAGATCATAAGCTTTGAGGATCTTTGTTTATTACCTCCGCCAAGGAGGTTATGTTTTCTGTGCCATTTGTTTGTTTGTTTGTTTGTCTGTTAGCAGGATTACGGAAAAAACTACTGGCCCGATTTTCATGAAACTTCGTGGAAGGGTGTTGCATGGGCCAAGGAAGAACCCATTACATTTTGGAGCGGATCCGGATCCGACTCATGAACAAGCAATAATAGCATGAACCTTGGCGGAGGTCTGCGCTCTCCGAGTGCCCTTCTAGTATATAAAAGTTACCATAGCTGACTGAGGAAAAAACAAACAAGTACACAAAACAATTTGATCATGAGGCAAAAGTCAAATGAATAAGCCATTGGCCATGTTTTTCTACTGTGATAAAACTTGCTGTTTTGGTTGTAGCCTATATGACCTCAAGTTCATTACAACCACCAATATAAACAAAAAACCAAAAAAATATATAGCCTATATTCAGGAAAGGATTCAAAATGTAGTTAGCATGGTTGTAGTGAAACTAGACACAGACTCTGATAGCTGAATATTTTATTGTGTTCCATTCCCTTTTTCTAGCTAGAATCTCAACCAGTTTGACTTCTTGGTTATGAATGTGAAAGAGGCAAAAAGTAAAAACAAAATTAAATCTTTCAAAATGTTTTATGGATGATGTAGCACTGATATGTAACAGGTAGAACACTGAAGGTCAAAGGTTATGGTGAATTTCATGGCTCTGATGATCTACAGCACTCACCTATGGCTTGTGCTTGTGACCAAATTTTGTGTTCTATTAAGTATAACTTACAGGCATACCAGCCGCAGTGTGCTGCAGAAAAGTAGAGGTCCCAATAGGTCATGGAAAAGTCTAATACAGCTCTGATAACAAAATGTGCTTGTTAAGTAAAAAAAAAACAAGGAAACAAAAGGAGTCTAAATTCAAACAGAACAGAGGATATTGTGCTCTATTTATACTTTCTATTTACAGTGTACATATTTACATCAAAGCTCTTCCAACCCTTATAAAATACCTACAGTGCTGAAAGGGCTTTTAGAGGTCCATAAAAACCACAGAATCATACCATCTGGTCATGAATGATTGCTGGCTGCTGTAATAGCACAATAAAAAATATTTACAAGAAGCTAAACAACAGCTGGTCTCTTAAGGTTGGAATAACCCCCTCCCCTCCCCTTCCAAGGCACCAATGGGACATTAAAAAGTACGTTGAGGACAGTCCTGTACAGCGTTAACAAAGTCTCTGCCGTCGTTAGCAGGGTGCCGAGGCGCACTGTGAGCCGCTACACTCCGGATAGTCGCTGGTGTCGCGCTCTGTCAGTTTGAGAATGACGACTTTCCTCTGGAGCTGCCGGGCCACCGGCGGCTTGGGCTCGTCGACAACCGGTTGCGCCGCGCTCTCGGTAACGGAGTCCTGGCAGTCCCGCGGCAGCAGCATGGTAATGATGTCTGTGTAGCCGCCCTGCACTGCCAGGTGTAAAGGACTGAGGCCCTGCTCGTCGGATAGAGCGCCGCCATCCGGGCAGTGAAGGAGGAGCTCTTTGAGGACTTCACAGTGTCCGCTCTCTGCCGCCAGGTGGCAGGGCGTACGCAGGGCTTGGGTGGTGCTGTAGGGGTCGGCCCCCTCTTCCATCAGCATCTTGACCGTGGGCAGGTGGCCCCGCTGGGAGGCCAGGTGGAGCGCGGTGAGGCCCTGGGCGTTCCGGGCCTGGATGTCCGCCCGGTGTTTGACCAAGAGACGGGAGGTGCTGGTGTGGCCCGTCTCGGCCGCCACGTGCAGCGGCGTGTTCGACCCGGCGGACGTCATGTGGACGTCGGCCCCCAGCTCGATCAGGATGCGCGCCACCCGGTACTGCCCCCTCTGGGAGGCCAGGTGCAGCGGCGTGCGCCCGTCTGTCGTCTGCCCGTCCACGTCGGCGCCGGCCTGCTTGACCAGCAGCTTGACAATGCCCAGATGCCCCTGCCAGGCGGCCAGGTGGAGCGCCGTCCAGTTGTCCTTGCCCTTGACTCGGACGTCGGCGCCGCGGCTCAGCAGCACCCGGACTACGTTCTCCTGGCCGTGCTGGCAGGAAACATGGGCCGGCGTGCGTCCCTGGCCGTCGGTCTCGTTGATGCCGGCGCCCCGGTCCAGCAGCAGGCGCGTGATGGCCTCGTCTCCGTTCTGGGCGGCCCAGTGCAAGGCCGTGTACTGGTCCTCGTCCTTGGCGTTGACGTAGGTGCTGCGGCGACCCAGCAGAAGTTCCACCAGGGGCTTCAGGTGCTTCTCCGTGGCCAGGTGGAGCGGTGTGGAGCCGCGGGCGTTGGCCAGGTTGGGGTTGGCGTTGTTCAGGAGGAGGAACTTGACGGCTTCCTCGCTGGCCAAGGTGACAGCGTGGTGGAGCAGGCTGCCTCCTCCCTCCAGGAGAAGGTCGACATCCTGAGGCTGGAGGATCTTCATCAGCTTAGCAATGTCCTTGGTCCTGATGGCCTCACACAGCTTCCGCTTCTGGACCTCGGCAGAGTCTAGACGTGGAGGAAAAGGACAGGCTTGAGGCATAAACCACAAGTAACCATCTATAAGATCTCTATAAGATATCCGTGTAGATTCATTTCAGTCATCCAGGTAGTAAGATGTCCAAAAAGAAAATAGAAACAAAATCCACTGGATGTAAAATGAAGAGTTGATGACGAACTGAAGAACTGAAGAAGCCTCTCGGATGAGTGGTGAAACGTCTTCAACTCTTCATTTTAAGTCCAGTGGATTTTTTTTTCTATTTCCTTTTTGGACATCTACAAGATAAGAAAACTACAGATATACACATCATTACATGGTATACCCCCTTTTTACAGTACAACGAAAGCCTTTAAGGATGGATTCCGTACACAGCGTAATCATGATCATGCAATATTTTCATGTTGACATCAATGATTATTCCAGTTGTAGATCTACAATCAGCTCTTACCACATGTGCTTTCCTTCTCAAAGGACAGAGTGATAGAGTCTTGGGAGGAGAAGGCTGAATCTACAGAGGAGATGCCAGACAGCCTCTTGCAAGTGTTTTCTTTGCTGTGGAAGCAATCCTCCTTCACACGGTCAAAGCTCCTGGAGATCCCAGAATCCACCTGGCTCAGCAGCTCTGACAGGCTGTAGTCTTTTTCTGGCAACATGGCCGACTTTGGCCTCACCGGTCTGTTGTCTTTAACCTGTAGAACACAAAGTTAGATAAGGATATTTTGGCAAGCTGTTCTTCGATATACATTCCATGACATTTAGCTGACACCATTATCCGGAGCCACTTACACTGAGTTGACATTGTATGAATGTTGACATTGTGATAAATCATTTCTGAACTCAAGTTTGATCCAGTCTAAATCACTTTAAACAACATATAGTTCAAAAACTGCTTATCCTCTTTCCCGGCAGACAGATAACACCTGTCATGTCTTATGAGTAAGACGTCTATCTGTTTCTAGTCACGTACAACAATCACCAAGGAAATGACAAAGCAAAGTACGAATGCCACTGGTCCACATTCTTCTTTTCTGATGCAACTGTTTGTCAGGATCAAACATTTACACAACATATGCCTTATAAAAACAAGAACACGACTAGGGCACCTTAGAGATAAGCAGTGGGGCCTCCCAAAATATCGTCTGGGTGCATAGTTATATAATAACACATTGGTTAAAAGGTATGAAGAGAAAGGCAGAGTCAAGTAAAGGAAGAAAAATAAGTGGGTAATCACTGCTGTTGAGTGAAAACCTTTATCACCCCATTTTTTTTCCACTTGATGGAAGTTCACATGGTCCGAAAGACTCATGTAACCCTTTCAAAACACATTCAAAAATGCATGGCTGCCTATTAGAAAACCAGAGCGCCCTTCTCAGTCCCTAAAGAGCCAACATTTTGGAGATACCAGGCTTTCAATCATGAGCAGCGACATGGTGTTGTCATGTTTTACCTGGTCTGTAGTGAGTCCATTACAGGGCGTGGGCTCCGTCTCTGGGGTTGGAGTCTTGGGCTCCTCTTGAGGTTTAGAGCAGAGCTCCTCAGCCTCAGATGTGATCTCTGTGGGGAAGAAAGGCCTGGGTCAGGTTTCAGTAATAGCAGGGATGTGATCAGGGAACACACAAAAAAGCAGGAAAACTGTACTCTCCCATTATACATGAATGGGAGAGTAAAACCCTCAATTTGTTAAAAGGCCGCTGCACAGATTGTTCAGTGTGTTAACCTCAGGGAGTCTGTTTAAAGCAATGGGATCACACACTACAAAGAAAATGCATTTCATGTTGATTTTCTTGATGTTTACATGCTGGAGAGAAGGCCTGAGGCTGGAATCATCATTGAGGTGCAGGTGCTACTTACCCTGGAAGCTGGGTCTGGCTTCAGGCGAGGTGGCCCAGCAGCGCTGCATGAGGCCCAGGAACCCTGTGCATGCCGACGGCCGGCAGCGCGGCACCGCTCCCATGTCGGGACGCACTCCTTTCACCACCTTCACCATGATCTGAAGGATGTTATTCTCTCCTAGGAGAAACGATGGAAGACTTTAGTCAGGTTTTACACATTCAACATTTGGTTTGGTTTCATATTCGATGCACACATGAATCCTGAATACCTCAGCTGATGAGGGCGCATGTTTCGAGGGCAAATACGAATGCCCTGAATTCTCTTCTTTGAACATGCCACAGCATATGACAACATAAACTTTAGTGTTGGGAGGCTCCATTGCCAATATTGACAGTCAATTAGGCCCTGTTTTATCACAATCTTCCTGTGTGCTCAGATAAGGGTGTATGTTGCTGTTGTTTCCCACGGGAGCCGAAGTGGAAAAGCTTTCAGACTTCCTTGGTCTGGGCCTCTTTGTATCTGGCTGTGGGATCAGCCAAGTCAATGATTCAGAGCAAACAGGTAGAGGCCTTAATCACAGCCACTCCAGCTCCTTTTGTAGCCATAATGCCCTTCACAAGGGGAGGAGGAAGATGGAAAAGGGATGGTAATGGGGCCTTTTCTCACTTTTTAATTATGTCTGGATCGACATAGGTGGTGCCAATGCCAACTTGGCTACCCTCATCTATAGACCGCTCTTCAAAAGGAGCCACATTCCTTTAACTGTGGTGCTACCTGATAGGCCTGGGAAAAATAACACTCCGCTTGCCAGTCTAACGCTATCCACCTGCTGCCCTGGAATTTACCAGGTAAACACACACACACTTGCACCTGCACACACACATAACTTAATATTGCCAACGTCTATTCAAGGCACATACAACCTGTAATTGATATATTTGTGTTATCTGTGATATCATCTGTGTCTAACAGTACATCTTAAGTGACATAATCTACAGTGTCGGACAAAGATTTATTGCTGGAAATGACTTCTCATCAGCATAAAAGAAAATCCCCGCTGCCTGCATGCATACTTTCCATCTACAGTACATGTCTCACCTTGGTAGGGTTTCTTCTGCGTGAGAATTCCCCAGATGACAATGGAGAAGCTGGAATAAAAGGAAAGTGAAAGATATCAGTACGAGGCACACAAACTACGATTATTGCATTTTTCATTTAACACAAGAGAGGCCAAGCCACACCGGCTTTTTTAACTTTTAGAACTCAAATATCTCAGCTTTCATATATAATATATAATAATAATGTAAAAACTCCTCCATGACTTTTTCTAGACCCACTTACTGTACAAACCAGCGTTGTTAGTTTCAAAATCATGCATGGGAAGAGTAGTTCTAACTACATTTACCCCTTTCATTTGACGGTTTGCTGGATTTCTCTTACACACCCAAGGCCTTTATAGTGTTAAACAAAAATAACTAATTCGCAAATCCATTTTCCAGGCACAATATATCACTCCATTTCCATCTCTTTCATTTGAATAAATATCGTGACTCACATGACTAAGTGCACAACAGAGCACACAAAGGCAGGCAAGAGTCAGACAGGCAGCAAACACCTCTCCGAAAACAAACACACCCACGTTCACACATGCACGCTTGCAGGCGGACTGGTTTGGAAGCTGACCTGTAGACGTCGTGCTTGGTGTCGGACACCCTGTCCTTCTCGATGATGCTCTCGGGCGGCAGGTAGGCGATGGTGCCGCAGAAGCCGTCTCTGCTGATGTCGTCGGCCCTCGACAGGCCGTTCCACCGGGCCAGGCCAAAATCTGATATCTGGGACGAGGGGAGAGATTAGATAAGAACCTGGACAGCAGTAACTTTTCCCATAAGCGCGGTGACAAAGATGACTAACTTTGCCCAGTTGTGCGAGTAGCAGCTAAGCCCTCATAATGTGCACTCAGTGGTATGATGAGGGCAACCCAGCCATGTCCTGGCCTGTAGGAGAGGAGAGGCCCTCTGCATTTGTGCACACCCACACTCCTGCATGTACGTACATAGACATGCAGAGAGAGGGAGAGTTAATCGGAGCTGTATAAATCCTGTCAGGACAGGCCCGGGTGAGGTGTTTACATCCAGGTATTAAACTAGAGAGATGACAGTTCCCACCCATCGCTCTTCTTACAGTTTAGCTATTTAGAGGTTGGATGGAGGCTAAGAGACACCTGTCTGCCCAGAGCATATACATGGCTGTCATTTCAAAATGGATGAAAGCGGATGACAAACTACCTCACGGCTTAAATTCCTTCTGAACTAACCCGAAAACCGTGAGCCTAAGCAGAGGAGGCTGTGGCGTGACTTCATGTCAAATCATTGTTTCAACAGTAAAAATACATTATTACACTTCATTAGAGTTCCATTAATACAATTTATGATCCTTCTCCAAATGAATGCTATTTGAGCCATGTCAAGTGGCTGTCAGTTTGCTGATTGGGAAAAGGACATGAATAAGCTTTTCCAGGTATGAGTAAGCTGTTTTTTTTTCCCCTACTCAAATGGCATGAATTTCTTTACATGTTGTTACTGCCATAGGGAAACCTCAGATTCCAGTTTTTTTAATGAGACATTTCTTGGCAATTCATAATGTGGAGGACATTGTGTGCCTTGCCTTTTTAAAAAAAAAAATATATCTAAACTGTGACTCAGCAAAATTGATTGATTGAGACCAAGGAAAAGGATAGTGGAAAGTCATTTAAAATCAAAGTATGATGGCATGACTATGGCTCACACACCCACACAGCCACCTGAATATATAACCACTGTGATACCTCAACTTTTTTTTACTTTGGCTTGCTCCTGAAGTCTGAAATCATTTGGCAGATATAGCCACGCTGTGCTATGGCTTCCATTTTGGACATGTTAACATTTGCCTCACAGCATGAATCAATAGTCATGGCTGCATCTCAATCAACAGAGTTTTCCGTCTGCTCTGCCTGTCCCCACATCACTTTCTGCTGTCTCTAGCTTTCATGTTTGCAACCCGATGGCGGTAGAAAAGGACCCATGGAGAGGTGACAAGCATGCCACTCTGTATTAAAACACTCTTACCTTAACATGATAGTGTGCATCCAGCAGGATGTTGGCAGGCTTCAGGTCCAGGTGGAGCAGCGGTGGGCTCATGCAGTGCAGGAAGTTCATCCCCACCGCCGTCTCGTGGATGATGCGGAAGCGCAGCTCCCAGGGCAGCGGCTCGGTGGCCAGCAGGGTCTCCAAGGAGCCCGTCTCCATGTACTCCATCACCAGGCCCTGGGGATCCCCGCAGATCCCGTACACAGGCAGAATGTAGCGGAACTTGGCCGCCTCCATCTTCTTCGCCTCCTCTAGCAGCTCCGCACGCTCCCTGTGATGGAGACAAATGGTGGGTGAAATGCATCTGAGTCAGGCGCTGCTGCTGGGGTGACTGGGCAACTTTGAGAACTGCATACAAACAGCGGGTGAAATGAGATTAAACATTTTACATAAGACATTTAGGTGTTCCTTCTTTCCAAACCAACCCCTCCACATCTGTTAGTTCACAGAAAGTTCAAGATGCTCTGCCTTCTCGCAAAATATTAACCTACTGGTTTTGAGGCCATGCTGTTGTTTGCTGAGCTGTAATATTTGGCATAATTTTTGCCCTAACCCAAATTCCAACACATTACACATCATCCTTAATGAGCACCCGGCTATGCAAAATGTTTGCTAGCGTTAACCTTACAGGCAGTAAATGTGTGACCTCTGCAGACATGAATAATTCATTGGCCGATGTTTGTCTAAATATGCGGGCCTTGCTCTTAACTGCCAGCGCTCTTATAGCCAAGCGAGGCCTTAATGGCATTCCAGCCGGGCCTGGAATGCACCAGGAGAGTGCAGGAGGCCTGAACAGATCTCTTGTTCTCAGGCCTGTTGCTCAACCTTTGCACAGTTCTCTTTATCAGTCTGCTAGTCCTGCATGCTGACGTGCCTCAAGCAGAGCTGTGAGGGTCACACATGACCTCAGCGGTGAGATCTCAAGGAAAGGTTGTTTTGAAAACGCAACCTTTTGATGAGGGCATATGAGGGCAAGATAAATCAGCGATGACTGCAATCGTAAGCATGTCCTTCAAGGGCAGAATTCAGTCTACTGGACTGGAAATGATGCGTTGTCCACCAGGGATGAAAACAAGCTAGACGCACCAATTTTAGATGCATAACACTGCAGTGATGTAAATGAGTCCCTCATGTGCATCATGTACCAGATTACATATCTTTAGGAGGGAAGACATATTAGTCCTTCTAGATTCAATGCAACCTAATGAGGCACATGTCAAGAAATCTAACAGACATAAATAATCAAAACATTTGGATATAGGAGAATGGGTAGGCACTTGTTCGCTAAACCCCCTGCTTAACCCAAAGCGCTCCTCAGCAGCTCTTCAGAACCAAACAATGTCCCTCCTTTAACAGAGAGGCCCGGTAAGACCGGTTTTACAGCTTCTCTCATTGTCTCTGCCACACAGCAGCAGCCTGCAACCCGGGCAGACAAAGGTGGCTTTGAGTCCCGGTGGTTGATGTATGTGTGGGTCCATGTGTAGGTTTGCAGCCAAATTACAGTTTATGTACTTTGCAGATGTTTGGAGACGATAACATCTTTGGTTCAGGTTCAGCGGATGCTATGAGTCGCCCCACAGGTTAGGTTAGGATGCCATGCCTCTGTTAGGGCAACGCTGAAAAGTCTGTTTTTATCAGCCATTTTTGTTTATGAATGTTTTGGTGATGGGAGCTGGAGGAGGGGTATGATGTCAAACATTCACAAGGAATGGCATCAAGGATGGTCAGTAGGAGCAATCAAAATTAAGCCAGTTGAGTCTGTCTTAATTGCAAGACTACCACCCACCCCCTCCCACACACACACACACACACACACACACACACACACACACACACACACACACACACACACACACACACACACACACACACATCCCACTCAATTCTGCAAAAGGCTCTCAAATGACAAAAGGGTCAATGCAGATAAAGTGCTTTACAGTGTATGTCCACAAAATACAGCCTTCTTAGTCAATAATCTAATCATTTAGTCACCTGTTGGACAAAATGAGAATCATCAACTCATCAGACGATGGGATCATCTGACTACAATTTGGAATAAACAAAAACAAAACAAAAAAGCGGAAATTGAAATGATCCGATGAGGTAAGAAGTGTTATTCCTCTCTGAACTTCCTCATGAGCCCGGTGTGTACACACAGCCGAGGACGATGGAAACTTCCATGCTGGGGAGGGTTGAGGGTTGAGGCCCGCTGTACTGCTGAGGCAGGTTCTCCACTTGTTGACATACATGCCACATGATACAGGTCACCCGCAAAGCAGGACAGCTGACACACACACACACAGTTCCCATAATTCCAACATAGCCGTTTTACTCCGTTTTGTGAAATACAGGCAGGACCAAAATATGATTCATACCCATGCAAAATATTACAGCATTCCAGAGTGCTGTGTAATGTCTAGCGGTGCCTGCGGAAAAAGACCCGCTTGCTCCTTCATTTAAATGGTTATTTATTCAAATCAGCCCCGCCCGGGGGGCATGCGCATGATAATTTCACTGTGGATTGGAGAAAGCTGCTTTGAACCTCTCTTGTTTGGGTCTGTTTTGGAATGTAATTTAACAGTTGTGGCCCTAAGCAATGTGGATTTACTCCTTGCACTGGGGGCACAAATGGGCATCTCAGTCCTCCCTACAACAGAAGTGAACACTGAAAAACTGCTGAGATATCCAGAAGTAGTGTGTTGTTTTGCTGCTGAGGGAACTTTACAGCTGCACTGGGCGCTCAGACTGTAATGAGTGAGTCACACATTCTCTGGTATTCACCTTTCAAGAACTCAGCGGATGACTTTTCACCCCACAGCCTTTACCAGCACCGTCATGCTCTAAACTTTTGTCTGTCTACTGTTTGACCATAAATGTAAATGATAAACCTGAGAGAGAAGAGCTGGATGAGAATGGATCACTGTATACACCACTTATAAAACACCAAATACAGAAGTACTGAGGTGTTTGAACTATGCCCGACCTTCTCAGTGAGTTCACATGTAAATCTGAATTATCTATCATATCTATCATATAGCCATTCTATACAAGCCATTCTACATATATAAACACAAGACATAATCTCCATGGCTGAGCTGCAGATCAACAGCTGGAACACTTACTTGTCATCTACATGAAGGCAGGGAGGGCACTTGATAGCCAGCCATGTTTTCCACTGTACATGCCGGACTTTGTATACTTGTCCAAAGCCACCTGAGCCTATCTTTTCCCAGCTGCCAAACTCAGAGGAATCAAAGGTCCTCAATAGCCCCATATTCCCATGGGGAGAGTCCGGGACGTCCATATCCGTGTTGGGGGGGAAAAACCCTTCAGCAGGCTCAAACTCCTCTTCTCTACTCGTCTCCCACACACAAATCTCTGGAAGTGAACGCACACACCAACCTGCCGAACTGTGAGCTCTTCCTTGTTTTTCCCTCTTGCCTAACTCGGTGTGGCCCCTCCCTCTCTTCAGGTGAAAAGAGGGGATGGGCTTGATGCCGTGACATCACTTCCTGGGTTTGCCACACAGGGAAGAGACATGCCAGACTACAAGGTGCTTGACTGAGTGCTCCTCTGTGTGCTTTTAAACTATCTTCTCCAGAAGCCCCCCAGTCCCGAGGTTTCTCACATTTCCCCCATGAATAAGAGAGTGTAATCTTTGTAATGAGGCTGAATTCAAGAACCCAGGAATGTGTCATTGCATAAACACACCTTTGTCCCACTGTGGACCATTATCCAGCTAAAGCCCCCTAAGGAAGGAACGGGGAATATACCTTAACAATGGGTGGGTTATGTGATATTGGCCAGATGGACGGGCTTGGGAATGTGTGGATTCATCTCCTTAGCACAAACCCATTCATCAGGAGGGGATCATCAGCAGCTGGTGATTGTCATAACCGTGAAATATGTCAGTGACTTGGCAGAACTGGTGCATCCAACACACAAGTTGGAACAAAAGCTGCGTGGAGAGAGAGGGGATCTTTTGCTCAAAAGGATTTAGACTCGCAAACCCCCTCTTGACATTTGGCTCCATCAGCACTAAATCAAACAATGTGGATCGCTGCCATGCATCTCAGATGAATGAAATCTTCTAATTTGCAGAGCTCAGGTTGCACAGGCAGGTCAGAGGTCAGAGGTCAGATACAGAGCAGCAGCCTGGAGCTGGTTTGGATTCAGTGTCTTGCCCAAGGACACTTCAGCAGGGTGGATGCTTGCTGACAAGGGGGTTTGAACCTCGGTCCTATAGTGGAAGAGTGTATTAAATTCCACCAATTTTATATGTATAAAATGAGGATGTAGTGGAGGGTAAACCCACCTAAACTCAGGTTACTTTAGGCTGGCATAAGTCTTTATGAGGTAAATTCATAGTTTGCATCTTACTAAGTAGTATCAAACCTATCCCCCTCTTTTAGGGGAAAAAACACCACTTAATGCTTTTCTGAAGTCATAGTTTACCTACCTTTTTATTTTTAGCACTACATTACCAGCACAATAATAACATGATCTGCGAATGTTCCCCTACTCCACCCAGCTCTCCAGATTTAATCAAGAAACTGGAGGGACGTGTCATCAAGGAGGCTGTCGAAACAGTAATGAGATCTTATTGGTCCGTGAGGAACCACACTTCACTCTGTGCTACTGGTTTTCATCACCAGAGCCCAGATCGGTGTTTAGTCCCCCGAGGCTACCGGTCCACACAGGCTCGTCGCATTAGCATTAACAGCAGTGTAAGCTGTAGGTTGGTGGGCGGTGTGTGAACAAGGGCCCTTTGAGGTGAGAGTCCACACCTCATGCAAAGTGCAAATGTATTCACACATGCATATCAGCCCGAGCCCTTCCTCTGGGGGCGACGTCACACCTCTTGATCATTAGAATGAAAGAGGAGCTTTCATCTGCGGGTTCATTAAAACCAGCTCTATTCATCTGTTGCACTACTGTCAGATGATTAAAAAAAAAAAAAAAATCAGGACAGTCCACAGAAAAATGTTATTTGGGCTTTGTTTAAATTCAAATGAGGTTTATTGGTATGAAACTGTTTGATATGAATATGTGACAAACAAACTTGGCAATAAAGAAGAGTAGCAACAATGAGCTAAATGAGCAATAGTCAATGACAGTCAGTTAATCATCTTATATACTAATCAACACAACAGGTCGTGTGTCTTGTGTCTTCAGAGTCAGTTGTCCCTCTTGTCTCAGCTTGTGACAGGATGTTACATAACTGGCAGCTAGTATTGCACACATACCATTTCCTGCAAGTACACACTATAATTCCTTATTTGTGGGAAGGTTCAGAGCTATACTTTTGGGGGGATTTGGGGGAAATAGGTTGCTCTGATGTTTTTGTAATTTGTATAATTATGAGGGAAGTGTATTGCAGTCAAGGCTGTTTTTACTGTCAGGATCAATTTTGTCATGAATCTCTTCACTTTAGGGTTGTTGTCAGGTAGTCTGTCACTGCCTACTGTCTCTTCAGAGTGAAATATATTTCTCATTTGTTTTGGGATTTTGTTCTTCTCCTCACTTACCTCTCGGCATTTAAGAGTTTTATAATAGCAGGAGTAGGAGCTGCTGGTGCTTCAGTAATTATAGAATTTGGTGGTTTGTTTCTGGATATTGTACTTCAAAATGGATTTACAGGAGTCTGCATGCAGGGTCTCAACTGGATGTTTGTCCCAACTTAGGAAATATTGTTTTGTTTCAAATAACCTTCAAATAACCCAAATTTGGTTAGATGGGGTCTTTGCTGAGAAGAACTGTTTGTTCTTTGATCTTTTAGAGTATTTGCTGGACTTAGCAGCAAGCCAAATGGAAAAGCCAGCCAAATAATTCTAATAATGATAATGATATGAATTATTAATGACAGTATTTTTTATCCTACATGCTGCCGGACTTTATCGCCATCTACTGGAATTTTCAAAACAGCATCCATAGGCAGTAGGGGGTTTGGTTAAATTCATGTAGCTCTGTGATGAGACTTTAATACACAAACAGCTTCAAAGCCATGCAAGTGAGACAGAAACTAGTCCTGACTAAAGCATAATCAATGCTTTCATCAAAGGCCTGAAACAAGCTCAGTGAACTGCCCAGATACAGAGGCATCTAAATTGGAAAGATCACAAAAATACTTGAATATGACTAGATGAGAAAATGCCTTTCAAAACAAATGTAGATAAAGGTGAGAGGCGGGTCAAAAAGATGAGAAATCAACTTGGTTCCATCGAGATAATCTTGGTTTCATCTTGTTTCACACGTCACACAAGTCAGGTTTCAGTTTGTGACAGTAAAAAGAAAAGTGGTTCCTGTTAGTTCTCAAAGCCTTGGAAACAGCTGGTGGACTGGCTGTTGCTGACAACAAAAATCAGACAGCATTGCATGTTGTTTATTCATATGAATCATTTCCACATTACCACATTATTACCTTGCTTGTATCTTATAGTTTGTCTGAGTTAGGTCAAACATTTTACATACTGCACAACCGAGATGAAAGCCAAGACATGCCTGAGCTGAACCTTCTCATTCCCATGTGTAAATGACCTCTTCACTGTTGGTGCACTTGTTTCTCAGTCAGAAAATGTCACATTTATTTGTATTGTTCTGTGTGTGTGAAGCAAACTGTTCATATCTTTTCTCTCTAGAGGTCAAAGTTGGGTTACAACACCTGTCCCTGTTCTCTGCCATTATACAAACACTTTGACAGCTGTGTTTGAACATAACCAACATTAAACAATAATTGTAGAGCAGGCAGGTGTGAAGGCCACAGAAAAGGCCTCTAAAGCGCCGTGTGCTCATGCTCAGGGTTTATGATTAAATGTCACATCCTGTTCCACATTATCTATCATACCGCTGCTGATGCTGAGATATTTATTTTTTCCCACTGCAAAGTGGCAGGCAGGTCAAACCTGTTCCTGCAATAAGAGACATGTTTTAACGGCTTGGTATTAATGTGGTTTGTCATAAAATATTGCCATGCAATCAGATTACTGCATATCAATCTCTGACTTGCCTGATTTCATGTTTAATAAATATGAGCCAGCTTCTCTGTCATCATTCTGTCATCACTGTTTGCTGGTTGGGAACACATCTTCACTCAGGCCTATCCTGCAAGTTGTTTGCATGTATGTGTGTGTATGTCTGTACAACTTATGCGCTATAATTTTGTATAACCTGCTACATTTACTGCAGAAAAGATAACTTCCAGTCAGTCTTCCCCCTCTCAACTCCAAACCTCCTACACTATGTTCATGTCATTTGTGCTATCACTTTAAATCTCTTTTAAATTCTGTCTTTTCTACATTCCTGCACTCTGCACATGGTTGCTCAATCTTCCTGGCTCTTTCCTGTCTAATAGTAAGCATTGCATTGCCCCCTATTGCACTTGTTTGCAGTTGCTTTAGATGCAAGTTGCTTTAAGTTGTGAGTTGCTTTGTTAATGACAAGAGTGAACTGAAGTCAATACTTAATTGTTTTACAATAAGATCAGTGGCTTTTCTACACAAGCATGTTCTGTGCTTTTGTGTAGTGCAGAATGTGTGATCACAGAACCTGAATGTGTTGTATTGCTATGTATGTGAGAGATAAATGCTTGTATTGCACTCAGGTTCTGCTGCCTGCAGAAAAGCGACTGGCATTTGTCTGACTGACTGCGGGATAAACAGGCTGGCTGGCCTGAGATCTGAGGAGATCCATAGGAATCTGAAAACTGTAAATAGACTGAGACAAATATTATTCCCTTGCTATTCCAATAGAAGTAAGTTTGCTCATGATTCAGAAGGCATTTGCACTGTGATACAGACAAACCCTGTTGCACCTTACCCTATTGTGGGCTGTTATCCTGCATGAACAAATGAAAACAGAACAATGGCTTTTTTAAGATATTTTTTTTGAAAAATAACAGTACAAAATGGCTTTCAGTATTTTTTTCAGACAGCTCAACAATAATTACAGTTTACTTTAAAACATTCAAAAATAAAACATTTCGTGAGTTTACCACTTTTTTTCAATTTTGCAACCATCACTTATTACATAACAGGCTCTATGACTTAAAGGAATAGTTCACCCAAAAATGAAAATTCTGTCATCATCTACTCACCCTCATGCCAAATGAAACACAGGTGAAATTTGTTAGTCCATATAACCAGTGTTGGGGTAACGCGCTACAAAAGGAACGCGTTACAGGTAATATATAACTTTTAGCAGTAACGAAGTAATATAACGCGTTACTAATAGTATTTCGGTAATATTATTACAGTTATTATGTCAAGTAACGTGTTACCACCCGAAACACACCGCGCGCCGGACCGCCACTGCCAGAAAGTCAAACCAAACCAGGAAGAAAGCAGACGCAGTTTGAATGCAGACTAGTTGCTTAGATTGAACAGTGTGAAGCTAATCAATATGGCAGATAGTACTAAGATGGAAGACAAGACTGTAACTGCTGGACCCTCTGCAAAACAAAACAAAAACCCTTTAACAGAAGAGGCTAAAACAGTTAAGAGGGAGAGGGAGGGCAGCGCAAGACCCGGAGCGCCCGGTAGCCGCGCGGATCGATCGTCTTGAAGTTCCCGTTCCCTGGCCCCCCGCAACACGGCAGACCGGAGACTCCGGTCACCAAATCCCGGGAGCCCGACAGACCCATGGGCGCCGAGCACTAGTTCTATAAGAGGCTAAAAGAGCTACGAAGGAGCGTGACAAAGTCGGCGTCAGACCGACCAGAGTTAACCGCGACCGGGCGTTCACTCGTTGGAGAGCTAGACGGGAGCTGAAGAGGTTTAAGACCGACACAGAGCTGGCTTTCTTTCTCTCAAATTGTGTTACCGAAGCTTTTAACTGGCGGTGTCGTACTTCTGCGGTTATTTTGGTGAAAGTAACGCAAAAGTAGAGTAATAAGTAACAAGTTACTCTACACAGACAGTAATATTGTAAAGTAACTTATTAATTTCAAATGAAAGTACCTAGTAATTTGTAATATATTACATTACAAACTTCGTAGCAGCCTTCTCCAAAACAACTGAAGTCAATGGGGACCTGTTCTTTAGAGTTCCAAAACAAAAACAGCCAAACAATCACACTGTGAATAGAAAGACCTATACACCATTATTTGTTGCAAATCAATCAGCTGTAGTTAAGATTTGCACTAAATTATGGTGTAAATATACTGTAGGTCTTTTTGGAACTCTGAAGAACTGGTCCCCACTGACTTCAGTTGTTTTGGAGAAGGCTGCTATGGAGTTGTGCTGGCAACCTCCCTGTGTGTTATATGGACAAACTTCACCTGTGTTTCAACTGGCATGAGAGTGAGTAGATGATGACAGAATTTTCATTTTTGGGTGAACTATTCCTTTAAATTCTTGGAAACAACCTGCTAGAACATAAATACATTTCTTTGTTCACTAAATCAAACATCTTTTTTCAGATTTGTCCATTTTTGTATTTAATTTCTCAAGCAGCAAATCTATATTCACCTTGAAAACATGCATGTTTTAAAAAGGCTGGTAAGGCATTCGAATATTAAACATTTTGCTTTGGTTTCAGATGTAAATCTTCAATAGTATTAGTACCCATTTTTTTCCTTCCTGTTTTTTGAACTTTAGTATTTCATTTTTAACCGCTACTTTCAAGTGTTTTGACAGTATAAAAGTGTTGTGACGACACAAAACAAAACAAAACTTCATTTCCATTCCATTCACTTCCATGGGGCTGGATAGGCATCTGGGTGACAGTGTTCAAAGTTGTATAAAGTTTGATAAAATCTACTGTACTATCTAACAGTGTCTGTAGTTGTGAGGTGACCAGCACCTCCAGTCTGTGCTTCTAGTAGCTGAACATCTGCTGTGCGGAGCCGGTCTGCTGCTGGGGGGCGGGCGGCTGGCTCTGTCCGGGACGTCCCGGCTCCGCCCCCTGGCTCTGGGCCTCCTGGTTCTCCCCCTGAACGCCCTCCGCCACGGGGGCCACCTGGGCGCCCTCGGCCGCCGGGACGGGCCTCCAGGCCAGAGTCGGGGCCTCCAGCTGGTGGCCCATGGGGTTGACGAAGGTGGTGAGGTTGATGAAGTGGGCCACCGACTGCGGCGCCGCCCCTCCGCCGGGCCCCACCGTCTCCGGGACGAGGTCGGCGGGCCGGTTGTGCAGCATGGCGGAGCCGCTGACGGTGTCGAAGGTCACGGTGAGGATGGAGTTGTCCAGGGTGAGCGGCCGGTCGCCGGCCGTCAGGTGGCCCACGGCGACGGGCTGCAGGCTGGTGAACTGGGCCGGGGCGTGGCTGGTGATGGGCGTCACCGTGATGTTGGTCAGCCCCACCGAGCTGTTGGGGGAGGAGGACGAGGGAGCGCTGGGGTCAGCCAGGACCACCACCTGAAACGACGACGTCAACACCGGGTCAGATACAGCAGGAGAACAGCAGGTGCTCGTATATGAACAGCAACTGATCTACTGACGGCATAATGGTACTGCAAAAATACAATCTGCTCCATTGTGTAAACTGAGGGAATTTCCTTGTTGATATAGATGTTAATTTTCATTCATTTTTAAATTTAGTCATATTCATCTTATCCTGCTGATGAAAATTTTGTTAGATTACTTTTCTTCAGTTTAGGCAATGACTCACAGGCGGGATTCGATCCCACTGCAGTAAAGTCATGTGAAGTGAATTTCAGAGGCAGGTGACTTAACCACTCAACTATCTCTGGGAAACAGGGATTTGCTTTTAAGATGAAACTTTATAAAACAACTGTTTCATTTAAGATGAACTCTTCTAGCTCTTCAGGGATAGTTACAATAATCTTCTCTGGCAGAAATAAATAATTTTTGTCATTACTTTCATTACAAGTTTAACACTGATACATACAGCAAAAAACATTCAAACTGAAACACTGCAGAATGTTTTTGCCAGCATATTTCATATTTAGAGTTGACTTTGGTTATGGAATTATTATCATTTAAGTTGAAACAGTACGGAAATATTAAAAAACTTCTCCCAACCTTAAAGATTCCATTAAATGAAAATTACTTAATTGGGTTTTTAAGCAATATGTCCAGTACATTTGAAGGAGGAAAAAAATTAAGAAGAATTATACTTGTAAATTTGCTCTCTGATGTAAATTTGCTCTCTGATTATGTCATAACTGATGAATAATGTAATAGCTTGTTAAAATGAAATAAAATGTCCCTCTATATAGGTCAAAATTGTAACAAAACATGCTAATGTAATACATTTCTGGAGAATGTCATAACATCACATTATTACCCGGCGATTATGAACCTCATAAGGGGTGTAACATTTTTAATGATGATGTAATAATACTGACCAATGAGGTAATAACTTGAGTTATTACATTAATCTTATTCTTACAAGATTATCACATTATTCAATATTATCATAATTATATAATTTTTATTCTCATTTGTCTGTGACTTTTTTATCCACTTTTACTGTATTTATTGATTTATATTTGTTTTGTAAAGCAAAACATCATGATCATTTATTATTATTACATCATCAGTTGAAAATATGTAACATCCCTAATGAAATCATAATTGCAGGTTAATGTAATAATGCAATTTTATGACATTATCTATCAGTTTAGTACATTAACAGGTTTTATTACATTTTCAACCCATTTAGTGGGGCATTTTATTACATTTTGACATGTAATTACAATATCTGGCAGCTGTTACATAATTGCTCCATGTCTTTACCACAGATTAACAAAACAACAACAACAAAAAGAAAATGCTGCTCTGAGTAAGACAGAGCCAGTTTGGTGATGAAATTATTTTACTACAACTGTATTTCATCACCGCTTCTGTGGATTTTAATTTATTTTAGTTTCATCAACAATGTGTAATGAGTTACTGTTGAGCATTTGACTAACGCTGTCATCAACATGATGCGTATCCCGCTCTTCAGCTCGCAAAGCTTCTGCCCACATTTCCTTTATTAAATCAGTGCCACTTGTCATGTACTGAGCTTCCATTTCATGGGGCCCTCAAGAAAAAGAGATCGGACACGTTAGCATGACAAGACACAAATCTGCACATGTACCTGCTGAATACTCTGCACCGCGGAGCTCGTCTCCGTCTCGTCACCGACGATGACAGAGGTGAACTCCGTCACGGGTTCGTGTCTCGACTCTGCGAAGTCCACATACTCGTCGGACTCGGAGAACTCCGGCTCCGCCGAGGGTTTCTGCTTCTTCTTGGGCTGCCGGGACGGCCGGCTGGGCCTCTCCTGAGACAAGCCGTCTTTCTCCAGCGTCAGAGTGGGCTGAGGGAGGAGGACACATCAAGACAACATCTAGTCTGTCTGCTCCCACCGGCCTCCTTTACACCTGGTATTAACATGCGTCTCCTATCCAGATTCTGTCTAGATTCGATTTAGTTAGACTACTTTTACACCCGACATTAAAACGTGTGTACTGAATACTCTGTTGCAATATTTCCATCCTTTAAAAGTGACAGTAAACACATCGTCTTGCTTGTTCCTCATCCAGGAGTATCATGACAATCCATTTTTGACAAGTATGTCACCATCTGAGCTGCCTGCCGCCTGTTTGATTTACTTCCTGGTTGGATCTCTGGGTAAAAGTTCATTTCTGTTTATAGACTGCATTTACACTTTGTTATTCATGTGGCCAAATGTGCACAAATGTGTCTCTGACCACCTCTAGAGGTGGTTTGGGTGATTGGATCTTCAATGCATCTTGGGTAGATTTAAACCTGGATTTTATCTGGAATAATGTACTGTGTTCCATCACTACGTGCACAAGTGTACATACTGCATACCTGTACAATGCTAATAGAAGAATCATCAATTGTCGAAGGTTCCTGAAGGTCATCGAACTCATCGATTCTCACAGACACCACCTGGAGACATGAAGGAGAAGGTGAACAACGCTTCAGGTTTCCCACTGTGGCCCCGATGTTAAATTCCATGACTTTTCATCACCAGGCCAGAGCGCTTCCATGACCTAAACATCTTTTCCTTCTTGGACAGGAGGAAGTCTGGGAATCAGAGTATGTAACCATGACACAGCATTTCTTCTGGTCTACCTCCCTATAATAGTTTACTCATTCAGCTACCTGCTTTGCAATTTGCACAAACGTGGTCAAGCCAAGTCTATTTTTAGCAGGGTTCCCACTTTGGGCCTGAAGATAAATTCCAAACTGTTATTCCTTCCTGGTTTGTTAAAGCTTCTTTTAATTCTACCCTTAGGATTTCACTATAATAACTAGCTTAGGTGGTAAAACAAAATGGCAGGACTCGTCCCGGCTCACCTCGGGGTGCTTGCGTCGGATGTGCCGGTTCATGGAGGCGCGGGTGGACACCTTGGTCCCGCACAGGTGACACGACTGGGCCTCCACCTTCTCGTGGGTCAGGTGCACGTGCTTCTGCAGCATGTACTCCGTCAGGTACTTCTTGTCGCACGTGGAGCACGTCCACGTCTTACCCACTGCAGAGGCCAACAGACAAACCGGCTCATTCAAGCGTGCCAAGTGTTTCGGACCGAGCGCTGAAGTAAATGCTGCTAATAATCTGCATACTATTGGCTGGATTTTTATATATTTCAGTCCAGTTTACAATTCCAAACATCAGTTTAGACTTTGCAATTCTTTCCCCTGAGATAAACTGTGCACCAGGGTAAGAAATTTGCTTTTTTCGCCCTCTTGACCTGATTTTTTAGATGCATTTTGGTGTTTTCGGGGGCAATCTTACTGAACTTTGAAATAATACATGGCAAATAAACACTCGACTTGTACCACTAAGATTTAGTTTTAACTTCTTTCCCACTGCTGGAAACTGACAGCAGGCCTTCCAGAAGAAGATGGTGCCGTTTTCCCCTCGCTGTCCCCAACAATTTTCCACCGGTCCATTGTTGAGTGTTTTCAGATATTAGTTATGTTATGTTTTTGTTGACCCAGTGTTGTGTGTGACGTTGGCGTTTTCTACTTTGCAACATTTTCTACAGCTTCAGGCTGCATACTTTCAGGTTGCTTTCTGATCAAAAAACATTTTTTCTGGCCCAGAACACACAGGACAAAAAAACGAAAACAGCAGGTCACAGGCTCCCATCAATCACCTACGGAGGCCCATGGGGGACAGTAGTCGCATTCACATGAGAAAATTTGACAACTCAAAAAAAAATAAAATAAAAGTGAACAGGGTAATAGGCCAAAACGATTATTCCTAATTATCGGGAGCATTTTTTTTCCCCATCATTTACAATTTCACACACTACAGTCTATGGAATGGGAAAGAATTTCACAGTGAGTTTCCAGACCTCTTCCAAAACGTTTTCACAATACTTTGTGTTTTCCAGACTTTTAAAGACTGGCAACTCGTCACCATCATTTCCAATACTCCTCCATACTTCCCAAACATACGCAGAGCCCTGTATCATACAGCTGGCATGTAACAGACACTTGCCTGTGTGGATGAGCTTGTGTGTCTCCAGGGTCGTCCTCTCGCTGAAGGTCTTTCCACACAACTCACACATGAAGTCCTTTATACCTGTGGGCAAAGTGATGCACGGCATGGGAGATATGATGCATTTTATGTGAAGTTTGCACTGTATTCAATTAGGGTGATAATGCCATAGGTAGGAATATAGTAATACCATGTATGTACAGGAGCCATAGACAATGTACTGTATACTGAATGCATTGGTTTTATGTACCATAACAGCTCCCACCAAGGTGCAACACACACACACACACACACACACACTTTGCCCTGCAGAGCAATGCTCCGGGGATAACAGCTCACCCGTATGTCTCTTGTAGTGTTTCAGCATGTTGACCTTTTGAGCAAACTTGCGGTTACACTCCTTGCACTCGTACTCCTTGATGCCCTTGTGCAGCTTCATGTGGTGCCGCAGAGCGTGCTTGGTCTTCATGCCTGCACAGGGAGACGTGGACACGACACGCCGGGGTCACGCTCCGAACATCACCCACGTTCATTATGCTATTTTACGGTAAGTACTGAGGCGTGTTGCAACGGCGAGGACCTGACCTTTCCCGCACTCCGCACACAGGAAGTCTCGGACGTCATCGTGAACCCTGAGGTGCTCCTTCAGCATGTCCTTCCTGGCAAACGACTTGCTGCACTGGTCACAGCTGTGGCTCTTCACGCCTGGATGAAGACACACACACACACCCACACAATTCTGAGGGTGTCCTTGTCCAAATACCTCTCTGGGGGAAACTGAACTAAACGGTTTAGCATCATAGAAATACCATGACAATGTAGGTTTAGGGTGGATTTTCATTTTAAAATGTGCAGAAAACATTGCATGTAGGAATAATTAAGCAATACTTAAGCACACAGCACAACAGGATCTCAAGCCATTGCTCACCAGTGTGGATGATCTTGTGCCTTTCCAGGTTACCGATACTATTGAAGATTCGGCCACAAATTTCACACGGATGGATATACCTTCAGAACAGATTAGCAGGTTCAAAATGATTAGCATTAATTTGTACCACAGCTTGTTCATTTCATTAAACTGTCACTTTGTTTCCCTATCAGTAATTCACTTGAAATTTCCTGCGTCTCTTCTATTTCAAGTTTGACCACAGAGGACAGGCTATAATATAGCAACAGCATAAGCTTTTACACATCCTGAACCTTCCCTTTAATCATTACAGCAGAACCCAGCTGACACTCCTGTCTCCATCCCCTTATCCAGTGTCTAAGACTTGTAGATACACATGGTGGGGCAAGGCTAAGCAAATAAAAACAAACCCTGCTCGTGAGTAACAGACAAATATTTGTTAATTCTCACATATATATTGGTTGGTAAACTGTAAAATGGCAAAAAATAAATAAATAAAAAAAGATGCATCTGTAATGCTAACGGGCATAAAGAGAGATTTTTCTTGCTGGAAAATTAGTTGCACTCCACCAGTACTTAGATGGCCCACTGATTACCTTGCCAGTTAAAGTCTTATCCAGGTTACATGCACCTTTGATATCCTGTGACCGAGTCTCCCTCTTGACACAAATAAACCAGGTAACAGAATATTCCTTCCCACAGACAGAACGGTCTGCCAGCAAAAAAGTATGAAAAGATGCAGCTACCAACAATTGACTAATAGTCAAAGTCAGCGACTTCTAATACAGGGGAAAGAAATGTAAAGCTGCTCGCCGCCATGTACTGGTGACATCAAAATGTACCCATAATGCTGTTTGAGTGAGAGTTTGCGCTGTCTGCAAAAAACAAAAATTAAATGCCACAGTAACCCCTTTAATATGGAATTTATGCCAGGCATCTGAACCGGATATTTCATAATCGGAGTATGAGCTCAACCAGGTTATTCTAACCAAGTTATGTTTACATGCGTTGACCAAAACCCAGGCTGCTTGACTAACCCTAACCCTAACCACTTGGGTAACTGGTTCAACAGTGGAATTCTCCATGCATGTGAACGTAGCCGGTGACGTTATCCTTCTGTCGCTCTGGGTTTTATTGTTCTGCCCCTCCTCCAGTCTTACTTCTGTACTGCAGGGTCGGGCAGCTGCTCCCTGTGGATGACCAGGTGAGCGTTGTAGGTGGCCTTCAGGGCGAAGTGGCGGTTACAGATCCCACAGCCGTAGCCTCTCTCCTTGTGCTGCTCCATGATGTGCTTCAGGTACTCTTTGCCCTTGGCAAATGACAACTACAGAAACAGAGACAAGAGGGGGAAGCTCATGTGTCTGTGTGTGTGTCTGTCAGTGGCTTCTCCTGGAGACAGGCTATGCATTTCAAGTTTATATAAAACAACTACAACATCTACCTACTCAGACAGTCTGACCCGAGTGTCTGCCCTTAGCTGCACATTATCACATTATCAACGCTTACTTGACATTTCTTGCAGTTGTACTTGTGGTGCTCGGGGTCGTCTTCCTCTTCGTCGTCGTCCGTTTCGTCGCTGTCGCCCGCTGAAATGCCGATCTTCCTGATGAACTCCTCCCTCTCCTGTTCGTCCATCAAGGCTATGTCCTGGAAAGAAAATTATGAATTGAAATGAATAAGCTCAAAAACCGCACGGGGGAGTCTTAACTGTCATTAAATAGTACAAGGGAAAATTACATCAGATCTTTTGATTTGTAAAATACAAAAAAACACCAATCTGGAATATGGATGAGTCAATCCTTCCTTAAGCCAGGTGCACACTACACCACTTTAGGCCCGATTTAGGTTTTGGAGATCTGAGAGAAACCCCCCCATGTTGGAGCTAACCCTGTGCGCCCGAAGCTTGTTAAGTTTGAGCGGGTCAGAGAGTCTTTGAGCTGAAAGGAGGCTGTTTACTGGGCTGTACAGAGATCTCAGGTTTCTCCACAGTCGTGTAGTGTGTGCTGGGCATTAGCCGGGTACTGAGGCACCTGTGAGGTTTCAGAGTGCAGTGGAAACTCTCCTCTCTCTGCAGCGTCTCACCTTGAAGTGAACGTGGATGTGGTCTCTGAGGACGTCCACGCGGAAGAACTTGCGGCCGCAGATCTCACAGGTGTACTTCTTATCTCCGTGAGTCAACAGATGCTTGTTCATGTTACTCCTGCAGGAGAACACCTGCGCACACACACACACACACACACACACACACACACACACACACACACACACACACACATGTCACCGATGAAGTGCTGTGTACACCCACGGTGCATTTTTTCCAGCTGGATTTATGTTGAGTCATTTGACTCGCTGCCATGAGCTCCATTAATCTTAGACTTTGTGCTGAGCGGGGCGCTCACCTTGCCGCAGATGGGACAGGGAGACGGCTCCTTCCTGTACTTGGTCCCTTCCTCTCCGTTGGCCTCCAGCTCCTCTCTCTTCATTTGCTTTGGGCCTGTACGGACGCATGAAGTTTTAGTACAGACAACTTGAAGCCCGACAGAAGAAATACGGTGACTTGAAGGCGTGGTTTAATGCAAAATGTTCTGTGCAATAATAATAATTTCATATTTTATAAGCTTGTGGCAGATGCTGGATTTTTACATGAATTATGCTTCTGCCATGTGTCGTGTCTCCAGTTTGGAGAGATTATGTTTGGGTGAAAATATAAATCAAGCCCCTCGTATTAGGCTACGTACCATAATAGCATGTTAGAGATCATGCTCTGATTGGATCAATATAAACTACTTTATTGTATCGATCTTATTGTATCTATACAACCATGAAGTTAATATTCCACACAGTGCCACCATTCCTCTAATTGGCTCTTAATGAAAGGAGTAAAACAAAAATGAAAAACTAATCTAAAACTGAAGCAAAACTAACCAACACTCTTAGATCTAACTACAACTCGACTGAATCAGCAAGTGGAATTGAACCTACGATGGGAGTGAAAGCATGAGAGGGTGAAGGCCTCACCCACGCCGTGCCGCCTGTGGTGCTCCTGCATGACGTCTTTGCGGTAAAACATCTTGTTGCAGATTTCGCAGGAGTAGAGCTTCTCGCCGTGCTTCTTCTTGTGCTTGGACAGGTTGCTGTTGGTGGAGAAGAAGCGCGAGCAGATGTCGCACTGGAACGTCTTGTCATCTGGAGATGGAAGAGGACAGAATGAATAAACTCAGACCGGCAGGGAATCAGAAACATGAAAACACAGAAATAACAACAACAACAACAACAACAACAACAACAGAAAGTCTAGACTTCATCCTACCTGTCCTGCAGTTGTGGAACTTTAAGGCATTTTCCAGGCGAAAGGATTTCTCACATGTGTTGCACTTATATTTGTACTCCAGGTCAGGCTGTCGGGTGCACATAAAGGAAGACATTAAAACATAAGAGGCGGTAGGGTAATTGATGAGCTCTAAGGCAGCGCTGCAGTGGGATCACCCACCATGTTCTTGCTGTGCTTGTAGGAGATGTGCTGCTTCAGGCTCTCCTTGCGGCTGAACAGCTTGTCACATTCATCACATTTGAACAGCTTATCGCCTGGAAAAGAAAACACAGGGATTAAAAACAACCGCTCCATTTTTGAGTCGCTGGTATCTGACATTTTGTGACTCAGTACTTCAATGATATACGATCCTCGTCAGAATAGTGATGTATTATGTGGGCAGCGGTCTCTAGTTGGCTGTAAATTTCAATAATAGTCCGTATTCAGCTGTATTTTCATGTCAGCAATCTATTTTTTTTTCTATCAGAGTGGGTGTCAGGTCTGGTAGTAGTGAATGTAAAGTGAATGAGCAACACTTCCTCCTCCCTCAGCGACTACCCTCCACTTGCCATTGATCAAGGCACTCGACCCCTAACTGCTGCGGCTGCACTGGGCAGCTCCCAGGTGGGAATGTGAGTAACTGTATGAAACTAAATCAGGGTGCTGCTGGAAAAGAGCAAGCATGCCTCGTTGACTTTCATTGGATACATACAGGTTTAAAGTTGTCAAATGGTGGATCTCTTATTATGGACTGAAACTCAAGTCCAAAAGGAGGCGGGAGAACACTTTTAAGAGAAGACCTTAAAAGAGACTAGAAGAGTTTAATGCTACCTGAACTTGAATTTAACGCCAATTTAAAAAACACAAAATAAAGCAACAAAGCTGGCAAAATTTAACACAATTAATGAAAGGTCTGAAACTGTAGATAGGCAGTATAAGAAAAAGGACGAAATGAATTGTTAAGGGCCATGAAGTCCAGTTGTGTTTAGTAAGGCAAATACGATGGAGGGAAAAAAAAAGTTTTGCATATTGTACTACTACACTGTTCTATTAATCCAAGAGTGGACATGTAGCACAAAGAAACCTGTCATTGCATGGTGAAAAATAAGACTTCTAATGACTATATTTAAGACATTTAAACCTTCAATTCAGATAACTTATTTCAAGATACTCTTCAGCCTTTTTAAGGACCTGCGGACTCCTTGTAAATAATCAGACAGAAGTGTCACCATGTACCGTGGGATCGGATGTGCCTGTTGAGGTTGCTGCTGTTCTGGAAGACCTTGTTGCAGAGGGAGCAGCGGTAAACCCTCTTGTGCTCCCTGGTCTTGTGCCTCTTGAGGACGGCCACCCCGTCTGAGCCGATCAGCAGGCTGCTGCTCTCCGCTGCGGCCTCGCCTCCCGCCGGGGCCGAGCTCTGCACCGAGGGCTTCACATCTGCAGCAAGGAATCCACAGTCAGAAAGGTATCTAGTGTTGGCTGGTGATGGCTTACTCAGTAATATTAGTTTTCCCACTAAGGAGATGTGTGATGAACTGCCATTTCCATTTGGGTAATAGTGTTACAGTTACCAAAACCCTGTCTAAATATCAGAATGAAGTTGAATTACCCAAAAACTGTATCTCACACCCATCCCCGGATTCACTTTCATCAGAATTAGTTGTCCTCCTCTCAGGTAAAGTGGATACACACTAAACTAGCTAATATACTGTAGCTTACACAGGGATGAAACTTTAATGATCCCTGTGGGGAAATTGGGTTGTTGGAGCATCTAATAGGATACAGGAGAGAAAACGCAGGCTATAAAAAAAACAACAGAGCAAAAGGGGGGTATTAAAGATAACACAACCTATAATTTCAGCAGTAGAACATATTACCTAAAAAGAAGAGAAATGGCACAGGAGTCATGACAAATATATAAGGGTCTCTGTACTTGCACAGTATCTTCAGCTAGTAATGAAGGAAGAATCCATCCTCTTACACATCACCAATCTGTGATGTTCAGTGTATTCCAGGAGTTATTTTGTGATGAAGTATTTTTTTGGTGTATCCACTTGTAGTCCCTCAACCTGCCTTGTCTACTTCCACTTCAGTTAGTGATTTCCTACATTTCCCAGAATGCCTTTTAACATCCAGAGAACAGGCCTGAACTTGGTGAGTCGTGCTCCTTACTCAAAACACAGCATGTGTTGTGGCTGCATTGCATTCTGGTCTATTGAGGCTGCTGTCAGTGGAGAAACTGGTCTCTCTGCCTCTCTGAAATGGATTTCTCCCTGTATGATTGTTGAACTTCGGAGAAAAATGGTGAGAGAAAGAATCAGTGTTTATAGGGTGGATTCTTCCTTCAACCACGATGCGGAGCAGCCTGCATCGTCGCTCACCTTTGTTTTTCCTGGCAGCAGCTGTGGCTCCGAGCCTGCGTCCCTTGGCTCTCCTCCCCCTGCCCGGCCCTCTCTTGGGGGCCGGCTGAGCCATGGGCGGGCCGTCCTCGTCATCGGGGGTGACCGGGCCGTCCTCCTGGGGCAGGAGCTGGTCCACCGGCAGCGCCGTCACCGTCTTCACCTCCTGAAGGTGACTCAGCAAGTGGCCTGCGATCGACAGAGGGAAGTCTGGGAAGTCTGGAACGCGCAAGCATGACACGGCATTTCTTCATGCCTGTCTCGGATAGAGCAGGTTACTCATTCCTGCTCTGGAATTTGTACAAACTCAAGTCAGGTTTATTTATACCAGAGGTTTCCCATCGTGGTTCTGATGTAAAATGCCATGACTCTTCCATGACTTTCCATAAGTGATTCCTACTGCTTCCATGACTTAAACATGCTATTCTTTCCTGTTTTGTTAATGTTGTTTTTCAGCTCATAAAATTCTAAAAGGGGTCAACAGTCTGGTTTCCACTGCAGTTGGGCTCACTCTGGAGAAAAACCATCTAATGCAATGTGTAACATACATTCTGGTATATTCCTATGATCCATGTGTAAAATGACATCTTCCCCAGAGAATTTATCAAATTCCCTGACTGGAATAAACCTCTCGATGATATTCCAGGAATTCTATGATGCTTTTAACCAACACATTAGTCACAAAGTGCTTTAGACAAAAACAAAGCACACAAAAACAGATAAAAGATAAGGGAAAACAGGGCCTGAACTGTGTGTCTGTGTGTGTGTTTGTGTATATATATGAGAGAACAGGGCAATACAAGGGCAGCCTGAAGGAGAATTTCCACCGTACACTGTAATGAATAAACGGGTCTTGAATCTGGATTTAAATACTGAGCCAGCATCTGATTTCCTGTTATCATAAAAAGCAGACAATAATATGAAGAAAAGATAAAAAAAAAAGGAATCTCAGTCAGATAAAAATAGAATGAATGAACCTACCTGCATTATTTTCTTCAACCACTGGGGGCATCAGGGCTCCAGCTTTCTCTGAGCTCTCTGGCTTAGTGGATGGAGACAGCAGATCTGAGAAGCAGAGAGACACTCTAGTGAAAAAAAAAACCCCAAAAAACTACTAGATACAACCGCACTTTTACCTGTCTGTGTTTGTGTCATTAATTCAATTTCATCATTTATAGGGCTGCCACTGGATGGTACAGCAGCATCAGCGCTATGATGTCACCTACCGGGTGCTGGCGGTGGGGCTGGAGGCCTCAGCATGGGCTTCTCCATCTTCTTGGCGTAGAAGGCGCCATACCAGACCCTCAGCTCCGTTCCTGGCAGGACATCCTGTAACAGCACAGGCAATTTCCCATTAGAAATAAACGAGTTGCATGTCCTAAACCCCTCCCCCGAAATCCTGGAAGAACACATGGTAGAGGAGGTCATTGGAAATCATCGAGGCTGACTGAGAAAAGGCTCGGGTGGGGATACAGGAGGAAAGAGGTACCTGGGAGGTGTTGAAGAACACCTCGTCGTCCTGCTGGTACGCCGTCAGATTCTGGTGTGTGTGGTCGATGGCGGGCCGCACCAGCATCATCCAGTTGCAGTCTTCCTCATTGGCGGAGTCGAAACACACCACCACGCCGTCCTTCTGGAAGATCTGAAGAAGAAAAAGAAAAAAATCAGATAGTGAAAAAAACATGAAAATCACACCCTCGTACATTAAAGTAAACACTACTTCCACAGCCTTCTGCTCATGTAAGCTTGATCAGGGTTTGTTGGGGCCTTCAGCACCTTCAGAGGAAACGGCCCCTCTCTCTCCAGGTGGGGGACCCTCTTAGCCTCGAAGGGCCCGAACCTGGTTCTCTTGACCAGCCGCCGCTGGACAAACACCCCCTCTGCCCCGTCGGACACCCCTCTGATCTCCAGGCTGCTTGGCAGGGAGGACCTGAACAACACAGGTGTGTAAAAAACATCATACGCAAAAATCCTAAAATCATTTTCATAGCCTTGCCTGGCCGTTTCTTCATAAATGTATATCACCTTAAAGAAGCTAGTGCTGCTATGTGACTCCAGTAACACTATATACATAACAGAATACAGCACAATAAGGTGATACTAAAGCCTTTCTGGTTTCATTTCCCGCCTCCACAGAGAGGTCAGAGGTCAGGCTCAGCCACAGAACAGCAGCATTATAGAGCTGGTAGGGATTCAGTGCCTTGCTGAACGACACTTCAGCTCAACCGCCAGGACTGTGAGTTCAATTCCAGTCGGTCCTGTGAGGCGCTCACTAACCGAGCTCTGCTGAGGACGAAGGAGTCCTGGACGGTCACCAGGGGTCCCAGTTCAGGACACTCAGAGTCATGGTACTGGCCACAGTCCTCGCACCCTGGGATGACACACCAAGACGCATCAGACAGGTCATCACATTCTAGGCTAGTCTGTCTCTGTCACACACACACACACACTCTCTCTCATATAGAGTTGGATTCATACTCACAGATAAACTCATCTGGCGTCTGCTCAGCCATTATCCCAACCTACAAATTGAGAAATAGATAGTTTATAGCATGATAGTAACGGCAAAGGATCAGGAATAGGAGGGAATGAGTCATGGTTGACTAGCAGCTAGTCATATACAAGATTTCGTATATAAATGTGTATTTATATGAAGGAAATATGACTTTTCAGCGGGTATAAGTATAAAATTGCTCCTCCAAGCCAGCACACTCATTTTATCTGGGACACTTCAGCTACACTCAATGCATCAGCTCTTCTGGCAAAAACAGTGGTGTAATATGACAACATTAACTGTTTTATGGTATAAGCTATACAATCGGTGAATGCATAACGTATGCACTCCGGGTAGGAGAAGGGATCCAGGATTTCAGTGGATTCCCAAACTCTAGCCGGGTTTTAACTCCGATCTCGGAGGCTCCTCTTCAGTAAAATGTAACAAAGAACAGTCGGCATGGCGGATGGACCGGAGACGCAAACCTCCAAACCGGAGTCGGTGCTCTTCAGCGCCAATACGTCGTGAATAAAGGCGGCTCGGGGAGATTCAGAGCGAACCGCTCAAACCAGCTGCACGTTTTCTACGGCATTGCGTCGCCGTTTTTTGGAAAGTCGGTGTAAATTGGTGGGAAAACACGTTACCTCTTCTGCAAAAGACCACTCATTTATCGAATCCTGACTCCGGGTTCCAATCCGCTCCAGAAACGGCGCAGGACCGGAAACGAGCCGCGCGCAGTGCATTATGGGGAGTGTAGGCTTGTTAGAGTTCTCGAGGTCTTGGCAGTAGCATGTGTAGCAATTCGACCAAGCGACCAATTAACAGGTGCGTTAATTGACTAAACCATAAAAAAGACAAAGACCCTGAATGTAATTTTATTACTTGCCACAGAAAGTCCCAAAACCTGCTTATATTAACTAAAGATCTGTGGACAAGTGGAGCAACGACTGATGACTGACCAAATGTTACTGTTATTTTTTACAATGTGATAAATTATTAGACCTAGATTAGGTAATCAAACACAGCTTTGACTGGTGGTTTTGAATCTACACCAGTCTACATCACACCAGCTGATTTCACCATTTATCACACCTTCAACCAGCAAAGAGGGACTTAGTGAAATCAGCTGGTGTGATGTTTGGTTTGATGAAGACCTGCAGACTCTTGACCCTCAATGGTACATGATTGAAAGCCACTGTCTTAGAGCTAACTTTGGTCCTGTATGCCCCCGATGTGATTTGTTTCTTTTTTATATGACTTCCAAATAGATTTCTGGATTTATTTTGCTTGATCTTTGCTCTGCATTGTAATGATAAAAACTACGTAGTTCAGAGTTGGACTCATTTGAGCCAAGCTGTGCTATACCCAATCAATCAGGGATGCAAAACTGGAATTGCAACCTGCATAGATTTAAAACTTATGTGAGCAATGGAACAAAGTCTTTACAGCCAGGAAATTCAGAAGGTGGCACCACAAAGTCAGTTATTCAATCAATATTTATTGCTGGAAATGAAATAAACTGATATGTTTATTAGTAACAATCCCTGCAGGGAAATGACTGACATTCTGCATCAGCGGTCAGTTTCTGTGCACAGAGCAGATGCCAATAAAAAAACACATCAGGAAGCAGTTTATTAATCACATACAGGCTTACTGCTTACTGAATGCCTAACAATAGCCAATGCTTTGAGGCTGCCATGTACAGGGGCTATGAAACTTTGCATCATTAAAACGACCCATTTCCCCCCTCCCATCGTCCCTCAGAGGTTTAAAAGGTATTTCTACTTGAATGGTTTTAGTATTTTCTTCAGCCTGCAACTGGGCTTTTGAATATTTCCTAAAACAGAGTGCAGTCACACCATATATGTTGGGAAAGTGTTGGGAGATGGATGGGGAGGATCACAGCCCCGCTATGTAAATACCTGACACACTGCAGTCCAAATACAACCCACGCTGCCTCTGCAGAAGAGCATGTTGTCGTGAACGGCATGCAAGTCATTTAAAATAAAAACTCTCAGATGGCCTAATGTAATCAGTCAGTTAACGGCTTCTTGATTACAGAAACTGCTGATGGTGAGGGAACAGAGTCAAACCGGCTGCCACATTCCTTCAGTCCTCCGGTCCAAAACGCCAGTCCCATCTTAGGGAAAAAGCAGTGCTGCCTTGGGAACCGCAAGTCACATCGAGGGGCCGCATCTGGCCCCGGGTCTAGACCGCCCTCCGACATCCTCAGAATAACCGCAAGGCAATCTGTTAGTTTCGTCTGTCAGTGTACTGCATCACCCGTCCTGCTATTGCAGAATTTCCTAAGCAGGTTTACTCATCGAAGAAAACAGTAGTTCACATGATGTACAGAAACACTTCTTCAACAAGCTGCTTACAAAAAAAAAATAATAATACAATCATTAGCTGGGTAAAAAAAAAAAAAAAGCAGTCAAACCATTCCATTGTTCCCAAAGGTGTCCACACTTTTTTTGTTTTGTTCAGGTGTTGAAAGCTACGATACATCTTTTAAAAACGATAAAACGTGGAATGAGAGAGTGAGGATTTCATTCGGCTGAAACGTAGGAGTGAACTGAGCGCTGAACGCATTCGGTTAGTGAGCAACTGCAGCGAGTATGGCCGGGGGTGGCGTCACAGTCCCTGCAGACAGGTCCACTCATTCCCTTTTGACATATTAACAACCCCACTGATAGCAGTAGTGTAGAAGAGGAATCGTTGAGGAAGACGAAGAAGAAAGTTGCATATCATTTGAAAACACTGCAAAAAGGAGTAAACATTCAAAAATAATCATATCATACATAGTGGAAATTTCATGTTATAGCCGCAGTGTCACTGCTTTTTTTTTTTGGAAGGGTGTTAACTTTTTATGGGCGATGTTGCATGGAACAAATAAACATGCCAATGACTTCTGTACATGCCAGCCACAACAGACTAATTGGTATTGACAGGTTTAGATATCTTTGTTAGATATAAGGCGGACAATTTTATAGATAGCTGTTTTTGTTTTGGAGCTTTTCTACTACCTACGTTACATATAACTGTTGTACTAATCTTGTTTTTCTTGGTTTGTAATTTTAAGGAATTTAAATGAAGTGAAAAAAAATGATGTTTGATATAAATACTATATTTATATTAGTGTTAAAAAGTAGTTTCATTATCTCCCACTTGCACCAGTCTTGCAGTGAAAAGACCATCTCCCTTTGAGAATCATTTAAACACAAATCATAACTGCAGAAGTTGGAAATAAACTAAACCTCTATCACAAGAGTAGCTCATGTCATTGCACTGTAATTCAAGCTCAGGCTTAGCTGAGACAAATTCTGTAAATGTGCAAATCATACCAACACCACTCTTCTCTTCATCTTTGGTCCCTGTCGGGCCACCGTAGGAAACCCTCAGAAATAGATTGCTCTTACCCTCAGTGTTAGTGGGGTAAAGAGCGACAGCCCACGCTAGTCCTTTCTGTGGTCAACAAGGCCACAGAAACACTAAAAGATTTCAAAATGTTGCATAAAGTCAAATAAAAAGAACATGCAAAACAGTATTCTCTAAAATGGCATGAACGTGAAGAAATTATCTCAGGATAGCATCATCCACACGTGCACTCACTCGCTTTTGGTGCAACATGTCCGCTCCCTATAAGCAGGGTACTGAAGCAGGAGAGGAGGGCAGTAAAGGAGGATGTTTTCCATCCGCACAGCTTTCCCATTCACAAAGTAGGAGACCTAGTAAGCAGGTCGGGCACTGGGGGTGGGGTGGGGTGGGGAGGGGGGTGTTAGCTGATAACTTTGCCAGTGCAAGTTTGGGTAGGTGGAGGTGGAGGTGGAGGTGGTGATGGTAGTAGTTGTTGTGGGAGGGACTGAGGTGTGTGTGGGGGGGTGGGGTCACGCGTGTGGCTCCCCCATGGAGGTAGAGCCGTTGGCTTTGCTCTTATTCTTGGGCAGCAGCTTGCGGTTGAGCATTCGGCTGAGCGTGGCTGTTCGGCTGGCCCGGTCCACCGCGGCCGGAGGCTCCAGGTAAACCAGGTCGTTGTGCGACTGGCTCATCCCCGGGTCCTTCCGCTGGTGCCGCCGCCGGAAGAACAGCTTGGCACTCTTCTGAAGGAAGCTGCCTGTAGCGACGGAACAGAGGACGGAAAAAGGTGTTGTCATATTTTGACTGGGAGCAGCTTTCCTTAATGATGCCAGAATCACATCATTACATTTTAAGGAAAAAAATGAAAATTCAGCCATATACAAATTGACTTGAAGGATCTGAAATTAGAGATAAGTAGCACATTGTCGGTTTTTGCTGGTAAAAATGATCAAATCTGGTAAACCTAATGCCGTCCTGGACAGGCTGGAGGAAAAAAACAGGCAATCACATGTGTATCTTTCCTCTGTAAAAGGACACCGTCTCGCTTTGCATAATGACAATTAGACCTGGAGAAACTGTACCAGCCATTACATACCTACAGGTGACCCACATCGGCTAACCTGACTGCAGGCATTGTTCCTACCTTACAGCATAAGAAACTTGATAGTAGCGCAAGATTTGAGCCATGCCAAATATCTATTCGTTTGACTTAGGGGACAGATTGGATTAGGTTAAGTTGATGCAGACAGTTTACAAACAAACACAATGAAGACAGATTAATGATAAATGAAGAGAGAGAGGGAGATCATTGTATCCTCATTACTACCTAATGACTACAAATGAATTCCTACAGCGAAGGGCTGAACAATATATTGAATTCATATTGATATTGCAATATGAGAGAATGCAGCACTTACATCATGAAGTTTGCAATATTGGCATTTCTGGTATCCACTTTTATAATGCATACGAGAGTGAAGTAGTGAGGATGAGAAGAGTCAATGTAGAATACTACAACATCTGTGGGAGGTTGAATGGGAAATATTCCCCACAATGTACCAAATCAAGAGGTAATGTTAACTTTAAAAAAACACAGACCTAGTGTGGCATGTCATATTGCAAGTGCAATATCTCTCTATATCGTGCAGCCCTACTACATTTTCAGAGTTCTAAAATACAGCGTACAGCTATATGATCTGCTTACATCATATTAAAGTTACTTTGACATTGTTACAAAATGATCTACTCATCGCTAACAGACACTACGAGTAGTAGAGTACCTACGATACTACGAGTAACTCATGAATTAACTTACTCATCCGGACATAATGTCTGCTTAGCACTGATTTCCTCTAAGATGGCAGTGAAGAAAGTTCAAAAAAGAAAGGTTGAAACAGTAGGAGGGGAAGAGAAAAAAGGGACACAAAAACAGACTGCATCACTGAGGAGTAACAGGTGGCTACAAAAACAGCCAAACGAAGAATACATTTTTAAGTACTTAAATTAGGCCTTATTGAATAATACTCCTTCTGCTAAGGTTAGGCATGTTAGGACGGCCAGATGTGCCGGTGAGTCCGTTCTGTGACCCCCTCACCTCTGCTCTTCTTGCAGCTAGCCTCAGACACACACAGTGACAGAGAGGTGTGGTCTAGCTCCTCTCCTGTGTGGCTCTCCCAGTCCTCCGGGGGCCGGCCGACTCCGCTGGGGCCTTCCTGCGGGTCCAGCTCCTCCGGAGGGCTACTGGCCCCCGTCGCAATCGCCGTGGTCACATCCTGAGTAGAGCTGCCCTCGGACATGGAGGCGTCCATCGCTGCGGCGTAGTCTGCCATCAGAGCCAGCTCATCATCCTGAGACATGGGGGTCTGGGAAAAGAAGTAAGAAGAAAACACATGCATATTCCCATCTTTTTCCTAGTAAGGTGGTATTTCTTTTTTGAAGAAGTGAAACTACCAAAGTGAAAGGGTTTATTGAACAGCATAATAAAAATGCAATATAATGCACCGGTGGAGAGTTCCTTTGGTACTTGCCCTGAGCCTAACCTTGGCTATGCCAGAGATGATGATGGTGCTCTTCTTCACTGGCGACTTGAGCTTCTGCTTGGCAGACTGGTGGAGCTGTCGGATGGCGGCCTCGGCCACCGGGTCGGTGCCGTTGAGCATCAGCAGTTCGGTGTCGGAGGAGGACAAAGCCTTGCTGACTGTGGCTCCCAGCATGGATGCTTGCTCTGAGACGCGCCGCTCCGACAGCTTGGGCTTGCTGGGCGCACTCTTCAGGCAAGGATCTGAAGGCACAAAACGTTATCTTAATCGACAGGAATGTGACGAGTAAAGTAAAGAATGTGACAATAATAAAGACGCTCGATGTAGACTGAGGCTAATAAACAATAGCCACATTTGCATCTCTCCTCTGTCCCTTCTTATATTGGAGTACTTTTCATCTTTAAGGCAATGTCGATGTTCACTTTCCTTTTTAGCAAGTTTTCCTTTCTCTCTGAGTGAATCTGTTTCTTTTTCCTTGGTTTTCTTGTTGATATTTTCAGTTTCTGTAGATAGCACTCCTCTCTTTGTCTGTTCTGCCATGGTGGCTGTCGCTGCTCATGCTAACTATAAACTTACTTTCATATTTATCCCAAATAAACCGTTGCTGCTTCTGTAAATTGTAAAACGGATGGATGGTGGATCATTACTTTAAGCTACTTTATATTTAAAGGGGCAATAAGTATGATTTTTACTGCTCCATAGTAAAAAATGACCATAATATATCTGCAGGGGGTTGATAGGGTTATTACCAATAACTCAATGATTACTCTGCCAGGTGCTGAGATTTCTGGCTTTCAAAACTCACTTTCTGGCCCATACTACATTTTGGAACAAAAACTCCCCACCCATTGAAATTTCAAGACATTTCCCCTACATTTTTAACTGCTCAACAAGGGAGGACAGTGCTACAAGCAAGTGACCAATATCGCAAGACATTTCATTCTGAAGCCAAAAAACAAATGGCAAAACATTGTTATTAACATTACAGTATTTTGCATTATCTCTTCACCAGATGGCTCTGTTGGATCTCGGCTCTCATTAGCTAGCTTACTCATCTCTATTGTGAAAGTCTGACTTTACTGTTTGAGTCAATTACAGGATATCATAATTCAAGGGTACAAGAGGAGTTGGGGACGGGGCCTGTGCTAGATACCTGTCAATGTTATTGCAATTCCTACTGGTCAATTGAAGTCATAGATTACTTAATGCCTTATTTAATCTCACAGTACTATAGTTACAATAGCAGATGTGCTGATCTCTATTGTATGTCAATTAAGGGGCAAACAGCTTGTCTGATTAAAGCTCTACCATCCTTGTCATTCAGACTCTCAGTCTGTGGTGCTGTACCTATGTTGAGTCCAGGAGGGAGTGGTCGCCCTGGCTTGCTCTTCACCGCGGTGATGGTGGTGACCACTGTGCCACAGGGCATGACGGTACGGTCCATCTCCACCCTCTTAGTGGGGGCTGGGGTGGGTGGGTGCCAGGACCTCACCTCACTGGGCTCCAGGTAGGTAAACTGGGGAGGACATTTCTCCAAACTTAATGTTCTGAATTTTTGTTCCATTATGTGTAAAACAATAATCAGATACATGTAAAGTATTAAACTTAGTCAATATTATAGGTAATGTGAATGTCAAACATGCATAATATCCCATGTTAACTTACCTCAGTAGTCAATGACCCAGTCACTAGGTCTTTGGTCATGAGTGCAAATGTTTGCTGTCCTTTGGGCTGCTTCTTTACGAGATCAAAAGGCACCGACACCTGACCTAGTGAGGAATCTGACAAAGAGAAAACATACCAAATTCAGTGTGGTAAAACCAAAGCATGCAGTAGTTACTGCTCACAAACAAGATAACTTCACTGCTTCTTCCTCATGATGAATAGACCACCGCTATAAAAAGGCATTAACTGTGTCTCTACTTATATCTGTGCTGAAAAACACTCTTACTCTCTTGAGGTTGCCCGTCATTCAACAGCTGAATACTGAGCTCTTTTGATCGCCCATTCAGCTCACTGGTGAGACAGACAGAAATAGAGGAACATTGAAAATACATTAGAGAAGTTGATTTAATGTACAGGTCAAAAAATAAAGCAATGGAACATGCACTTTGCATGGGCTTGCCAAGATGCCATTAACAATAAAATACCCAGGTAGAGAAATGTGATAGCTCAGCGTTTCTTGCTGAAACTGTTAAAAAGACAGTGGTGGTAGGCAGTGAGCCACGGCTAAACTTACAAGATAAACGGCTGGTCCCAGGCAGGGCTGGTTGTGTTCTTCAGGACCGAGGTGGAAAACCTCTGTGGAGGGTCATCTAACTGCAGCACACACAGGGGATTCATGCTGCCTGCAAACACAGCAGAAAAGCATCTTTTGGAAAATAATAATAATAATCTAATTGGATCCATACCCTAAAAACACTGGCTCCCAACGATCTTAATAATGAACTTCTTTTAAATGTATGATTTCATTGGTAGAGTTGTAACAGTTTCGTATATATAGACTATACAAACAGAAACTGATCCAAGGTGATATTTTTTCAGCTCCTGACAGGTCTGGATTTGCATGCATGTGTACAACTATATGTAGGGGCCTATATGTAGATGTGACCTCCTGTATATGTACATGTACTGCATATATGTATACATTTTAGTTTATTGTGTGTGTGAATTTGTCTATTATTTTGCACTCTTTTTGAGGGAATCGGATTGGGTACCTGTGGGCAGCCGCTCCCTATATAAGATGGCCTCTCATTGTTAAAAAGTATTTGTCTGAGGAAGGTCTCAGGACCGAAACATTGTAATTCTTCAATAAAATGTTTTCAATTGCAAGTATAGGCAGTGTGCGGGAGTCTCCTCGCATGTTCAACAATAATCTTTTGACAGCTGATCAAATAAATTGTGCTTGTGTGAGATTAAATATTGCTTTTGTCACTTCCACTGCACATTAATGGGCAAAGCAGAGGTCAGCCTGTTGTACATCTCAGATATTGAATAATGCATGGGTTAGAGGAGACACGCAAAGTCTTGGCTAAGTGCTCTGCTTCAGCGCACGGCAAGGATCAGCAAAGTCAAATAGAGCCAATATGACAGAGCACTGGAAATTATTAGCTGCCAGCCAGGCTCCACTTGTATGAAAGGGCCCTGTGCTGTCTTAATGAATACGATATTAACAGGGATCTTACAGACGGAGCTTCCGCTTCAACAGCCTTGGCTTCGGCTGCTAGTCCATAGCAAATCTCATCAATCAACCTTACGGTATAACTGTGCTCATCGCTTAAAGGAAGGCAAATAAACGAGGGAGAGAAGTGCTGAATCCCATGTCGTTTATCAGCCGTAATGTATTCAGAGATGGGGTGACGTGTGTTCACTGCTGGGGTGAGGAACTGCTGCACTGACAGAATAAGAGGATCAGGCAGCGTTTGGAGTCCTGATAGCTGCTGACTCAGAATGTGAGAAATGACTCATAGAAACAACCAAACAAAAGTTGCTGTGGTTGTTGTCACCTAAAATAAGTTACAGACTCACATTAATGCCTCAGATGTTATCACTGGTGAATGATTCTGACAGTGTCTCATAAACTCAAAAAAATATGCTTCGCTGACAGTCCTTTTACACTTGTCTTGCAGGCAGAGACTTCACTCTACAATCTGTTTTGACTTTAGTGAAGCACTGAGCCTGTGCCAGAACACAAGCTTGGAAGCAGTTAGTCACAGAGAACTTAAAAAGAGCTGTATAATGTTTGTATTTCTTTGAACCAATCACAATAATCCAGAGTTACGACTGGACTGTGATGTAGATGAGATGTGGTCTTACAAGCTAGTGTTAGCTCTCTATGTACCCACATGGGATGACTGGTGGTTGGGGTGTGGAGAGGGTGGGAGTGGGATCTGGAGTGGATGGAGAAACGGCTACAGCCATTTGAAAGCCGTTTTCAGTTGGACTATGTCAAAGTGAAAGTGCCATGGCTTCCATGCGCTATTGCCCAAAATTTAATTTTGAACCGCTAAGTGGACTGTTTCAAACCAGCAGTGTCACCCGTCCCAAAAGCCTGTTGTTGCTGAGACCAATAGAAAAGTTAGAAATTATCGGGTGTAATGTTGTGAACTAGGTGTAATCCTAAGGCCATGTTCACTCCAAGCATGTTTGGAGCGGTTTATTCGAACTCAGGAGCGTCTTTTTTAGTTCAGTTCATCTGAACAGAGAACAATGCTGTTCAAATTTGGGTACGCACCAAATACCGCACCGAGACGCCTGAAAATGCAGATGTCCGTCCTCTTCCAAGAGAACTGCGGTGTGGTTTGTTAGGAGAGAGAATGTAATTCAAACTAACTACAGGAAACAACGCAAGGATTTATGGGTATAAGGAGACAGATGTTGACATGATATGTTCATGTGTTCTTAAGTGGTATGAATCATAAAAGGTTAATTACGGCAAAGAGCGCAGACAAGTCCATCATGTTTAGGACAAGTTTAGGTAAAGTTACAGGGACTAGAATCAGATTTGTTTTGACTTCCACTAAACTCTCTAACGTGGTGGGATGACAGGTTAACAAAACTCTGTTTAATAAACAAGCTACTTGTGAGTCTATGTGACTTTTGTTTACAAGCCCTGGTTCACTTGTAATTGGGTGGTGTGAACCTCAACAAACCAAATATGCAACAAAGTAAACTTCTCCATTACAGTTTGGACCAAAGAAAGCAAACGGTAGACATGATCACACCCAGTGTTGTGGTGTAGATGAGTGTAGTCCTGATCAGTGTTGAGAGCAGTTCTGGGTCTTCTGGAGGTGTTAGGGTCTAATTCAACCAGACATCTGTGGTGGGACGTACCCAGTTCATAACCCCAATTCGTATCTGTTCTCACCCACCCCTTCTTACATCCAGGGTAAGCTTTACCCAGGTGCTCTCCCAAAACAGCACAAGGGTTAGTTACATCAGATCCTGTGTCTTTGTAAACGACAAGAGACAAGCGTCCAACCTGCAGCATCCTCCTCCTGATTGAGCGTCACCCGGAAGTTCTTCACCAGCAGCTTCCAGTCGTGGGCGCGGGGGGGTTTTGGGGGGGACATCACTTTGTTGCGGGCTTCCTATTAGAGAAACCATAGGGAGCAAAAAACCCAACAATGTTGATCTAATGACTGCAATATTCACAGCGACACTGTATGCAAAGTATTCCCAGCTTGGTATACTGCTAAAACGAACACATATTAGGGATGGGCTTTGAGAACCACACCTGAATCAAAACCGGTTCCAGCTGGTTGAATTCAGAGTAATCATTCATCTCGGGGGCTATGACTATTATCAATGGTCAGAATGAAAACACCTTTTACTGCAAAATCAATCACATCTATTGCTAGATTGACTAAAACTGAAGTCTGGCCTATCACTTCTCCATCACGCATTCTCTCATTTGGATCTGCAGTGAGCTTGACAAACAAAACAAAAATATACAGTCAACTCGGTTTTATCAAATTGTGGCATACTGCATACAATGTCAACAATGGCATGGTGACAGACTTGCACACACTGTGCTGCGTTTGCATTGCACTGCAGTGTGGCAGCTATGAAGACGTCATGCTTCAGGCACGAGTCGCCCGCTCACCTTGACCTCTGTGGCCTGAGCAGGCCTGCAGCTCAGCAACAGAGAGGGCCGCACCGCACATAACAGCTGCTTCATCCTCTCCTTTACTGCCGTTACACTGGAGCCTTTGGCGTTGTCCTGACAGAGAGAGACGATGACATAAGTCAAATTACACGCTGCAAAAACCATAATAATGATTAACTGACATGGATTATATTCTCTACCTCACTTTGACTTTTATTTGATTTTCCTGATCCATTCAGAAGAAATTCTTTCACTTTTGACATTCGTACCCTCGGACATCTTATGAGTATTTTTAAAATCTTCACAAAATCACATTGCTTTTAATGATGCTTTTAATGATACTGAGCCATTCACAGGCAATAGTGGATCATCAGACTATGGTGTTTTTGACATTTACTTAGTGCATGTTATTCTAATAACATACCACAATGACCCCAATTGATATTAGACTATTGAACCTTTGAATCCTTTGTTTGGACTCCTCACCTATCCCCATTTTTTAAACATGACCATCTAAGAAAATCAATTTAAATGAAGATAGATTATTGTAGACTCATATTCAGCGTATCAAAGATCATTTCAATTGTCAGTTTCTTTTTGTTTTGGTTACATCCCATGGTCCAAGTCCACCACATTACCTGGGTGAAGCTGGGGGTGAGCTGCAGGTCCCATGTCTCTAGGTGGGACACTCCCCAGTTCAACTTGACCTCACCGTCGGCTTCTTGCATCTGTAGGTCAAGCTGGGGAACAACAGAGGAGAGAAGATCATGATGCCTTCGGGTGCCACGGTGATTGTAGGCAATACAGTGCTAGTCAGTCTCACTGGCATCCCTTGACATTTGACGGCAATTTTAAATTTTGTTTTAGATTTTTGACTGAAAATTGGTTTGTCACATGTTTGTCAAGTCAAATTCACACTTGACATCTACAGCATCAATATTTATTCTTAACATATCAACATATCATAAATTATCAGTTTCGGAATGTATTTTCAACTAAGTAAACAGGAAAAAATGGCCAGGACTAAACTGGCAGCCAAAAGTAACTAATAAAACTGTTAAAACATTTGTATTCCAGTGGGCTTTTGGTCCCACTGTTGAAAACAAATCACAGTGTGCTTGTGTAGGGTGGAGTAACCGTTGGTGGGATGACTCACAAAATGTCCACATACTAATCATTTAAACAATCATTAAACTGTCACCTCCACGGGACTGTTTGTAACGGTAGACTCAGTACACCTCACTGAATTACTTGTGAATTTGCGGTCTGACTTTTATGGGGAAATAAGCCAGGTCAAACTCAGTATAAAGTTTAACAAAGTATAACTTCGGGATACGTAGTGTAAACACTTGCAGCTTTGGCCTTGTGTGATATGTGGATATTTAAGGAATCTACTGTATATACCAAACTGCATACTGTGGCTTGGAATCTAATTTGCAAGTGAAAGTACATTGAGATGCATTTGGACAACTTGGTATGAGCAAATCAAGATGAAACAAATCTGTAATGATTGATTCTTCCCAGTACTGTGACAGACTTGTTAACATGCTTGTGTGATTGCTGTTCTTAGTGGTTGTGATCTTGGATGCCATTAATGTAGCGGCCATTTTTTCAATATCTTTGTCAACAGTTAGTTATATTGAGAGTCTCTGAAAATCGCTGATCTTAACTTTTCATCTCATTTTCAAGACACAATTAATGATCAACAATAATAAAAGGGATGCCAAAAATACTGACTGGTGCAGTATCGCCAACACCATATACTCTATAACAGACTTGTGCATGCCTCTTGACCCAGAAAGTCAAACGGGAAAATGGTTTATTAGAGAAGGTCAGCTGGGACAACAATTTTACAGTAACTGAGCAGTCCAGCAACAGTGCTAGGCCCAGAAGACAGAGGGGGAGAGGGAGGGAGGGAGGGAGGGAGGGAGAGAGAGAGAGAGAGAGAGAGAGAGAATTATTTGTGAATTATGTGATTATTTGCATTTGTTTAGTTATTCTTTACAGTTTGTTATAAGTTTAAAAAAAAATTTAATAGATTTTTAAATTTTGTTTGTTTATGATAAACTTTGCCAACATAAGAATTACTTGTCATGCCAGTAAAGCTGGTTGAAATTGAAATTGAAATTGAGAGTGAGTAAGAGACAGAGAGAGAGAGAGTGTGCGAGTAAGAGAGAGAGACAGAGAGAGAGATACAGAGAACAGACTGGACCATCCTGTCCCAGCATGCCTGGATTCCAGTGTGAATGTACGGCCGCCTCTGTGATGCCAAACAAAGGCCTCATCAGATAGCAATGGAGAATGCCTAGATGGATCCGGTAGCACAATATCACAGCCTGCATTAATGAGAGGCTGGATCAGTAATACAAACAGTTCAAACTGGGAGGGTATGTTACTTGATAAATATATATACACAGTATAATTTGTTTTGAAACAAATCCAATCATTTTTCTCACATAAGGGATTTTTGTTTTCCTCCCACTACTTTCTCTCACCACACTACATTAACTGAAGAAATAGAAATAATTTGTCAACACCTATGCTGTCACCTTTATTGGAAATATAGGCCTACAAGCACGGCTTGTAAGCAAAACGGCTTAAAAGCTAACAGCAAGGAAAAAGAGACTGTTGCCTCATCATACGAAAGGTATGTAAATACAAAGTAAACACGATGTTTGCTCTGGTTCACAGAACAGGCTTTTCAAAGAAGAGCATTACGTATGTAGCAAAAATGTCACATGGGTTTCCCGCATTGCGTGCAATAGGCCGTGAAGTACAGTAGTGACATAAGTGTTTAATGACAAATTACACTGAGCAGTGAGCCATAATGTAATTGTCTGTGTGTGTGTGTGTATTATTCACTCCAAATAAATGCCTTGGGCTTCCGCTCCACATGTCCCTGCAGTCATCCATAACATAAGCCAGGACCATTCTAGCTTGGATCTGAGTCAAAGGCTAACAAATGCTCTAGTGGATGGACGGAGACATTTGTGTAGGCCCTCTGACTTTTCCAGACCAAGCCTAAACAGAGAGGGGGAAAAATAGACAGGAGGCTTCCTTTATGTATCCCCAACAACAACCAATCCACAACCAAAACAAAAAATCCCCAACTCTAATCCTGACTTTAGCCTTCTAGCCTCTCACTGAGGTTGTATTTATGGCACAATGAGATCAGGCCCACAGTTGGGTGACAAGCACCTTATTGGTTTAAAAATAGCCTTTTTTCAATTGGGTTAGCTTGCATATATCAGTGAGGATTTAACACAAAACCTTAAAACAGGAGGGAAGCTTACCAGAGCTCAATGCACACTACCCGCAACATATCCTCACACCTCATCACCTCTCTCATATTTGGTCCAGTTCATTTCAACATTGGATTCGACTTCAGTGAGGGAAAAAGAGCATTGCGAAAGACTGTGGATGAGCCATAAGACATTTTTTCCTGAGAAATGAGCCCGGTCAGGTTTGGGCATAACAAATGAGGTAAACCACTGTAATTTCCAGGTAAGAAGTACTTAGTCATTAGTTGGGTTGTTGGGTGTGATAATTCCAGGGCTTCATGGGCATCATTTGTGCCCATGAGAAATGAGAATGCAGAGAAAGTGGGCCAAGCTTTCCCGGGAATGGGCCTGACAGTGATTTAAATGAGGTCTTCAGGACATTTGCCAAGCACAGAAAGATACCTCAACCATTTAATCTGATTCTCCTGCAAGCGGTGAGCCAATGCTGGGCAACGCGTCATGTCCAATAAAGTCTCCCGTTAAAACAAACCAAGATGACTTTCAAGGGATACAACCCTAGTGTTCTGACTTCTTAGTATTAGGGATATTCCACTAAAGTACAAATTAATATTATTGCTCTTTTTATTGTTATGAAGTTTATGACTTTAACAGATGTGCTGGAACTGTAGAGTGTTTACCTGCAGCTCCAGTGAAGCTATCCTGACTGTATATTTACAGGGTTCTGATGTGGATGTGGCTGCTGATGCTGCATCGACGGAGAACTGAAGCTTTTCCCCAACCACCTTACAGTGAGCAGCCTGTTGGGAAGACGAAACATTCAAAGGATGCATTAGTTTCAGGCTGAGCTACTGAGAATGCTCCAGTTAAAGAGGAGGTGGCTGCATTTTTGCACCCGACTCACATGTATTTGTACCATTTTGTATGCAAGTAACGACAAAATGAACTGAACCATAAGGTGTTGTGTGTCTATCCATGTGTGAAAGTCTATCGCCAGGATCACACTTAACCCAAAATGCATTTGCGCTGCTATGTGCAGAGCTCTATGCAAGGAACCAGTGGCTCAAACATACTGGGATGAAACCAATTGAATGTGATTATTGATTGTAGTGTTACAACATGAACTTTTCCTGCAACTCGATTCACTGACAAAATATTTTCATCATGAAACCTTCACACAGAGTTGGGAAAACTCAAGGAAAAACAACATTTGTATTAGTTTACGCAATCATCATTGCATAAGCACAATAAATCACCTACATCCCAAAGGAATGCATCTGCAACAGAGTGAGGCAGCGGTAATGTATTCTTTCATTTGAAACACATGATCTTCTGCTGGAGAGTAATGTATTCAACTCATTAAGTGTGCTCCCAACCAAGAACGTATGTGTGTGTGTCCAGTTTGATATCAGTTCACTGTCAGTGAGGGGAAATCTGAACATAAACATAGGTGCTGGTGCATTCCTCTCTGCCTGTTCCTCCTTAGTGCTGAGCTGGACAGCTATGTAAGCTTCTTAGAACACACATATACACACACACACATACACACACAGTCTGCGTATGTGAGGATAAGCCTCTGTTCATTAAACTCACTGCATTAAACAACAGAGCACCTGGGATCTTGGTCCACATCATGGACCTTGTCACAATGAAAAGGCTGAGCTTGCACTGGAAGCAAAGCCAACCAGGCTACCAGCACAACATCAAATCTGTCCTTGTATGAACTCAATTTTGAAAAAAAAAAAAAAAAACCCAACCCTCCAGCCACAATTTGTTTCACGTGCCATCCAGCACACAGGCTGCAGCGGGTTAGCACTGCATTTGCATGATTTACAAAAAAAGGCTGGTATTTCATTGCCTTTTTCAGGCATGCTGATATCAACAAAGTACAGAAAAATACCGATTCATGAATCAAACGCAACCATTGATAGTGTCTTGTGATTTTTGCAAGGGGCATGTGGGCACTTGATAAAATGCTTAATAGATAAAATCTCCAGATACTGTATTGGCTCTAGTGAGATGATTTTAAGTGAGGGGGAAAATGCCTGAAAGCACCAAAGTTGGCTAATGGGCATGGTATGACTCAGACATTGGCCACTGTAGACTGTTAAAAGTTAAAAGGCGGCACTGGTTGTTGAGTAGCCCCCTCTGCATTGAATTAGAGGAGGGTAGATTGATTTGAGGACAGGCTATGTCAATAGAGGATATAAACAAGGAAATGAGAAATCTATAAGCGTGTGCTGTTATAACCCTGATGAATTTTAAGAAGGCCCAAGCTGTCACAGGAAAACAAATGCTAACTTTTTCTGCGGTTGGAGGAGGAGGAGGAGGATGCGGCACGGGTGCTCAACAATGGCACAATTGATACTGAAGTCTCCCGGGAGAAATTTGATCAGAGGAAAGAAAACAACACAAAAAGCCAAAAACATATAAAAGGCTGTTTTTAAATGAGGAAACCCCCTTAAATCTGTATATGATAGATAACTAATACAAACAAACAGACTCTATGTGTAGTGTACCTTGTGCCCAGCAGACTTCTGGAAGCTGCACACTTGGCTGACCACCAGCTCTGATGCCTGAAGACCATTCTCTTCAAATGTCAACAGAGCAGGACCCTGCAGGGGATGACAAGTCAAAAACATGCAAAGCAATAGCAAACATCTATCACAGCACTCAGGGGCAAGACAGTGTGAAGTGTAGGAAGTTGTTGCCAATAAATGAGCAATGATCAGGCCTAGAAAGCATGAAACTTTGTCTGAAATTGGCAGCGTCGAAGCAGCTGTTCTGACTTGATAATTCCAAGGAATAATAAAAGCTAGTAGCATGTTGCAAGGTGCAAAATCTGTGTTGTTGACAGTGCATTTAAAGAGAGGCCAAAGTACTGCGAGAAGAACAGTGTCAACCATTAAACTTGTGTCATATGTCAAGAGGTTGGCCAAGATTTAATTGAAGGTGACTGGGTCTTTTGGAAAAAAAAGAGTGGATAAGCATAAACGAGTAGATGTGTTACCATATGTTACCCCAGTCATGGTTTTCTGTGACAAAGGCTGCTATTCGTCTGTTGACAGTACCTGCCTGAAGTGTTACGTAATCCAGAGTGATGTGGAGTGGTCGCTTGGTGGTCATGAGACTTACCCCCGACTTCCTTGATTCGTCATTCAAAGCCCTGCACCAAGCTCCTCTCCATTGACTTTTCCAGCTTTTCAGTGACAGCGCCCATCCCAGCAGAGCGTCCGCTTCCTCCTTCGCCGCATTGTCCTCAGCTGGTCTCTGCTGACTTCCTAGATCCCCTTGTTGGAAATACTGTACGAAATACAGTAGTAGAGTAACCACGGATGCGATGAACAGTGTGACCATGCAAAGCCACTGCGGGTCTCCCAAACCAAAATATGAACTGGAACTTTCCAAGTCAGACATCCTTAGCAAATGACGACGATGCCTAAAGCTAAACACACTAACACTTCTCTGAGAAATTACGGGACATCCTCGAAACCTTTATTTGGTCAGTGAACGGCAAAGTCCGTGAAAACAATCTTCCTCGACCACTGTGGTCCCCGATTTAGCGACCGATTGCCAAGAACTCAACCCCCAAAATAAGTTATGCTCATTGTTGCCCATGTTGCAGTACTTCACAGTAGCTGCTACAAGCCACATTACCGTCCCAGATTATGCCAACTGATTAGGGCGACCCCGGACCTTGTCAAATAGCCGATGACAATCTCTGGAGTCAAATAATCCTGCAGGCTAACAGACTCTCTGTTTATAACTGACTCGAATATGGTTGTTAGCCTAGTTAGCTAACCTATGCTACGGTTCGCTATCCTGCAATTGCTACGGAGCCATCAAAGTTTTTCAGAATGAATTATTTCCGCTGTCCATGGTTAAGTTCCGCCTGAGAATATCCAGGTAAAGGAGAATACTCATAGAAATCATCTTCAAAGCGAAGACTCACAAGCCTCTGACTCCGGACTTGGCTTGCGGCTCGGGTCGTTAGACGGTAAAGTTGCCGTTTAGAAACTGATATGTGGCACAAACTGTAAGTCCCAGAATGCACAGCGACATATCCAAGCGTTTGTTGATGTGCGGGAACGGAATGCGAAGTTACCTTAAAAATGCTAAAATTAGGTTATGAGACAAGAGTTGTTACGCTTAATGTATGTGGATTGCACTACGAAATCATACATCAAGTACGACAACTATTTTGTTAATCCCTCGAGGAATAAAACGCCGGAAAGGGTATTTTGAACTACACGTCGTGCCGTAGATTCTCCTGGTGTCACTGTCACAAATGGCTTCTGTGTCATATGTAGCATCCATTTGTGCTCAGTTATAATTGTTCTGCGCTCAATGAGCAAAACATAGAGTAAGCTGTATGGTAGCCGATATACAAAACAACTATTTTCTATTTGAATGTGACCTATAGAGACCGTGTGCGCGACAGGCCACGCCCATCCGTGGAGGTAAACAAACTGTATCGTCGTCAGCTTCCGTGGGGCGCTTGGCAGGCACAGAGTAGCCATATAGGCAGAGTATTATCCAACGCTAGCTGTAATCTGTAAATGGAAATAAGTGCCAGTTCGACATGAATTGTCGCTCGGAAGTTCTTGAAATAACAGTGGAGGCGAGGCAGGTCGACGAAGCCATGTTGGCCCTGCTGCACACCATCCTACTGCACCGCAGCACCGGGAAATTTCACTACAAGAAAGAGGGCACTTACTCCATCGGTACCGTGGGCACACAAGACATTGACTGCGACTTCATCGATTTCACCTTTGTCAGGGTGTCCTCCGACGAGCTGGACAGGGTGATCAGGAAAGCTGTGTGTGAATTTAAGGTAATTCGTAGTTCTGACGTGATTATACTCTAACTCATGTAATGGATAGGCCTGCCTTTTGATGTCTTCACTATGTGCTTTCATTACAGGATGCTTTGAGCAACTCAGGCAGTGACGGCATGGGGCAAATCTCTCTGGAGTTCTACCAGAAGAAGAAGTCTCGCTGGCCCTTTTCTGATGAGTGCATCCCCTGGGAAGTGTGGAGCATCAAGGTCAATGTTGTCAACCTGGCCAACGAGCAGGAGAGGCAGATCTGCCGGGAGAAAGTGGGCGAGAAGCTGGGCGAGAAGGTGATCAACGTTGTCGAGGTCATAAACCGCCACGAGTACCTGCCAAAGATGCCTACCCAGTCAGAAGTGGACAATGTGTTTGACACCAGTCTCAAAGACGTCCAGCCCTACCTTTACAAAATCACATACCAGATCACCGATTCACTGGGCACCTCTGTCAGCACCACCATGAGAAGGCTGATTAAAGACACCCTGGCACTGTGAGGGTGCCCCACGATGGAAGTTATGACTGAACTGTATCTGTAGTGGTCTCTGACAGCCGTTGTTGTACTCAAAAACATGATTAAATGAGCTCTACAGCTACAGTGAAGTGGTGTCAGTGTAAGCAACTAAATCGGTCTTAGACTGGCTGCTGTGATCAGCTTCTGTTTTGATTCCTTAGTTGTTTTGATTTCTTAGTTGTGGTACCAGTACTGCTTTCATCATGTGATGTCTACTTAGATTTCTTTTTTTTTTTTTTGCAAGCTTTAATTTCTCTTCCTGAATTGTCTGCAGTTGCCTTCATCTAGCCAATGCACCTTTAACACAATAGCAAATAACACTGTCAGTTATATTTTGTTTTTAATTTAACAAAGTGCAGACATTTTCTTGGTCATGATGACAAATAATGCCAGAATTGTGTACATTTTTGAAAATAAATGTTGTTCATTGTCATGTAAAAACATTTTGGCTCATGGTGATCACAGTCAGCAGTCACATCTCTTTCACACTGGTGATTGTTGCTATTCACCAATCATAACCTTTCACATCAGCCTGGCTGCCTGGAAAGATTAACTCGCAGGATCGTATCACTTACACTGGATAATAGACTTTACATAATATAAAAGACATGACTTTGAGTATGTGAACGGATTTCCTCATCTATGTGAAAACTTCCTCTCCACACATTTTCATTCAGTGTGACCTGACACATGAGGTGGACAGGATTTCCAGTTTGCCAGTTTCCAAATTAAAGCAAACACTTCCCAAGTTCACTCCCTAGTTTCCAGCCAAAAATTGTCACTGTGGCCCGTAGCTTGAAAAACATCCCCATTCCTCATGGCAGTGACGGTCTGCCTACAGGGTAACATTTGTTTCTTTTCATATAATTCCATAGGTAAACTCCGCCAATCACACTGATGAAACTGACACACAGAAAATTCAGTAAAAAAAAAAAACTGTGGCCTGCAATTAGCCATTAGAATGTGTGTTTTAGTTGTATATAAAGCCTAAATGGAAGGTCTATGTACAAGTATACACTATTTGTAAATGAAACCCAGACTCATACATGCCGTAATATCTAATGGAAAAACTCATGTAGGTAGGATAGACAATATGCATAAACTTTGTGGCAAACAAGTCCCATGATCTGAGAGTTTCAAGTCCTCTGTATTACATTACTTAGAAAATAAAATGTTCAGGATAATGTTATATAAGTCTTATAATGGACTGATAAGAGTGAGGTATTATAGGTCCACATGTCTATTTAGGGGAGGGTAAATGGCCAAAAATCTAAATTTGTGTGTCAATTCTTACAGTTAACCTTAAATTCAAAAGACCTTGGATATCTTCATCACTAAATCCAAGGCCCTAAAAGCTCCATAGCATGTAAAGACTGCACATGATTCCTCTTATACCTGCTTTGAAGCACATTGGTTCTGGACATATCCCAAGGTAGAAATTCTTTGTGACTTGCTTAAAGGACACAGTAAATCCAGAAAGAGCATACTGGTTTAAGTGAGAATAAAGTAAAATAGGCAAGGTAATAGAGTAAGGTCAGTTTAAAGAGCTTCATTGACCATTGTGTTCATCAGATAGAAATGTGATGAAGCTCAAATGAGAAATAAGAAGTTACTCTTTTCATTGATATCAAAGGCATGCACACTGAAGGTTTCTAAGAGTCCCATAAATGTGGTAAAACGTTGTTTGGTTAGGCTTTCAATATATATTTAGTATAGTTTACCAGTTGAACCTCAATTATTTAAATAATACCACATAATAATTGTACCATCTCACTTCACATACTCCATTGTTACTCTTTATTACAGAAATGAAGCACAAAAACTGTAGAAAACCTAAACACAAAACTGCTGCAAATCTCCAAAAGCAACAATAATGCAACCAATACTAATACAAATATTCATTATTGCAGTAAGAGCACAGTAATACTAAAAAGATAAACTTTTTTTTACTAACAAAATAGGTACAAAATAGAGAATACAAACACTGCCATATACACAAAATTATATTCTAATTCTTTCCTTGAAATATCTTTCTTTCATAAAGTTTTTCTCACAAAAAATTAAGAGCACTATTGTCAATACAGAATTTCTCAAGGGAATTTAACATCACAACGCTGCTTGCTTTACTCATTTAGTTGAAAACTGATTCCTACAGTTAGTGTGGAGCACTCCATGAATTTAACATCTCCCAAGTTGTAACAATCATAAAGTTTTGTGACAAATCCACTTCTCCAGATCAAATTTCTAAATCATCAAGCCAAAGCAGAAGTATACACTTGTACGAGAATACAATTGTAAAACAATTGGAATACAATCAAAAACACAATCTTTAATAACGTCTTTCGCAATTTAGTGACAGGAACACTTTCTCATCATTCGTAGAGTAACAGGTTTGCTTCCACACACCCCTTTTTGACTTCATCACCTCTAAATGCCTGAGTCAATAATAAGTCATCTGAAATCATCTTGTGCTTTTATGTAAAAGAGAATATTGATAAAATCTTTTAAAGTTGCATAAGGCCATCAAAGCATTGTAAAGCTTGATTAATTACCAAATGTACGTAACTGCAAAAGTGTATCTATGCACGAGTGTTTACACAACCCTTGTGCCCTCAGTGATTTAAGCTACCCTGCACTGCATAAAGTATCTTCAGTTTGAAAGTTGCTTGTAAGTTGCTAAAATTTCAGAAGGCTCAGTATTGTGGGCTGTCCATTCCTCGTTTCAGGAGTCATTGACAATTTCAGATAAGGGGGAAATCTGTGAGTTATGGAAAGGACTTTTAGTGGTTCGGAAATTTTCACAATGTCAGATAAACACAAATCGGCTTCATACTTGTCAGGTTTAAACAGTTCAAATTAATTTCCAGCAGAGGACATGATGAGCCAATTACTTAAACCAACCTTATCTAGTATGTAGGCTACTATCATATCAAGCCAAGTTTCCCCATTTGTACTAGTAAGTCGGTCTGAGCACCTTTTACAAATTGATTCGTGAGTGAAACTGAGCCAAGAATTTTTAGCAACATTTAGAAAATTTAGACAATTTACTTTTAGAAAAAAAGCCATTTTCCTCATCATTACGCATACAACTCCGTTGCTTGCTCTGTGTGCCATTCATTTGCATAAACAAAAACAAAATTATGATGCAACAGGCAAATCACTGAGATGATGACATTATAAGCAACTGAACTCAAATGAAGACTATAAGCAATTAAAAAGCCTGTAAAATTTTGTTTTGAAAACAAATAGAATATGTAGCTCATTTCCTTCTGTTCTTGCAGTCCTCCCAAATAAATCTGGTTTTAGTTAAATCAGTTGTTTTTCATGTTTCCAGGTCAGTCCATGCATACTGAAATGCGATGCCTAATGCAGCAGGTATCCCATGATTGATCTGTGGGTTGTAACTATACTGTACTTTCAGTATACTTATTGTCTTATTCAATTAACAACCCATTAAACATGAAATGACACAAAGGCAATAAGAAACTCAAAAATATGAGAGAAAATATCTTCAATAGCGAACATATTGATCTATTCCAAACAAATGCCATGGAATGCGAAGTATGAAGAAATAAAGTACAAACTATTACTCGTTCTTTCTAGCTCTGTAGCCTGAAGCCTCAGTGTTGGAAACAAAAGGATCCAAGCATTTTGGATGATATCTCCCTCAATATATAATATAATTAAACATTTTGACAAAGTGCATATTGATTACATCGTTGAGGCCACCAATATCAACTTATGTGATGTCACTCACATCAAGAGACCTAGACAGATCTGATACAAAGGCAAAAGCACTTCACTGATCTTTAATTCTACTGCAGCCCCCAAATTAAAGCACTTTTCCATCAAAACACCTAAATTGATGAATAGAAGTGAACAACTAAAGGAAGTTTAAAATAGATAAATGCTTATAGCTAAATTCAAAGGAAAATAAACCATTTATTTAATCATCTCACCTAACAAGGAGGAAACTAGCAATTCATTGCACACATTCACGTTCACACCGCTAATGCACATGGCCACTTTAATATATGACATGGAGGCAAGCAAATAAGCTATACATTCAAAGTCTTCCTTTTGTAGGCTGACATGTTTGTAGGCTGAGGTGTTATGCTAATATTAAGTATTGTCTCTCAAGAAAATGCACTACTACTGCTTGTGTGATGCTTACATGTGGCTATGACTCTGCTCGTGGCTCCAGAGACTAAAGGCCGTCTTGAAAGTCCTGTGACAGAGTTTACACATGTACTGCCTCTTAAAAGTCAGGGCAGAGAGAGAGGGTGCGTGGTAAAAGAGCGTGTCTGATTCCTGAGGACCAGCTGGAGTCTCCATGCTGTTGGACCTTGACAGAGGGCTGTGGCCGCTGGACTGCCTTTCTACTTCAGGCCTCTTGGTCTTGGTTACCGATGAGCTACAAGGCTCTGGGCTGCTCGACTCCTCGGCCACCGCTGTAGCCACTGGCGCCGTCTGTGCTGGTTTGAGTACTGAGGCCTGCGGGGAAGGACGTCCAGAGATTTGAGGGGTCATGGGCGGGGAGGGAGACGGAGATGATGGGCGTCTGTCGACTTCTTTGGCCCCAGCTTCGTCAGCAGTCGACATGTGGGACTGGAAGTGGCTCCAAAGGCGGAAGTTGGTCCTGAAGGCTTTGTTGCAGATGTGACAGATGAAGGGCTTGATGTGACATAGCAGCTCCTGGTGCCGTTCCAGGTCTTTGCGAGAGCTGAAAAGGTTTCCGCATTTCTCGCATGGCCACACACCGGGTTCCTCGGGCCCGGCTTTGGCAGACTCTGCGTTTTCCATCTCGCTCACGGCCTCCTCCATCGGCTCTTCCTTCACTACCAGCTTGCCGTGGTGGCCCATGCTCAGGTCCTCAGGCACATAGGATGAAGAGTCTTCTGAGTCGTACATAGGTGGACCTGAGGAGTCGCTGTAGTTAATGTTCTCTCTTGAGCTCCCAGTTGCTAGAGGCTCGTCGCTGTAATGCCCCTGTCCAAGCATGTCAGAGGCTTCTCCGTTGTTCTCTTGTTGCTTCAGGTTCATCTGGTCTTTAACAGTCATCATGTTGTGGTTGTGGACCTCCACCTGGTGGCGCCATATGCTGAAGGAGGACTTGAAGGTCCGCATGCATTCCAGGCACGTCAGTTTCTTGTACTTGCAATGTGCCTCGTGGTCTTTCTTGACCGTTGGACTTGAGAATCGGAGACCACAGTATGGGCATACAGTTGCATGTCGACAGCCCCTCTCATGGTCGCTCTGCTCAAAGAGTGAAGGCAGCTTCACATTGCAAAGTCTACAGGAGTAAACACCAGCATCTGTGTTCTTCTGTTGAATGATCTCATCCTGTTTCTGAAAGAGGATGCTCTCCCTTGCTGTGTCCTGCTCAGCTTTTTCAGCAGGATGTGTCCTCAAATGCTGTTTGTATTGAGACTGAAACAGAAATACTTTCCCACAGTAGGGACATATGAAGTTAGTTCTTGACCTCCTTTTGGTAAGTGTAGGAGATTGCAATCCCTGCTTATTTCTTTTGAGCTTCCAAAGCAAAGCTTTCTTTATTTCTCTCTCTCGCACAATATCTATCAACTTCTTTTGAAACTTCTCATCCAGCACAGAGGAGCTGGAGGATGAAGCTGGGTTTTGTACTACACCATGCTGGGTTTGGCAGTGTGTCCACACTTTGAAGTTGGTATGGAAGCGCTTGTGGCAGATGTCGCAGGCGTACGGCTTTTCGGGGTTATGATACATGTTTACATGGCGATGTAGCCCAGCACTGGATCTGAACACCTTCAAACAGTTCCAGCATTTAAAAATCTTGTTCTGTCGTGGCTCCTCAGTGTTCTCATTACTGTCCATGCTGGCACTGTGAGGTACTTTTTCTGACATGCTCTCATCAAGTGGGAGGGGATGTTCTTTAAATCCTCTGGTCTTCTTGAATGGGTATCTTCTGTTGTCTGCCCTGCCCTTTCTTTTCCCAAGATTGCAGTCTGGCCTGGAACCTTGGTCATAATTTGTCTGAAAGTCTTTGAGATTGACTGGCAAAGTATCTCCAACTGTGATTCGAATAATCTCCATGGGGTCGGCGAGAGGACTGCTGGGCTCAGCTTTCACACAGACCTCTCCTTCTACCTGAGTTTCTTCATCATACCTGCTGGGGTACTTTGACCTGAGAACCAGTGGAGATGATATTTTTGAACTGCCATTATGATCTGATGATTCTGTCGCAGATGCTTTTGACGCCATTTTAACAACCGACTGTTCACGGTTTTGCAGTTCCTTGAGCTCCAGCGTGGGTGAGAAGACCGGAACTGGGCTGTCCATGGATAATGATCTACGGAGCAGGCTTTTTATGAGGGGCCCGCTCCTATCAATGGTCTGGCTTGGCTCACCGGTCTGACCCTGAAAGGGCACTTTGGCGTGATAGAGGGGCTCCTCCTCTTCCTCCTCCTCTTTAGTGTCCAGATCAGAGCCTGGCTGCAACCTGATATGCTGCATTTCCGCATCACTGAAAGACACTGATGATGTCAGCTGTGGCCTCACTGATGTGATGTGTGATGAATTGCCTTTTAATATGGAGGTGTATGGATAGGTGGACTTCCTTTCAGAATCTTCACTCTTTTCAGTTGATTTTCTGGTGATGGATTCAGAGTTCCTGATTGATTCATGCGAGTTGTGCTCTGAGGGAGGCTGAGCCGGCTCTCGGGTGGAGTGGGGCGATGATGATCTCTCCGATGTTTTCCTTGGATAATTTGAGCGACTGGGGAGAGATGTGTCATTCCGGACCCGACGCACAATGACACTCCTTGTCTGACCATCATTCTCATCCTCCTCTGAGAAGGATAGCCTTTTTCTGGAGACACAGTAGGACACGTGTGGCCTTGTTGATCCAATGTTGGTAAGGAAGGGGATTCCGAGGCTGTAGCCCAGCTCTTGGATTGCTGCCAGGCTGCCTTTGTCCACAAAGAGTGAGGAGGAGTAAATGTAATTCAGGACAATCTCAAAGGCGTCAGGCTCACAGAAGTCCAAGTGTACAACTTTCAGGGCCTCTGCGTCCATCCGTGTGAACAGGGACTGGAAATACTCACTGCTGGCAGCCAGAACGCTCCTGTGGGCCTGGTACCTCTGGTCTGCCACAACCAGGACTACATCACACATCTGGCCCCTCAGCCGCTGCTCATTGAAAACTCCTAACACTGAAGGGGCATGGGAGGGATTACTGTAATGCACCAGGCTCTCCATGGCTGAAAGACAGGAGGTTTATATTTTAATGCAGGAATGTAAGATGATCATTAAGTCTTGGTTTATTACAGGTTTTGAAAGAGGAATCTTTGTACTAGAAAAGGAATAACCAAAACACACACTAGCACCTAGGTGAAAATACACAAACATTTTCAGGTACAATGATTATACTGTTAAATATGCAATCTTAAGAACCATTAATACAATCAAATCAACAATCAAAACATAGACTAAACTGAAACTGCTACTTATTTATAATGATAAAGCATTTATCCCCATTGTTATAGATTCAATAAGAGACTTATCTTGGAGATAGAGTTTCTAATTATGGCAGTGGGAACATCCAACCTTATGTACTAATAATTAGAAACAGAGTTCAGTTCAGTTCATTACATAAAAAAAAAAAATCAATATTCCAATTTCAATTCCTGTGGCTGTATTAATTGGAGCTGTATTAGATAAAAGCTGCATGCAGTGCAAATGTGTGGGAAGGCAGGTATCAAAACATTAATGATGTTAGTGTTTGGGTTGAAAAGTATGCATATATTTCTGTTACCCCTAGAAAGCCTAACACAACAATGTGAGATGATGTCAATATGCACTGAATATCCTCAGCTCTATTCATAAGCCAGGCATGTAGCCTAATGGAGGGCAAACCCACCTAAACACAGTTTACCCACATTTTAGGATGACAGAAATCGTCATGGTTTAAATTCATAGTATGTATCACAGTAAGAAGTATCAAACTGAAAGTTTGTGCAAAGTTATATGAAGAGAGTATTTTTTTTTTTGGGGGGGGGGGGGGGGGGTATTTGTACAAATACAAATACTTGAAAATGATACTTGAGAACCTGAAAATGATTATTGTTTGTACTGGTGGTTGTTTATGATGATCACCGAGTGGAGGTAATAGTTACCCACCCTTTTTATTTACCATGACTGTCATAAGACAAAATGTTTGCAGTTTCAATATCAACTGGTTTCCTCATTTTGAGGAACACACTAACACACTAACAGAAGGACATGCGCAGCAAGTTTCTATTGTATGGGCATTACATCATGTTTGTAGTCAGAAGATATGGTGGTCTATTACACCGCTGCGTTAAGCCAGCCACAGTTAGCCAGGATAATACAGGAAGTTACGCGACTTTTCATTTAGAGTAAAAGCATATAATTGGTCACTTTATGTCTATGAACACATGCTTTGAGTGGCCTCATTGTCAAAACAACCATAGTATTTCCATTTACTATAGATTCCTTCTTAACTGTATTCTTTGTTTTCACTTTGTTACTTTGTGATACTCAACAAACGTTGCAATACATGTTCTTCGATAAGGCTTTTATTTTGAAAGATTGGACCGGAAGACTCGTTCCTTATCTTGGCTGGCTTGATGATGGTTATAACAGATAGACGGAAAGCGAAGCTTCATTCATTCATTGGAGAAATTTTAACCACCGCTCGGTTGTTTCTCCCTCAAAACTAAATTCCATGTTAGGAGAACAACAGAGAAGGTTTCGCCTGTTTCAGTTTTTTGTGAGGAAGTCGAGGAAAGCTTTGAGCGTTAGATCATCTGTGAGACGTGGCTCAATTTCTGATGACATATAACTTCACCAGAAATGGCGCTTCGGTTTAGAAAACAGTCACACGTTTCGCTTTCGTGTTTGGGTAAATGGCAAAAGAAACGAGGCTAAACCCGTGCAGCCACAGCGTGGAAAATGCCAATACCAAACAAGAAGGGAAAAGTTGTGTCGCCGGGGTGTGTTTCAATGGACTCCACCACGTTAATCCCGGAATGAAAACACAGTGCGGACAGAGAAGCCGTTCGAGAGTGGAGACTGAACACATTTGCTACCCTCGGTGTTGTTATTTTTAAAAATCCGGTCCAGCCCGGCCTGACACGGCGCAGTCGCAGGCTGCAAAACAGGGCTCAGTACAGGGTTGTAGCTGGTCGGGTTTTACACCAGCTCAATCCCCCTTTCGAGTTACGTCAGGGAGGAAAAGGGAGAAAGCTTCTCCTTAACAGCACTCCCACAGCTATGTTACAGACACCCTGGTATTTTCGTTTCAATAAGTTTTGTGGGCTATCTAAACTTACCCTCAGCGTCGTGAATATTGAGTTTCCCCCACACGGCCAGGACTTTATTCACTGTTGTGTAGAATGAGCGCGCTGGTCGTGATTCCATCCATCTTGAATTTGACGTCATCCCACTCCAGGGATGAGGTCATCGCAAAGAACGCTCGTCACGTGCACTGTGCTCTGATAGGATGTTGAATGACCAGGGGGCGTGACCAAAGGCAGACTGACATAGAGGCTAATTTAAAGGGATAGGTCATGTTTTTAATTTCAGATGCCAAAGTTGTTGTTTTTTCCAAAGGTATTATAATAGCCAAGGGTGGAAGTAACAAATCACAATTGCTCTCATACTGTAATTGAGTAGCAGTGTACTTGTTAACTAGTTACTTGTTAGTAAGGATCCAGTTTGAATTATATGTCCTCTCAACCTTTTAGCATTGCATGGGAAAGAAGATATAAAAAAGTAACTCATCAACTTTTACTCTAGGTACATTTTAAATGACCTTCCTTTTACTTTTACTCAAGCAGATTTCAAAGAAGAAATCAAAGAAGCCCCTGATTATTGATTACGTACAAAAACTCTATAGACCTGCCTTTTTTTAAATTATTTTTTATTTTGCTCACTTTTTAATCTTGTGTTTATGTTTTTATCTTATTTTATGTTTTTTCACTGCTTTTCTTTTGAACTTTATGCCTTCCCGTGAAGCACTTTGTAAACACATGCTTTCTGATAAGTGCTATATAAATAAAGTTTACTATTTTATAGTACTTTTCAGTGATTTAATTACAGTGACTCATTCTGCTGCTGATACCACAGTAGTTTTTATTACCTATTGGACTCCAAATAGAAAGAAGACATTTTTTGGGAGGTTTTGCCTCTTATTTAGTTTTGTGAAGTTTGAATGGGTGGGGGTGCAGATACAGTGTTTAGTTGGAGAAGACATGTAACGACACGTCCCCTAACCCCAATGAAACTAATTAGGCCTATGATTGAAAGGAAGTCACTATGGCATGGCAATAGCTTTGTGTGGTTACTGCTATCCAGTGGGGAGCTGTTGCTGTGTTTATCTGGCCTACAGGCCTCTCAGTTACAGCGACAGTACCTGGCAACAGTCTCATGACCCAATCAGGTGTGGCACTGATCGCACCCGTATGATCGTTATTTTCATCTAAAATATGAAATACATGATGATAAGGAATTCTGTGGAGCCGATGATGTAGTTTCTGTGTTGTTGCTGCAGTCAAAGCTAAATCCATCTGCTGTACGTCTGTGGTGACTGAAGTGTAGCTGCACACCTCCCTCCGTCATTCCACATGCTCCAGTGCTTCAGCATATAATCAGTCATGATCACTTATGACTGAAGCAAGTTTAATCAGGCTCATTTTCACACCACATTACAATAACACAAACATCACCAAGGCTTAAATGAATTTACTGTGAAGGAAGAAGTGGGCATGGCAAGATTCTGTAAGAATGCAGAGGATGTGGGAGATCATTTTTATTTTTTCACTACCTGTGAAATATACATTTTACATACAAGCTATGTCTTGATATTACATATAGCCTTTTTTAGAGCATAGGGACCATGCTGCTCTAGCATTTAACAAGAGTGTAGAGATTTGGAGAAAATGGAAGGGATCTTTTTTTTTTCTCTCACTCCTCTGTACCTGACATTAATGACTGCCACAGGCTGTTAATGCCAGGAGCGCAGCGAGCACTGCCATGGTTACCTGTGTGGAAACCAAGTCATTAGGGACAGTGACTTTGACTCCTCCCAGCATACATCTCTCCTTCTGGCATGACAAACATGTTTACTGGCCCTGACGCTGCCAAGTTATAACTAGAATGGCAACTTATGCATTCTCCGAAAATGAAACTGAGGCCTCAAGCTGCCTTTGTTGTTCTGAACCAAAGGCTTTGGTCTTTTTAATACTGTATACTGGCTCACTAGGTTGTCACGCTGCCATACTTCATGGCAACCATGATCTGGATTTTAATATTCTTGCTGAAAAACCAGAACACACTCATTGCTGTGATTTTATTTTAGCAGAGAAACACACTGCCACCTGTAAACTGCAACTGTCTAACTTACACAGAGCACACTCGCCAGATTGCCTTATCCTCCAGCTGCCATGACTTTGTGGTCCATCTGGGGCTGTTGGTGCAGCTAGGGGAGGAGGAAGAGAGAGCCACAGAGGATTCGTCTGTTGCATACACCCCGAGCAGTTAGCATCACCTCAGTGAGGAATATGCATGCACGATGTGGTCGTTAAATACATGGTGGAGAATCTGATCTTGGTAAAATGAGGTGGATGCTGTCCGTCTGGGTGGCCGCGGCCCTGCTGGCTCTCTGTAGGGGATACAGCACTGGGTTTGAAGGTAGGCCTCTTGGTAGATGACGCATTAACATGGAATTGATGTATATGGGGTGGATGAGATTTGATTTATCAAGCTTTGCCTGTCGTGACGATCTTAACGTTTGTAATGTTTTCATGTGCAGAAGCTGGCTAGATGGATAGATTTTTGAGTTTTGAAAAAAATCTGCTGTAATTATGCAGCCACAGACTAACTACTGAAGAGACTCAACCACCACGAAAATTCATAGACATATTTTATTCTAGGATATCGCCTGTCTATGTCTGGCTACCGTCTATGCACTCGCAATGAGACAAGGCTAGTGAGTGTCCTGGTGACACATAGGATCCCCTACACCGTGACCAGGCCTTGTGGCGGCTGGCTGCTGTGGAAGACATGCGAGGCCACTCTTTACAGAACGACCCATCAGACTGAGTACAAGACGGTCACCCAGGAGGTTACCAGGTGCTGCGATGGCTACGTACAAGTCGGCAGCTACTGTGCTCTGCGTGAGTGTTGGCCATTTGTTCATCTCTGTGTATGATGACAGAACACAGATTCTTCTATGTATCTGACGTAGATTTTAAGTATCTTTGTACAAGTGTTTGGTAAGAGTTGATGATGCAGCATATCACACAGTAGTCATAGTGACCTATCCATGTGTGGCGGTGCATAAAGGACACCAGATGGAAGCACAGGAACTGCACTACTACCAACATGTTAATGTATGGCCTGTAACATGTTATTTCCTTTGAATAAAGCTCTAAACAGGAGTAGGGAGTTCACTGCCAGGCCGGGGTCCTGCTCCAGTGCAGATGGATTGCCTCCCAGTTATGAGGACTGTGAGTGGGACATAGACTGCCCAGGGTGTCAGAAATGCTGCCAGAAATCGAGTATCTCGCTCTGCACCGACGCTGCAAGTTAGTCTACATGATGACTGGCTGTTATTGGTCTCACAGTATACAGCTATTCTTTTCTTGGGTAAAGCCAAATGCTCTCATTGAAAACATTTTCAGGCTCAGCGTATTATTCAGAGAATGGAGGATGGCGTTTCAATGTGACAGTGACAGTGAAGACAGATTACCAGCAACTGATGTCCATGGACAGAGGGCTTCTGAATCACACAAGAGTGTTGCATGCAATGGTAATATTAATACTATTAATAATAATAATGCTAACACTACTACTACTACTACTACTACTACTAAGACTACTACTACTGCTAAGACTATTAGGCCTGCAACTAATAATGCTACCAAGACCTCTACTACTACTACTACTACCCTCCTGTTTTAGAGTGATTTTAGCTGTTTCTCCTCCCCATATTTCACGCTGATTGCTCTGTATCACTAACAGGTGACTGGGGCTCTGGACTCCCCGAATGTTTCAGTCCAGTACCTCAGTTCAGGACCTGTGCATCCCTTCAGAACCGCTACCTCGCTGCTCATTGACTCCGACTTCCCTCTTTCACTGTCCAACGCCACGTCAAAGCTGCACCTTCTCCTCAAGCACATCGGGGAGGTGTCATCCGTAACAGTGGAAGGTGAGGAGACGCGGCGGCGTTGACCTTTCAGTATAGCTGCTGGTTGCTTTTTCAGAGAGATGAGATCTATGTAGAGTTTTGTGTATGATTCATGTGGCAGAGAACGTGGTGTTCAGGAAGAAGTGACTCAGTAGCACCACAGTTTCCCACTCCCACCACTTCTATTTGAGTGACAGTCATAACAGCGGAAAATAACACCAGAACGAGCGCACAGACGCACACATACGCACACACACACACGCACATACACACACACACACACACACACACACACACACACACACACACACACACACACGCAGATATGAATCGTGTATCAGTCATACCTGCTGCACATGCACATAGAGACAGACGCATAGGAACAATCCACACACACACACACACACACACACATACACACACATTTACATACACTCAACTAAATTTGTTGTTTCCTTCAAACTGCACTCTGTTACAGATTATGAATTGCCTGCTCTACTTTGTAGTCATTAATGTAATTCATCGGTTTATTCCAACATGATAATTTAATCTGATAACATTTGGTTATTTCTGATTTTGCCTCTAAAATATATAGAATTATAGTGAATATATTCCAATTTACACAATGTATTTTGAATAGCATTATTGTCACCTGTAACTATTATAAAGCGCTATTTCAAGTTATATAAAATGATGTTTGTGTCTATAATCTCACAATCTAAATGTCTTTCCCTACAAACTAAGTTTCTGGGTAATCATATATTTTCAAAGAAGTATTTGCAATCTTCTGTTCACACATTACAGTGATTCTTTTATGTGTAATCCATTACTCCCTGTACAGATACACCCCTAGCCTCACACTAGATGACACAGTATGCAAGAAAATCTAGTGCAAATCTAACCTTTCCGTGTGTGTGTGTTTCTCAATGCAGATGTGGATGAGTGTGCACACACTGGTCTGCGTAAATGCTCCCCTCAGGCTGAGTGTAACAACACAGTGGGCTCCTACCTCTGTACCTGCCGCCAAGGTTATATTGATGTTGACCCCAGCAACACTGGAGCACATTGCCAAGGTTAGGGTCTGTGTGTGTGTACTGTATATGTGTGTGTGTACACATAATTTATTGTTTCCCTGTTGTTTGGTGGGTGGTAAATCAAAAGGTGGGTAAACTATGACCTGCAGTTGGTGATCATCATAAGGCAAACATCCACCAGTATAAAAAATCAATTATATTTTCAGAAAAGCAATAATTTATTTTTCCTTAGGAAACCCTATCCTTAAAATACCCTATCCTTATATCGTACCACTTACATCAGTTTGATATTACTTACTATGCTTGAAGAGTGACTTTACCTCCTAAAGACCTACGTCAGCCTAAAAAGGTGGGTAAACTGTAGTCTGCAAATAAAAAGGTGGGTAAACTACTGTATGTTTAGATAGGTTTACTTTATTTTGTTTATTATGTTAAGAAGTGTCTCAGAGATCCACGCTGTCTTAGCAGTCTCACATTGTATGGGAGAAGAACCCTTGAATTCCCACTACCTTGCTAAAAGGGGGAATTTAAATATGCAGAAACTCAAGACACAGCAGTAAAAAAGTGCATCAGCTGTACACTGACAACTGGGCCAAGAGGGACAACCTAACACTAACAGTTCAGTAAGAACACTTAGCGCTAAAACAGGAATATTCTAGGTAGGGCGAGAACGACAAGGTTGCGCAAGCCTTGTTTTTGGCACAAACAAACTTGTATGGAAGAAATCAACACCTTCAAATAAGGCGAGATGGATGATAAAATAGATACATCTACAAGAGGAGGCAGCAACATGTGCCAAAGCAGTTTCTCAAGCCCAGAACCAGGAAATTGTGGAAAGGAAGAGGATTAGCTGTAATGACCAGAGAAGTAATGGGTTAGTGAGTATTTTGCGTCAGAGAGAGAGGTCAATGTCGAAAACACAACGCTGTTTTCGACATTGACCTCTCTCTTTTATTTCCAGCTGACCCGAGGGGGACGACCACCACTGAGCCCCCTGCACCCTGCAACATGGTCACGATGCCCACCTCGACCTCTCCTCCACCTATGAACACAACCCGCACTCCAACTACCAACACCACACAGCACCCCGCAACAGGCAACAGCACCATGGGTATCTTCAACTCTTCAGAGACCAGCATGCCTACAGTTCTGAACACTACAAGCTCTGGCCACTCTTACTCGTCATATGCTCCACAGCTGCAGACGAGCGCTGCACCTTATACCAGCATGGGCTCCACTGTGGATGTGCAAACAACCACATGCGGTAAGAAGTATTATATTTTTATCTCAAAGCCCCCCCCACCTTCCTCCAGCGACCACTAGTCTTGCAAGCAAATCTTTGGTTTACAAGCCAAAGTAGGAGTCGATGTGTCTATTTGCAGAATTGCTTGCTCTATACTGAAATAGGCACAGCTGTACATCCCTAACTGGACTCCCTTGACGCACAGGTGAATTTTATTTTGAAATGTATTATGACTGTTTGAAGTTGATCATATATCACTTTCTGAGAAGGAATATTTTCAGGAAAGCTTTGAAATTTGAATGGCCTGATGAGGTCATTAGACAGGTAGTTTAGTTCATTATTGTTAGAGCTTTTGATTACATCCATACTCTCACTAATGTAGATATATTTTATTACTTTGACTGTCAACCCCGTTCACCCCCCTCCTCCCCCCACCCCACTACCCACCCACCACCGCCACCTTCCAGCTCCTCCTCATCTCACCAGCTTACAGTCGGCCAACGTCACCGGAAACTCCTTCTGTGCGTACTGGTCCTGCCAGTTTCAGACAAACCAGACCTACCTGGTTGTTCTGAGCCAGGGGTCAGAGGTCATTAGGGCTTGGGAGACCAATCAGACCATGTCGGAGGTGACGGGACTGCAGCCAGGGGTGCTCTACAATGTTACTGTCACCCCTTGTGCCTGCGGACGCCAAGGAGACGCCCTTCAAATGTCTGTCAAGACTGGTAAGAACTGTACGCAGATGAAGTGAAAGCTGGTTGATCGAGTGGCTGTCGCTTTTGCTTCTTTTTCTATCATATACTGTCATGGAAATATCATTTGTACATAAAACAGCGCTTTCTTGTGTGCAGATTCCTACTTTAGCTAGTAAGATATAGAGTAAGAGGCAGTGTTGAATGTCAACATTTTGCAGCAACATGGTTACTTTTGCCAGTAATGAGTAGTGTAATGAATTTCTACTTCAGTTTCAGTGATAATATTACAGTTAGCAATCAAAAAATAACTTCGTAGTTTTGTTATCACCCTCCTCTAAATAATAAGACTGGTTTTCTTCATGATTGGTTGTCTAAGTTGGATGAAAAAAATGGTTTACTTTCTCTGGGTGGAAGCATTCCCACTATATTTTGAACATCGACACTATTTAGTTTCTCTGATCAACAGGAGAGGGAACCGTGTTATCCTGATTTGGGGAGTAGAGGATGTAACCTACACCCAACACCCCAATTTTGGGGGTGTAATGGAAAAGTATCACAAGTAGTTTAAGGAATTACTTCCCCCAGGGAGTAATAACTAAAGCAATAACATCACTCTTGACATGAGTAATGACCTCACCTTTAGTTGTGGACAGTATTGTTCCATGTACCATAAGTGTTTTCTTCCCAGCTGCTCAGACCCTTGATGCCACAGCTCGACTGACCAACGTCCAGTTCACCGCTGACCTGCTGAACTCCAGTAGCCAGGCCTACCTGAACCTCACTCAGAGTATTAAACAAGAGGTGGGTGGGTTACAAGGATTATTCTCTGCCAGAATGTGATCTTTGAATGAAAATGTAATGAAAACAGTGACACAGTGAAAACAACCCATCCATCCCTGTTCTGACTGTGGACCTGTGTCCCATGTCACCAACAGATCTACCAGTCTCTCTCTTCAGAGATCAAGGCCATGGTGGCTTCAGGACAGGTGAGAATCAAGATCAACAGCCTGTCCCAGGGCAGTGTGGTGGTTAACTTTACCATCATCTCCACCCCCAACAACGACGTGAACCAACCCATTAACAACGTGTCCTCCGCTCTGCTGTCCTCCCTGAAAAACAGCTCCAAATACACTGTGGATGAAAACAGTACAAGTATAAACGGTATGTCCCTTACCTATTCTCTCTAGATAGCGTCTTTTTGACTTTTTTTTGTACTTAGAAACCAGTTCTTAAGAACACAGAGCACTTTTACTCACTCTGAGTGTGTTTTCTCTTTTGCTTTACTGTAGAGGATAAACATGTTGAAAGTGATTTCTCCATTGGCCTTTCAGTCATTCCACCATCTGAGAACTGTTTGTGTTGGGAGAACAGCAGCCTCTCCCTGTTTTCTCCCTCTTCGTGCTGTAAAGCAATATAGCAGATATCCTGCAAAATCCAACACAGTGTCACACAATGTAAAATGCAATGTAGTGGCTGGTAGAGGTTACCATTATTCCCAGTGATGGTCTCAATTGTTCATGGTAATTATAGCATCATCTCAGAATGACTGAGGTAATGATTTACTGATGTTAAAATGCCAAACATACACAACTTTTAAAAAAGAATTGTCCTTTTAAGCAGTCAGACTTTTTAGTTTTCATACTCAAATATGTTTTATCTGTGAGATATTGCTATTCAAAATCCACAAGAAAACAAAACGCTCCTTCTGTCTCTCAGCATGGAATGCCAATGCTGTATCATTATGTAACGTCATTTAAATTTAGCTCTTCAGCTGTCAATAGTAAAAGTGAATATCAAATCCTTTTTGACATGGGATGTCTGAATCAGTCATATTCAGTCCAGCATCTGTTCTTTATTTTGAAGACAATTTGCAAGCCAGGCATCTACAGTACTGAAGAACTACATGAAACCTTACTTATTAAGCCAATATGTTTTTGTTCTTCGAGAAGATTTTGATGAATGTGCTTCAGGGGAAAATGACTGTTCCCAATGGGCCACATGCACGAACATCTGGGCCTCCTACGAATGTATTTGCATGGAAGGCTTTACAGACAACAACCCTGCAAGGCCTGGACGAGCCTGTCAAGGTAGGGTCTAGCAGTGAGAAAGACTCTTTACACAGATTCTATACACTAATGATCTCTTTGCATTTTGTAACCTGAGCATCTTTTCTTGTGCAGCAATGGGCACCACAACATCATTCGAGACAGCTGCACAATCAGTGACAACTACAATGTTTTCTACTGTCAGAACCTCCACTCCCCCTCCAATAACATCCTCAAGCAATGCTATAGTGGCAACAACAGCAACCAATAGTCCAGATACAACCACAGGCATTACATTAACAAGTGGAGTGGTTGCTACTACAGTCATATCTCAACCTTCAACACCAGTTTCAACCACAGCCATGATGTCTGCTCCAAGTGCGATAACCATACAAGCTGCATCAGCTGTCCCAGTTGTAACTACTGCCCCTACTACCACTATTACTGCCACTACTGCCACTACTTCCACCACTACTACCACCACTACTACCACCAGTACTACCCCTACTACCACCACTACTACCACAACTACTGCTCCCACTACCACCACCACTACCCCTGCTACCTCTACTTCCCCTACTACCACCACTACTGCCCCTACTACCATTGCTACTGCCCCTTCTATCACCACTACCACCCCTGCTACCACCACCTCCCCTACTACCACTACTACCCCTACTACCACCACTTCTACCCCTACTACCACTACCACAACTACTGCCCCTACTACTACAACTACTGCCCCTACTACCACAACTACTGCCCCTACTACTACAACTACTGCCACTACTACCACCACTACAACTCCTACTACCACCACTGCTACCCGTACTACCACTACTACTGCCATTACTACCACTACTACAACTCCTACTACCACAACTACTGCCCCTACTACTACAACTACTGCCACTACTACCATTACTACAACTCCTACTACCACCACTACTACCCCTACTACCACAACAACTGCTCCCACTACCACCACTACCACCCCTACTACCACTACTTCCCCTACTACCACCACTACTGCCCCTACTACCATTGCTACTGCCCCTTCTATCACCACTACCACCCCTGCTACCACCACCTCCCCTACTACCACCACTAGTGCCCCTACTACCACCACTACTGCCCCTTCTGCCACCACTACGACCTCTGCTACCACAAGTACTGCCCCAACTACAACCACTACTACCCCTACTACCACCACTATTGCCCCTACTACCACCACTACTGCCCCTGCTACCACCTCCACCACCAGCGAGGTTACACCAGGGACCATCTCAGTCCGGTGCAGGGCGATTGCCATCACTGTGACAGTTGCCAGGGATTTTCTAGTGAGCAAGCAGATCAGTGACGGCGCCCTCTACCTGGGCCTGGAGGAGTGTGGCATCAACGGGGGCAACGCCACCCATGCCCAGCTGACCGTGGCGTGGGATGAGTGTGACACAAAGCTTCTGCATGTGAGTTTTTTTCGGAACCAGAAACCATTGTTTCAGTGGAGAAACTTAAGCATCGTCCTTTGTTCATGCATGTTTTTTGGTTTTTCTTGTATTTCAGAATGAAACCTACTACACGGCACAAGTAACCCTGTTCAACACCATGGATCCGCACCGCTTGCCCAATGGCATAGTGGAGGTACCCAAAATACAGCTGCAGGTACCCATCATGTGTACCTACAGGAAGAGCATACTCATCTCCACGGGCTTCGGCTCCATGGGGTACGCTCCACTTGCTGCCATGGTTACCCAGTATACTTTACCATATCCGTTTTACTAATAACACTGCAGCTCGGGCAGTTGTCAGGTGTTCACACTAACAAATCAGACATATATATTATAGATATTCACTAATACATTGTTTGTGTCTGTGTTTTGTGCTGTACCTTGAAACATCAACACATCAATACTTATGCCTTCCGCTATATACTACATCCCCCTCTCTCTGAATTATAGTTTTACTTTCAGCTTAGAATGAAGAACAGCTCACAAATAATAATCAGCAAAGATCAGCCGACACAAAGTATGAGAGGGAGCAATAGGTTGTGGCCCATAACATCATGGCTATCATTTGTTTGCAAGCATGTTGATTGCTGTACGCTGTAAATTACATGTACCACAAAAAATATCCTTCTCAGCAGGTCATTTTAGTATTCCGTCTTATATTCTCATCTCATCTCATTTTCTTAAAGCACATGAAAAAATATGCCAGAATTTTCATGATGCTTGTGGAGCAGATCTGCCTTTTTGGCTTGTTTCAAGTTTTTGACATATCTAATCTGTGGCAGAATATTTCACTTGCTTCAAGAAAGATGAGGTTTTCAGACTGAATTTAAGATTAAATAATGTTTTTTTCTAGTGTGTTCCAGTTGTATTCATGGCTGTATATTGTTTGAGCACATACAAACATATTGTTCTCATGTATCTTCAGATATGAAATGATCAAAGATACCATCATGGGCTCGGGGTCGTTCCATGTGACGGTGAAGCTGATGAACGGTACAGCGCCTCTGCCCCAGAACTACAGCTTGTCCCCCGAGGATGACGTGGTGGTGGAGGTCAGCCTCAACACCTCAGCACAGCAGATTAAAGTGGTCATCAACAAGTGCTGGGCCACTCCCAGCATCAACCCCACAGCCTCCGACAGCTACACCTTCCTGGAATACAGGTCTGCAACTACATCGCCCTGTGGTGTGGACTTAATACTACTACTACTGCTAGTACTAGTACTACTACTACTACTATTACTATTACTATCGCTAGTATAACCAGTACGATCACCAGATACTACTACTACTACTACTATTACTACTATTACTACTATTACTACTACTACTATTACTACTATTACTACTACTATTACTACTACTACTACTACTACTACTATTACTACTATTACTACTACTACTACTACTACTACTACTAGTAGTAGTAGTAGTAGTAGTAGCAGTAGTAGTAGTAGTAGTCAGGAAAACTACTACTACTAGTAGTAGTAGAAAATAAAAACAATAAAATAGATTGAATAGATAGAAAAATCGACTGTAAAAAGCAAAAAATAAATAAAGCAAAAAACAATGTAAGCAAGCATAAAACCATAAAAAGGGAGGTCAAGGACCAATTAATGAAAGATCATTACGTAAAAGCAAGGAGTTAGAGAAGTATTTTAAGACAGTATATTGATTTAGCCATCCTAAGCTCTTCAGGCAGGTCATCCAAAGCATAAAAGTTCCTGTTGGAACAGCCAATAGGAAACTCTCGTTGTTAACCTAGACTTTGGAACAGCCAATAGAATCCTGCCAGGACCTCAGGCTGCCATCTGCCTCATATGGGGTTAAAAGTCTGTGATATAGTTTGGAGCCATGCCCTAACCCATGCCTTAATCATGATCAGTAAAATCTTAATATCAGTTCTTAAACTAACAGGTTACCAATATAAAGATGATACAATATGCGTGATAGGATCTTGTCTTCCTGCTCCATTAAGACCAAATATGGTAGCTTGCTTTATATTAGTGCATTGGTTGGATTGTCATTCATTACAGTTGAGAGATGACACTGAATTAACATATTGCATGGATTTGAAGATATAAAAAAAAAATCCAGTTTTAATTATCAGTATTTACTGATTCTGTTCATCCGTTGCTTGTGCTCACAGCTGCCCGCTGCCTAACACACACACCACAGTGCTGCAGAATGGGAACTCCAGCACATCTCGTCTGTCCGTACGGATATTCTCCTTCGTCAACCTGGATGTGATCTACCTGCACTGTCAGGTCCAGATCTGTGTACAGATGGGATCTGCCACCTGCGTGCCTGTGAGTATTTTTGGAGAAAAAAAAATCTGTCACAACCCTGCAGCTTCTCCAAGGTGCATGAATCCAAAAGCATAGTAATAAAAAAAACAGCTGCTTTTGGAGAACAAGTGACAAAGTGTTAATATTAAAAAACAACAACTTTTGGCTGCAAGAGCACTGAAACCTGACAAAGGCTACTGCAGCCAAAACACATTGGTTTTTTATATTAAAGCTTTGTCAATTGTTCTCCAAGAATAGCTGCATTTTTTCATATTCACAGTTATGATGTGCAATCATTTATCCCATATTCCCAAGTCTCTGACTGATGCATGCAGAGGTACAAAAGAGGAGATTTAACTCTGAATTTTCTCATCTGTCACTGACCTGTAAGATCATCATTGCTCATGTTTTCCTCCCAGGACTGCACTGAGAGAACAGCGCGCCTTTCCAACACAATTGGAAGAGCTTACGGTTTCTCTGGGCCTTTACTCCGATCAGATTATGGTGAGTGTGCTTACTTAGAATAATAATATCTGCTATAAAAGGCTGTTTTCTGTAGAAGAAGTGTGTGCTTGGTTCTGTTTGAAAAGGCAAAAGGTTATAGTGATTGGAATGGTAGCAAAAAATGTTCAGCTACTCTTGACATGCCTCTGGAGTGCCTTAGTTTGTGTCAAAAACATAGGGAAATATATTTTTAGGTAATATTTTATTCCAGCTGAAGTATTAATGGCACTACAGCTTCCATTCTGCCATTAATGAGCTGGTCAGTTTTAAAAGTAGAAATGCTATCAAAGTGTTGAGTGTCCATTATAAGCTTGAGAGTCTCATCATTTTAAAATTTGAACTATCTAGGTGTAGAATTAAAGTGCCGTCTATCATCACTGCAGGTACTAAGAGGAATGCATTACCAGTGGCCTCTGATGTTGTTAAGGGATAATAACCTTTCATGGGCAGCAATCCAGTTTCCCAGCAATATAAAAATCTATAAAAAGTATCTTAAATACTGCATTCAAAAACTCTGGAAGTCAATGATAATCAACGATATATTAACCTGTGTAGTCCAGATGTGTAATTAGCATGATGTAAAACACACAATGTTGTAAACACTCTGAACTTCATAAAGCATATTTGAGGTCTCTTGATTTAATGCTTGCTGAGTTACACCTAAGTGAATCTACTAAACAGTCACAAAGTGTATAAAATATTTTCATATCGGACTTCACATTTTCAATAATCATTTTGTCTGAATGTTCTAAGTCAAAATGAAAATTTCCGCTCTTTTATGAGTCCATGGCTGTAAGTTGCTGCACATTTATGAGTCTAAATAGCCATACTGTTGGCCAGAGGTGTGCTGTTTCTTTATTTTTTTTCAGAGAGGTACTGCCAAACTCAATATTTACATTATTTTGTAGTTGAGGGTATTGATTTAGCCAAATGATTTTAGTCTGCTAGTTGCCCTCTGTATCTGTTTATTAATTCATCATGGTTTGACCTGACTCATATTCCTGCAGAGTCCTTAGAAGAGGGATTTGACACTCTTCATCTGGTGGGCTTCTGCTGTCTCGGAGTAGGCCTGGCGCTCCTCTTCCTCGGTGGTTTCATCTGCCTTTTCTACTGCCAGAGGAACCGCATTGGACACTACAACTTCAGCCTCAAACCCAAGGAGGAGAACTTCACCTACCTTGTCTTCAACACCTAGGGGTGCAGGAGCTCCCAAAATGATAGTCATAGAATTAGAAAAGGCTAAACTTGCTGGCTGCAGATAAATGTGGTTTAATGTTTAACAGGTTTAAAGCCTCTCTGTCTGCCATTGAGTGGCACTGTTGCATCATTTTCACATCAGTTGTGGAGGAGTGAGCTTTGTTTTTAGCTTGTTTGTCTGTTATGGAATGAGAGTTACACTATTTTAGCTTGGTTGTAAAACGTGGGTTTAAAAACTGACTTTTTGTTAATTCACAAAACAAAAAGTCTTATGAGCAACCACACTGTGCTGGTTGGCTAGAATTGAAGGGTTTCATTCTAAAATGCTATATATCCATTTTGGAACATTTTGGCTACCTGAAATTCATCAGGCTATTTGAAACAGACATGATTTTGTCCTCAAAAATGAGCTATTTTATAGTTAAATGTCTCAAGATGACTCCTATCTTCAATACTAACCCATAATGTGCTTCACTTTCATGGCAGCAGTCAATATGGGAAAGAGGGAGTCATTTTAAAAAAAATGCTGGATATCTCATTTTGGAATGAAACTCAATTGTTAGCAGAATAATGAGCCCAACTGCCACCACACAGAGAAAGTGAAAAGAGGCAGGTGGAATTTATCATGAGCTACATTTACCATAAGAACAAAGTTTTAAAATGGCAAAATAATTGCATCCTACGAGACAACTTGCGAGACTATAAATATGTGTTATTTGCTACACATTTGAAGGTCAATGTTTTTTTTTTACATATTAAATTATTTAGTGCACACAGAGAAATGTTATTATTATTTATATGTTATTACTGAAGCAAGTGTAATAATTAACAACACTCACAATAATAATAATAATATAATAATTGATGGTGGACATTCAAAATATGTTTTTATCTATTTCACTAATTCATTAAATTGTAGATAAATGTGCAACAATTACACACATCACCATAGTAGTTACAATGTTCAACATTAAAGCAGTGATCACATTCAAACAGGTTCGTTATACTGTGTAGAGTCTGCTCAGTAAGCTTTAACTATATACTGAATTACTTGGCAAATGTGTCTCCAACATCCCTATATACAAAATACCAGGATGTTGCATTGATTTGGGGATGGAAATAGATATATGGAAAATACATTCATTATGCTGTATGATGTGAGTTCTGTGGTTTGTCTGAATAGTAGCTATATGGTGAATTATGTGCATAAAAAGTACTATTCATTCTAGTCATGCTGTTTCTAGTATCATGTTCTTTTCTATGATTGAATCATCATGTCTCACACCTTTATGGGTCGTTGTTTTTACACTGTGACACTCTCCATATGTTTAAATCAAACTTTGAAAACAGTATAATGTTTAGGCATTTACAGTATACTAACATTGGAGAAAAATGTAACCAAACTATTGTCAAATTCAGAAAAGTGAAAACGCCTTCTGAGTATAAAGCACCTTTCACTACCTGGCTCACAACACTGGAAAAATGCACCTTTGGCTTCTGCTGTACCTGTAATGTTATTAGTTTGCACTAAACTAGTCTGTATTGCATATCATGTATAAATCATCATGTTCATATAGTCAAATATGCTTGAATATGCAGTACATGGGCATCGCTCAAGCACAGTTGTCACTTTATTTTCTTTTTGCTGCTATTTTTCTACTGTGTCAAATGAAGAATTTATAGTATGTTATAAATCTGAAATGTTATTCTATACTCAGTTGTACAACATATAAATCTGTACTGCAATCGGTATGACAATATAAACTTACCTGAAATAAATACTGTTTCATGTCCTGCATGAATCCAGACACTTGAGGGTGCTGCTGATGCAGTTTTTCAGCAGTAAAAAAAGAAATCACTGCAAGATGGCTTCCAGCCTGCATAGAGATAAACATTATGTATTTACACTGTTTTCAGGTGACAACATGCAAGGGAAAGAGTATGTGAAGATATATTCTATTGAAGAAAAAGATCACATTGTTTTTTGCTTCACATGAAACATATATATATATATATATATATTTTCATATATATGTATTTTTGGGCATATTTCTCTGCTATGGTTCAAAATAGATTTCTGGTAAGCCTTCCTCAGCTGAGCAGAACTGAAGAGGAGGATCCTGCTTTCCACGGAGTTTCCATAATCCCTGTTGTTGCTCGGGGTCATGAATGCAGCTCCGGCACGTCTCGGTGTCGAGGTGAGGCCTCTAGGGGCCGCGTGATAAACAGGAGAGGCTTTTTCTTTGAGAGGGAGCTCCCTGGAGACGCGTGGCGAAGGAGGGCTTACCATCTGGAGATGCTACGACCGCCCCGCCCCCTAATTAACCCGTTCAGCCTCGCCGTCTGAGACCTGGCAACCCGTCTCCATAGCAACGGCCTAGTGCAGGGATGCAGGGAAAGATGGATGGAGGGAGGGGAGAGCAGCAGCGATCAAAGGAGAACTACCAGAAGAGCGGGGAACCGTTTCGATTTCATTCCTTAAAGCTAAATCTGCTGCAATGTGCCTTTATTATTGATGAAAACACTTACTGTATCCAGATCCTCTGATGCAAATTCATTGGATTTGACTCCAACTTAAGCAGAGATTTCCTCTACTTCTTCTAATAAGCGTTTGGGGACTCTTCTGCAATTAATCTGCTTTGGATGACGTTGGATTTACCTTCATGCGTGCATCAAAAACAGCGGTGTTTGCGTCCCTGGTGGAGAGCAGGTGTTTGATCATTTATAACCTTCACACACTGAGGGAGCAATGCTGCACCTCCCCATTGTTAAATACAGAAACGGGTGTCTGGGGAGTGATACCCAAACTCATATTGTCAGGCCTTGGGGATTAGAAAGTGCAGTGGAGGAGAAATGTGTTTTTTACATCCAAGAATCTGTATTCCGGAAAGCAGTTGAGCCACATCCTTCGTAATGGCTGCAATATGATCCGTCTCTCCACGCCATCCTCCCTCTTTCCTCCCCCTCTTCCTCACATCCGTCTCTCTGTTCATCCAGGTCAAGGTGGCTCTGAGACAGTCATTCATCATGCCTTATGGTATGTGTGTGTATGTGTATGTGTGTGTGTGTGTGTGTGTAGCGATCTCTCAAGGCTTTCAGACCGGTCTCAACTCACACAGGTCATTACTAATTAAACATCTTTATTTTCTGTTTACAGACCGGCCAAGACCTTCCTCCAAGCACCTGAGTATTGTAATTACCGCAAATGGATTGCAATCCTTAATGGTGAGGGATGTAACTGCGCTTTTAGGCAGCCGAGGGACTGTAAAATGTTTGTCACTTGTTATGTGGCTTTTGTTTATGGCCATGAGTCACGGTGGGACGTTTCGTTCCAGTTACTCCATTCATCACAGTTTGATGTGGGTGCAATTTCGATTGGAAGCTGTCAATTTCTTTCAGGAGGGATTGATGGTCTCCAATCTTTGCGTCTGAGAATAGCATGAATATTGTCACTGGGCAAAAATAGAACAGTGCAGAAATGCATTATATGGTTTTTGGACTTCTACTCCTCATTGGTCCAGTGTCTGATATGTATGACTTGAGACTCTGTGTAGCCCATAATATTCTCAGACCAGTAACAGACCAATTTGGACTTTGAAGATATTTCCCTTACTGGCAGCAAGTGGTAACACAAGAGAACTGATGGTGCTCCGCTCTGTGAGCAAAGTGCTCTTCTGAGTTTTGAATTATTTGTGAGTTCTTTATCGAGATGACTGCTTGGCTGATGAGGAGTGACTGATGGGGGGTATGTTAACCCATTGCCACACACACACGCACACACACGCACACACACGCACACACACTCACACACACACACACACACAAATCCCGACATCATCCAGACCAACGGCACTCGCTTATGTGATGAGATGTGTCCATTTCTGAACTGCAGAGCTCAACGATCCTGTGTGTGCACATTATGTGTGTATGCATGTCTCTTTTTGTGTGTGTGTGTGTGTGTGTGTATGTGTGTGTGAGATTGAGTGGGTGAGTGAGGGGATGTAATGGTAGTCACACATATCATCTAACAGTTTCCTATAAACCTAATAGCAGTAACAGAGAGAGGCCAGTATAATGAGGAGCAATATGAACTGTGACAAGGAAACAGCTGCTCCTCCCCAAATCCCAAACCCCCAAACACCCTGTCACACAACCTCATTCACACTGATTTACTGACCCCCTCCCCCCCCCTCCCCCCTCCCTTTATCTCTCTTTCACTTACACCCACACCACTTTTCTTTTCTGGACTGTAAGCCATAAATGAAATATGAGCATCTGCCTTTACGAGACACCCAAAAGGGTTGCCAAACATTCCTTGCAAAAATGTTATTTCTGTTTTGTTTTTTTAAGGAAAGTGGGTAGTCCATTTATATTTCCTCTTTTGCTGACTTAGACATTTAGGAGAGATGCAAGGTAAAGGGTTCGGTCCTAGTTTCAGTCCAGCAGGGTTAAAAATAGTTGCAGAGGCAGGGGTTTTGAACAATACACCAAGTCTGGGCACGTTTTTAGTCTTTTTTTTGAAAATGTATAATGCCAACTTCTATTATAGAATTTCCATAGGCTCTGTAGGCTTTTGGACAGTAACATATTGTCTTTTTAGGAGTCCACTGTCTGTGTTACATGCTGAACTATGTTGATTTTTTTCTGTCTACCTTACTCACTTCTTCCTCACTTTAGGCCATACAAAATTATTAACCATACAACAAAAAGTTCGGCAATGTGCAAGTTATGCTCATTTATTTACACTAGAAGTGATTAATGTACAGTACAGTTTGTTGTAATCGTTGTATAAGCACTTTATGGTGTGGTATTTCTAACATTACTGACAATAAAACATATTATGAAATCATATTAAAACAAGAGCATGTAACCAGAAATTGATGTAGCACCTTTGCAATAATGCCTTGGATCGAACAGCTATGACCTCTGAGCCAAAAGCTGCTTCAAACATGCGTGGGTCCTACAGTATGTGGGTTTCCTCTCGGATAGCGAAAACATTTCAGTGGGGTTCAACTCTTTTTCTAATACAACTTAGTTGCAAATACTAGATATGTACAGTACAGAGCAGCGGTCTCTGTATACGGCAGATCTAATCCGTCTGCTTTACATCGTGGGCAAAGCGTACGACTCCGCCGCTCCTCCGGGGCTCGGGTCTCTCCACCAGGGGTTCTGGTTCTCCTCCAGCGGCACCCTGGGAATGATGATGATCGGGTCCGAGAACATCCTCCTTAGCATCTCTAGGAGGCAGCACATAGTTAAGATACCAGAGAAGAAGGAGACAGAGAGAGGGACACGTGATGAGGCATTTCTCTGAGGCGAACGACACAAGCCATTGGGCTGCGCTGAGCTGAGCACCCTGTGACCACTCATTTCAGAGGAGAACGTCAGGCGTCTGTTTTAGGGGAGGAGAACCCATTAGGAAACCAAGCAGCAGCATCCCAAGGGCTCACAGACATTACATAAAAAAAATAGCTTAAGACAATCTTGGCAGGATCGAGTGACTAATAAATCATGTTGCAGTTCATTTTGAAAGCTTAACAAGAATACAAATCCCCTGGTAAGAGCAGAAATGCTGAATTGAAGTAAAGCTTTTGGTTTATTTCTGTCGATCAATATAGGCCGCTGGTTCAAATCCAATCCATCTTCCGATCCATTCACTTAATTGCAATGAGATTACAAACTACAGCATACTCACGGCGCAATGAGGGTCTCGGGGTGTTCTGTGAGAGAGAGCTACAAGACACTGTAATCTATTGGTCCAATCACATTTGAATCTAAATGAGTTAGCTCTACAAACTGGAGAGGAGATTATAAACATGCACTTACAATTTCCTCTGAACTGTGTCTTTCCAAAATAGAGCTGCATCCTTCTTCCCATTCATACTTACCCTGGTTACAGTTCATCTCATATCCAAGCTAACATTGAACAGTTGTGCTAGATATATTATTAAACACATAAATTCAGATTGCAGGTCCCACAGACAACAATTCCAGCATGCTCTGGTAAATCTAGAAACGGATCTAGAATGAAAAAATGGATAATTATAATGCAAACATAGTATGGAGAGGTTTATCCAGTGATGCCTTTCTCTCTACAACAAGCAAAAATGTGAACTGATCGTATTTTTGTTTTATATGTGGTGATAATGTAATATCAAACGGTATACAGTGGTTGCATGGGTATGAGTAACCTGCTTGCCTCATAAATAGAGGGAGTGGTGTTCTCCACTCTACTCATCTGGGTGAATAATTCAACAGTCAGGTTTATGCAGCCATGCAGTCTGTTTGCCTTATTTCTTGAAACCAAGGAGAGTGTGTGCATCACAGCAGCTGACAGAGGTTCAAGGATGGCCAGGGATGACTTGACTAAACCCAAGGCCTCCTTAAGAGAGGGACCTTAAGGAACCTTACATGTAGGATGTGACAGCAGGCATTCAGACAGCCCCATTCACTCCCCTAAGCTACTGTCCATATGGAAGAGAAATACAGGGGGGCTATGACCTGAGGAGTAGACCAGAGAATGTGGTGGTTCACCATAAAAACAAAACTGTGCCACTGCAATAGAAAAACAGTTAAAGAAAATCAGAACTCCATGAGCATGTATGAATGGGAATGAGTGGCATTTGTGGCTTGTGGTCAGTTTCTTTTCGTTATTATGATTACCTGGGATTGGGTAGTGCACAGCCCCACAGGTGTTGCTTTAGGGTCTGCACCCAGCCAATATCTCGGATTGGCTGGCAGAGTTGTATGTAGTGGTACTGTTTTAGCACAACCCTTCAAATGAATCAGAATGTCACTCATTAGCGCACTAGGAATTGGACACAGCATCATCCAAATTTGACATCCTCAAATACGTTAACCATGACAGCAGACTAAGTATGAGAAAGTACAATGTGATTTCAGAAAATATAGCCTTACACATTTGTGGTAGTTACACACATAAAGGAGCACTGCATAGATAATTGCATCATTTGTACATTACTTGGGGCCTGAAAAGCACATGACATCTTATTCTGGAATAAGGTTCTAGACATCCTTTGACATGCATGTTGCTATAGAATTTGGATGAGTTCTTGGAATATATTGGAGACATGATGCAAGAATAATATATTCTTCAGTTCTCACATGACGGCAATATGCACGGCCTGGAAAGGATGTCAGAACTCATGCCAGAATGTGGCGCAATCGTGGATAAGCATAGAAAGAAACTGTGAGAGCAAAATTCTCTTCCATGTGGATTTATTCAGTAAATATTGTCTGTCTCACAAAGACAAGGACTGGGACAGGAGGAACATCCACAGATACCTGCAACCGCTAATCTTCCACCCCTTCCATACTTCTCAACAAAAAGAAGCAAGAAGACACTGCTTTTTCTGCTTTTTGCATTTATTTGTAATATTTCATTAAATATGAGCAAGCAGATAGAAACACAAGCACGTCACAGTAAAATATTTTTTTGCCCAAGACATAACTTTCTTCACCATACTTTCTATCCTTATTTGCCTAGTAATCATAAAGATAGCACCGGGTGTGTGGTGTGCTAAGCACTGTTTACATTTACTGCCCCCACAAGCCCCCCCTCCCTTGTGTCACATGAGAAAGCGCCCCCCAACGAAAGACTGCAAAATGCTAATGAGTTGGCCCTTATCCTGATGGGGCACGTGCTTCAGTTTGGACAGACTATGGCATGGTGGTGGTCTCTGGGACCGACTCAGAACACCACATAAAATGGAGACGATACAGTCTTCCACTCAAAATGGAGGGAGGGATGCTGACTGGCAGAACAGATGAGAACAGTGAGCAGGGTGCCTGAGGGGGGTGGAGGACGGTGATGGGTGACCCAGGACAAGACAGGCCCTGTACAATGCTCCTATAACCCCAAACAAAAGGCCTGGAAGGACGCAGAAGCTTCTCTATAGTAAGACTTACAGGAAGCAGCTAGTTTGCCTTGGACCAAGTGTAGAGCCTAGACAAGGTCCTAGGGCTCAGCTGATATGGAGCCCTAGTGGCAATATATAGACAGATATAAGTTATTGTATATATACAAGGGGGGTTATCATCATCAATTTGGACATGAACAGATAAACGGTTATAATACAACTTCATTTTCCCTTTTTCCTCAACTGTAGGTTAAACCACAACCAAAAATGGAAGCTATACAGCTTGATTTGGTATAATTTGCTATACCCCTTACACACAAACATTGTCCACCATGTTCAACTTGCCAGACAAAGCAAAAATAAATCCATTCAGTGTTAAAACAACATTTTACAAGTAAACCGAACCTCATCAAACCAACAGACTTCATACACACCTAATTCAGGGGAGCGGCCTTGAGTTTGGGCCGATGTAAGACAACATGCAGTCAGAAACAGAGAGTGATGAACAGTGGAGTCCAAAAGAGAGAAGCATTCAAACTTACCATCACATCACTGTGTTATCATTGGGGTATGTTAGAATAAAAGAGGCATTAGCAGATATAATTCACCATTTTTATAAAGAGAATGAGATCAAATGATATCCCCGTAAACAAATGTGCTAAATGGCAGTGAATTGTTCATGATATATTTGGAAGGTGAATCCAGATCGGCCCCTTTAGAGGTGATGTGAATAGTGGACTGGAGCAGCGATGGGAGCTGTCTGCTATCGTCCCAGGAGGGTCTAATCACATTGGTTACAGTCACCCATGGCAGTGTGTATGACAAAGAGCCAAAAGGAGAAGTGAGTTTGGGTGCATTTGTGTGTGTATGTATGCCTGTGCAGTTGCATCACGGCTGTGTAGCATTACAGAGGGATCAGTCTTGGTAATGAAGATTGTGTCGGGAGAGATTACACAGAGCTATGGCCGTTGAGACTGATAGCTATACACGCTGTGCACTTGGCAGACAGCAAACAAACCAGAGCCACATTTACAAGCCCCGTCGAAATTTCACCCTTCTGTATCTAGACAATGTTAAATATTCCATTACGACTGCATGACAGTATTATCTAATTCAGTAGGAGTACTCATCTGCTATGCAAATGACTGGTGTAGTAATGCATAATCAGTTTAGAGTGACCCAGATGGTTCGTTGGCAACCAAATGGGTGTTACAAAATAGCCTTGGGTGACCCAAAATACAACTGTGTGAATGGATTTCATATAAATGGTAGGAATACTGAAAGGGAGAAGAGGTCCTTCAGACAATTATATTCAATTCAAAACCATTATGTATAGTTGACAGAACAGTTCAGTTAACAAAATGAGACACTGGCTTTCAAAATCACGTTTAACAAAGCATTGTGATATTGCCCATCTGATATCAGACAGCCTTTGAGCCCTGTGTGCACTACCATGAACAGAGAACAGTACCAAAGACAACAGAGCAGGCACAAAACAAGCCATGGATCCATACACTGATGATTAACCAAGCAGCACATTTATCAAAGATTTTCAGAATGTCAAGATGAGTATCTTTTGCTATTAATTTAGTGCAGAGACCATATCCAGGGTGCCAATTTGAGATTTCTTTCCTAAAAAAACAACAACAAACAAACAAAAAAATCCTTGATAAACTCAACAAAGCAATCTGCTCAGCTGATCAAAGCCAACCCTACAGAATTGCTTGTCGGTGGGCCCATGCAGCAAGAGCCATCCATTGGCTAGCCAGGCAGCCAGTAGCCATGGCAACCTGGAGATGGAGACGAGGAGAGTGGGGGCGGCGGGTGGCATCAAATGGCGGAGGAAGAGGATGCTCACGCCCACCCGTTACTATAGCGATGTAATATAGCGTGAGGCGGGGGGAGCAGTGACATGTCATGTCTAAACCCTGACATTTTACTGTGTTACTACTGTACAAACTTAGCCAAGAGGTAGTGAAGGGGGGGAGAGAAGAGACATTAAGAGAGAGAATACTGAGAGACTGAGCAAAGGAGGGAGAGAGAGAGAGAGAGAGAGGGAAAGAGAGAGAGCCTGGAGAAGAAACTGAGAGAGAGGAGAGAGAAGGGGAATAGAGAGTAAGAGGAGAAAGAAGAAAGAGATAAGAGAAGATAGAGGGACGAGAACAAAGATGAGAACCTCTAATGAATTTTGCAGCCTCTGCGTTCTTTTCCCCCAAAAGAAATAAAAGGAGAAGTAGTGCTAAATGATTTTTACTCTTTTGCCTCAGCCAGTTTGTTGTTCATCTCTTTACTTTTCTCCTTGTCCCCCTCCGCCGACCGGTTCTCAGGCTGGTTCTCTGAGGTCTTCTTCTTGGTGCCTCTCAGCGCCGCGCTCTGCTTATCTTTGGCTTTCTTCACTGGCTTGCCCTGGCCTGCCGTTGTGGTGCCCGCCTTTTTGGGTTTAGAGCGGGGGGCACTATACCTGTCAACCTAAGGATGTTGGATAGTGGAAGTGAGATTCCTAAACTGAAATGCCTTGATTATGGCCATTCATTTCCAAAACTGTGTTGTGTTCAAATGTGCACTGAATCCCTAAGATCAACAACAAACAGCAAGACAAAAATTCTCTGTAAGATGGAGATTTTATCATCCCTAATAGCACACATGGAGGATTTTCCCCTTGGGCAAAGAATAAACCCCAAAATGCACTTTAAACTGTACTACAGTGGCCCAGAAGTGACAAATGTAGTCCTGTCTCACCTGCTTGGTGGAATCTAGGTAAGGCTCGCTGTACAGGCTGCGTATCCTCCTCCTCTCCAGGGCCTTGTTGTCGGCGGGCTGCAGCTGGGCCTGCTCGCCCCTGAAGGTGGCACTGTAGCTGGTCTCCAGGCTGGTCTTCCCGTCTGGCGGGAGGTACTGGGACTTGGCCCGGATCATCTTCACCGGCTTCACATCTCTGTAAGCCTTGAACTCAGTTCTACGTGGAAAGAAATAAGTCAGCTATCATCAGAAAGTGCACAGTGCCACGCTATCGTTAGAGACATGACATTACAGTTACATTGTGTGGGTGAAAAGACGCAGAATGACTTACATCTTGTAATCATTCTAGGTAATCATTTTCTATAAATGCTGCTGACAAAGGAAACTGTTTTGGATCCATAACCTGGATATTTTTACCCCAAACAGTCTCAACCTTGAAAAGGATTACTTAGCTTGTTTTTCACGAATGCACCTTACAGCTATTTCCCCTTCACTTTTAGACTGGTTCATAATGCTTTTCAATGCTTTTTATATGTTGTATACTGTTTTAATGTTGCCCATTTGTTTCTCTGCTGGTATCTCTGGTTATCCATATGCAAATCAGTGATCACTTTATGTCTCTCCCATTGTCTTTGGTGTGTAGCTTCCTTTTTGTTCTTGATTGTTGTGTGGTGAAAGCCTTCCTGGCCGGATGTTTTCATGTCCTCTGGTTAAATAAACATTACTTCCAATGGAGAGAGTGTGGCGCCCATCCATTCTGTAATCCCTCTCTACAGAAATATGTCAAGTGACTGGTGCATTACTACAGGAGAGCAGAGTATGTCAGGGTGTAAGAGAGCTGGCTGGGGAGGAGTGCTGCACCACAGTCTCATGTTTTTAATATAGTCCTCACACAGCAGTTCTGGAGAAGGTCAGCACTATGGCAAACACACAGAGCGGGCTGCCTGCAGCATGTGCTGTGTATGAGTCCAGCACCAGTCCCACCCACATATATAAGATCCATAGATAACTAGACCGCAGAGGGCAATACGCAGCATTTTGACTCCTGGTGCACATTAAAGTCATTTATTACAAAATATCACACAGCAGCAGTCTCTCTCTCTCTCTCTTTCACACTTTATTTTCCACTGCAGTGTATTCCCTCAGCATTACTCACCCATCCATTACCAACAAACTACCATATGTTGTAAATAGCTCTATGTTAACCCACTGTGCTATTCTTGGATAAGGAGATCTTCCTTACACATGGGCCTAGCACGATTAAGCATTTGTTAATAAACATTCACTACTATCTTGAAAAACAGATAGGAGGCTAGGATGCCTTGGCTTCTAATGTTAAAGGAGGGTCGGCTGCTCTTTGGATAAAAAAGGGTCCTCTGGTAATTATGTGGACAGAGATCCAAATCTGTTAAAAAGCCTTTATTCTATTTGGCTAGTCATAATTGTAAGATAAAAATGTATTCACTCATATCTTTCATAGCCAGAAACAAGAGAGAAGAGTTTGCTCTGCTCTGTACTCAGTGATACTGCATCAATGTACAGCTCCATAAAGAATGAACTGGAAAAGATGGAAAAAGTGACTGTGACAGACGAAGAAGAGGAAGAAGAAGAAGAAGAAGAAGAAGAAGAAGAAGAAGAAGAAGAAGAAGAAGAAGAAGAAGAAGAAGAAGAAGAAGACAGAAGCTACCCAGGATGATTTTCTGATTAATCTGATAGCATTACTATGTCTACTATAAAGCTACTTTTGATGTAAAACCTCTGGCAAACATTGCCAGGCTCATTAATTATCCAGAGAGAAACTCCAGCATGAACACCCATAAGACGTGCCAGATTATGGCCTCTGTGTTTGTCCCTACTCTCAAATATTGATTGAACTTCCCAAGCCAAAAGAATAACATATGTGAATTCATCAATTATAGTAGTGGTCTTCCCCTTTTACTAAAATGCTCCAATGGCTAATAGGCTCCTTGCATTTTAAAAACTGTCATTCAAAACATTACAAACATCTTTTTATGGTTTGTCTTCTTGCTTATCCATCAATAGGATCCCAAGATACAGTAGCTAATAACAAATGAAAACACATCAATTCTGCCCTATGGCCCCAAATGCAGTGACAAACACTCAAAACCTCCACCCCCAACACAGCATGATCCACTGTACACACTCACAGCCAGTCAACTGTGTGTACTGTAGCCCGGGCCCAGTGAAAACTCCCTGTTCCTTGTGTAAGTGAAGGGAAGCACTATATTAGGTAACACCATTACCAGGCCGGATGGAGGAGCGAACACAAGGCGAGGCTGCAGTACTACAGCCTCATTAGAACAATTAGTCCGCCCAGATCATATGAAATGGCATAAAATCAATAACTGGCAGCTAAGAAAAACTGCTAGTAGCTTAGCACAGCCTTGGAGACTGTCCGACCCTGTCTGATTTTTAGCTAGTTTTGATTTTGTTGTATCGTCTAATACATGGAGTGGGGGGTGGGAGTGGGGGGTGGGGGTGGGGGGGCGTTAGAGGCATGGTTGGTGTTTCAGTGAGACTGTAGCTGGAGTTGGTTGGTTGTTTGGATGCATCGCAGCGTGAGAGCTGGATCCTGACCTCAAAGATGCTCTTGTGGTAGGTTGTCATGGGATAGCATGTGGGAGTAAAGTGTCAAAAACGATAACAGAAAGCAAAGCCCTGGAAGATAAACACATTTGCATGGTTTATGATTCTCAGTGATTTTAATAATTTTCAATGGTCCAAGCGGGGTCCGTTTGAGGCAAGATTTCTGCATCATACCTACAGTATGTTAGCGGTACTGGTAAATATATCAATGAATATCACAGATTTGGTGGACATGACAAAATGAAAGTGACATTTTCAGAAAACACTCTGAAGTTGTTCAAGTATTTCATCTAACCTTTATGATTTCATGGAACTATATCACCAGAATATCAATAAAGACAGCTAACATTTACAAAATGATGTCAAACAGATTTTCACTTAAATTTCGAAATACATGAACATAGACTATCTTCTTAATTGTATAATAAGCTCTCATAAATCAATACAATATTCTACTAAATTAGCTGTCAAGCACTAACATTTAAGCTATTCATATATACATATATATAAAAACAAAACACTGAGGAGTAAAATGACCATACCATAATCTCAAAAGCAAACTATTTCTGATATAATGGGTGGTGACAGTGACGTGTGTCCTGGCTGCTGAATGGAGCAATCCCTCCAGTGGTGCAGAACAGAGGTGGAAATCAGAGAGAGCGGTTACATAAGAGGACTGAAGTCCACTTTTAATGCTCGACTGGGCCAAGAAGCTACAATGCAAAGACAGGTTACACAACAATGTCCAAGGCCAAGGGCATAAAGTACTCACATGACAGTACAGTGTGTGTGTGTGTGTGTGTCTGTGTATGTGTGCGTGTGTGTGTGTAGAGAGAGGAGAGAGAGAGAGAGAGAGAGAGAGAGAGAGAGAGAGAGAGAGAGCGAGAGAGAGAGTGTGTGTGTGTGTGTTTGTGAGTGCAGATGGGGTGGAGAGTGTGAAACACCGGTCTGTACTGTAACATAGCTGCTGGTCATGGACATATGACTGTGTAACAATACAGCCAGTGTCTCTGAGGTCAGCGTGTACTTGGTACTTGCTACAACACACAAAAAAAATGACGGTTCAAAAAGGGTTCCTGGTTCAATGGCTGTCACGTCATGGAGTTAGGGTTAGCATCTGCTGCATCTAACCACTCTCCGCTTAATGAGTGTGAAAACATGACAGTCCGTAGAGGTCAGATGAGGCCGCCCCCTCAGGCTGTGTTAGTGATGTCTCAAAGCTTACAGCCTCTGGGGATGATTCATGTTAGAGGCATTTTACTGTGCAACATGGAAACCACTGCTTTTATCAGTTGGTGATAGGAGTTAGGGAGCCATAGTGATGATACATTCACCATTTTTCTTGCTTTTGTTGCTCATGGCCCCAGTTAATCTAGCTTGTCCAGCAGGTAAAAGCATCATATTGATGATCCCAAACTTCTGTGTTTGACTGCGTTTGGTCCCAGTGTCCTGCATTTGACTTCAGGACAAAGCAACCATTGACTTGAAGTAATTACCTATAGGACAATCCAACACACACTCAGTAAGTGTTTTTATTTTTCAATAATTTATTACTTGTCAGAGAGGGCTTTATACGAAGAACTTCTGAGAATAATCGCACCTTCAAGTATTACTCCTACAGAGACATGGTGAACATGGAGAACCCTAAGTGCTAAATAGCACTAGCACACTAAGTAGTCCCTTTTGAGAGTGTAGGTTATGCAAGACTGGCTGGTGTGTCATTTTCACAAATGTCCCTTAGGTTCTGGTAGTATGGTCTCAATGCTCACAGCCTCTGGTGATAATTAATGTTAGACGCAGGCATTTTACTGTGCAACATGGAAACCGCTGGTGCTTTCAGATTGTAAAACAGTTGCATAAACTGAGGTAGTGAACATCAGTGAGTAGGGTGTAAGGATTCATACCTGCTTCAAAAAAAGAGATTACAACCCTAATAACCAATCATCTTTATAAATGATGGATCTATAAAAATGCTAAATGTGAATTTTAACATTCACAAAAACACTAGTGAATTTAAACAAAGCATCTTGCTCAACAAATGGAATCACTATCTCTTAACAACACACATCCAATAACCTCTTTTTGCATCTTTTCTTACTACTTTGTTATTTGGGAAGGTTTCAGAGGATGTTACTCCACGGTGGGAGTCACTGAGGCCCAGGCTATGCTATCATACCACTTGATATTTCTTGCTGGGTGACTAAAGCTGCTTTGGACGGCTGACCCTGCTGACCCGCTGGGGTAGAGGAGATGTGCAGCGAAGGCCTCGTCACCAAGACCAAACACTGGCACTGACAGGGGTGGAACGACGCCAGGGAACAACACTGCTGAGCTGCATGCCACCCAGCTCTGACATGGCACAATCTGGTCAACTCCTCTCAACTCACCAAGGGATGGCCATAAGGACACGGAAACAAATGCCAGCAAATGTCTGCACTGTGGAATAAAACAGTGCTGAGTTGCAGTTAATGAAAAAAACTTAAACCGTTTACTTCAAACAACAAACACGATGAATCGGCACATTATCATGAGCAGTTGAAAGCATGAACTGTTGGTTTGTTGGCAGGCCACAGAAATCAATACGAGTTCAGTGAAAAAATCTAAACAAATTTACTTCACATTCCAATCAGTAAATGATCCCCATTGAAAGAAACAAAAACAACCCTTAATTTAAAACGCCAAATCAGCTATTTTCTCTTTTACTGGATCATCAGTCAAGCCTTTTATTTTAAGCTGACCCTCCTCCAACTAGGCTACTCCCAGGAATGTAAAAGAGCTAAGAGCAAAAAATAACAAACTGCCCAACAGCAATATCACAATAATATGAACATCAGAATATCAAAAAATATTCCTTGCAGCCAGTGTCTAGAATTTCACAACGGTAAGTACAATATACTGTATGTCTCCCAGATGAGTCCATCCAGATTGCTATCAAAATCAATGTTAATTCTGTAGGTAAATGTTCATATATCAATGTAGCTTGATATGCATAGTATTCTCTACAGTATGTCTTGAATTTTCCCTTTGCACTGTATGTGAGGTCAGGTTGTCTCTATGTCAGTATGCACTTTGAAACCGTGTAAATTGTCAATACATCTCTGCACCAATACCACCGAGACAAATCTCTCTACATTTATTGTAAATGGCGATTCCAGTGAGTCTGAATCTGATTCTACACCTTAGCTGGCCAGGGATACGGACTGGCCGCCTTCTCTCACTGTATTCACGGGAATTGATCTGCCTACGCACAGTGGCTTCACTTCCTGACAGTGTTTCTTAGCGTGTCAGCGGGTGTAGCGCCTGGCTCCACGTCAATACTCCCTCCTTCCTCTGGGATCAGCTGGCCTCATCTCTATCCGACAGCCTCTCTGTAGCTTCTTAGACAGCAGCAGTGGAACGGCTACACCGAAAACCCAATATAAAAGCTGCAACAGTACAATTAGAATGGATAGTAAGGGCACCTCCTACTGTCTTGTAAGGATTCTCACTGCTTTGCATAAGATGGTTCCCATAAAGTTTTAACAATGTTGGTATGGAAATTAGCTTTGTCAGTACTGTCAGTAAATGCTGTCAGTAATTATGCCTTTGCCATGGCAACACATCAGTTTTCTAATTCTTCTAAATCAAAGCAATGCTAATTTCCATAACAACAACTATTGTATAACTATTATGAAACATACTCTAGCAGCCGTCTTAAATTTACCAGCCAAGGAACCTTGATTTGACCATTTTGGTTGTGTAGCTGTAACCCAGCAGCCAATTATGTGCACAAAGGTCAGTATTTAGATACAATGATAGGTATAACTAGTTTATCTTATATAATTCATTCATATCCAGAAACAAATCTGAAAATATTTCTTTGTGAATCAACTGTAATCAGATTAGAATGGGTTACATAAGACAGTTAGCTTTAGCTGGCAGAGCTCTGCATGGATGCAACAACTGACCACTGACTACCAGCCATGATCTTGGGGTTAAGACCAGGAATAATATATTGGCAACAATATCTGGTAAAATCGTACAACCGAACCTCACTAGTTTCATCTGCATAGCTCGGAAGGAGATGAGTGAGCTTGGGAAGCATGAGATAGCATCCCCCCCTTTAATGTTTTGTCCTGTCCTGTTTCTGTGTCAGAGATGAAGTGGAATGGGTGTTTCTGCATTCACTGCTTGTCAGTAGAAACATGAGGCTTTGCAGGCTCTCTAAGAGGATCATTTTTAAATCCAGCAGAATCCGTTGGCCTCTTTACAGTGTTCTGTCTGGTACCACGAGTGCCCTGTTCGGTAAAGGTGGGATAAAAGACCGACTCATCGAGGACTCTGTTCGGCAGAGAGAGGCTTTTACGGCCACCGCATCAACATGTGCCCATCTGGAAAACATGAGGGAGAGGAAAATCAAAAGAGGAGGCATCCGGATACAGCAAGGAGGCAGGATGAGATCGCACTGCTGTGAAAAATGTAGAGCGGTGATACGCGACACAAATGAAAATTAAAAATTCATGCCTCTTCGGTCTCTCTCTCTCCCTTCCTGAACTCAATGAACCTAAACTACCTGCTTTTCCTGTCAGCCATGAAACTCCACTCCCATTCATCATTCTCACTCATTTGCTTTATAGCACATTATGCAATTTGCTCTTCGCGGCATCGAATGTCCCATTATTAGATTCCACCCATGGGATGATGGGACAAATAACACTGACGAGATGAAACGCGGTCTTTGCATTTTATAGCAGTAATGGGGCTGGTAGCAGCACAGAAAAAAGCTAATGTGACTTATTCTCATGCAAAAAATGGCATTTTAAACATAATGCAAAGAAGGGTTGGTGGCAGCATGAAGGTTAGATAGGCGGGCTTGTGACTAGAGGGCTGTCAGTTCAAAACCCTGCACCAACTGAGAACATCAAGCTGCGGGATGTAAACATGTAACACTCACCCCTCCCTCAACAACAACCACCAAAGTGCCCTTGAGCAAGGCACTGAACCCCAGGCTGCTCCAGTGTAACATCTCAGAGGCCAGTAGAATAAGACTGTGGTTGCACTGGGAATCTCCCAGGCACATTGCAGAAAAAGAGCATTCGTGTTCAGCAAGCCCTCTGTAGATAAATAAAGGTTTAAAAAAAAAATGGCAGGTGTCCTTGTCAGAGAATGGGGCAGAGGGGCATTGAGCTTCATCTCTAATTGGGCCGATGTAAAGCAACACAATGGCTGAGTGAGTGTAGTTCCCTAATGAAAGCTGATTCCTGCTACAGCGTCTACGTGCTCTGACTACATAGAATTACACTGAAGAGGAAAGAGGGAAAATGTATGGCATCCCGAGGAATGAGGACACAAGATTGGCCCCGGCATAGAAAATCTTCAAACAGCCGGGATGAAAAACTCATGCAGCCAAAGGGAAGGTAACTCTTTGAGTATTTACAGAAGTGAATTTACTTCACGGTCTGTTAAACAATTTTCTCCGAGAGAGAAATAGTTTCTACTGTTTTGGAAAGGCAATTAGTAGACTGACTAAGCATAAACTGGGAAGTGACCCAGCTTGCCTGTCAGGGTCGGTCCCACTCCTTCTATCCACAGTTTGGGGTCAAGATGCTTGATGGCAAGCAATCCATGAAAATGCTATATGGATTTTGCAATTCCAATACATAGCTGAAATGTTGATGATCAATACAATGTCTCAAAGCTACCATAAGGCATCAATATGCAATGGTTTAAAGTGGTAATCTGCGAGGTCCTCGTTCTTTTATTTTATTTTGTCTCCATCTTTGGTGCTCAGCGCTCATTGCTGTGGTGTTTCTGCACTGCACTTCCCAGAGATCACCTGTCAATCAAACAGTGTGTCCAGTACTGTGACGTCTTTTTCCTTATTTTCTGTTTGATGCAGTTTGAGTTTCTGTAGGTGGCGCTCTTTTCTTTGTCTGTTCAGCCATGGTGGCTATCACTGCTCATGCTAACTACCCGGTTCTTCTATTTATTCCCTATAAACCACTGTTGCTGCTGCCTTGGTTCTTCTGTCATCTGTATGTGTGTCTGTGCATGTGTGTATATATGTATGTGTGTGTGTGTGTGTGTGTGAAAGAGACAGAGACAGCAAGATAAGGAGAGCGAGAGCATGTGCATGTGTGTATGCTTATGAGTGTGTGTGTGTGTGTGTGTGTGTGTATGTGTGTGCTTACTGTGTGCATACTCGTGTTGGTATTAACCCACAGCTGACCTGCTTTGAGTCAGGGAAAGACGGAGCTGACGGGCCTGCTGCTTGTCACAGTGCAGCCATTTCATGCCATGTGGGGGGAAACTGCCCCAGGCTGCTCCCTGCTGACTGTTCAGCAGCGCAGGCACAGCAGCAAAGCACCTAACAGCTGTAAGAATGACTTTTTGATCTTGCACCATGCACCTTCTGCCACACAAGTCACACTTCAGTCAGGCTTCTTTTTTCACCCCAAATCTGTATCCTTTGAAAAGGCTCAGCCACAATATAATAATTTGCATTCATATAAATACTGTGAATCAAATCAATGTTTTTAAACATGCTAGTAGCACAATGTGTTAAAGACATATAGTTCATATATAGTTTAAGGACAATAGTGTTCGAAATTAATGCTGAGCAATGATTGCAAGTAACAGTAAAACAAAACAAAAACGTTTGAGTTGTGCACGCTTATATGTATTTGCTGAATACTCCTATGTGCTGAGTGCAGGAGTTCACCGTCACAATTCACTAAACATTTTGATTTGCGCAGAAACAAATAACACAACCACAACACCAGCCTGAGCAAAGGAAGAACAAGCTGTTCTCACAAATTCAAAAGCCATGTGTCGCTTCATTGCTGGCTCATTTATAAAGATGTGAGACGGAAACGGCACGTGATTTCACGTCATACCAATCTACCCACAACCTTCACAGAGCAGGAAAGTCACCTATAATAACAATGTACAGCTTCAAGAGGACTGTGCATGACTTGATGTACATCCATCTGCCAGCCTCCATCATCACTCATGGACATTGCATAATGGGACAGAGATTAACCTCGGGGTCTTGGACATAAACAGCATTTGGCAACAATTCCACCCAGCCTTTCCATTTAGTTCTGTGGAGAAAAAGTTGAATGCTCCATAATGTTTTCACATGCTTTGTTGAATGTAACCCAGAGCTGCTGTTTTCTAAAAAAAAAAAAAAGAGGGGGATCCATTTTTTTTTACCCTCAATCAAGTCCTGAGAAAGGGATTGTGAGGAAATGTACATTTGCATCTCATGACCTACCCAAACTTTTCTATTTCATGGGCCCCCAAATAGATACACTGAACACCACCACCACAGAACCACATTTTATAAAGGTTTTCTCATATATGGACCCCCATTTGATAAAGGGTTGTCCCAGGGAAACCCCTATGAGGAGATTTGTATTGTCTGTATCTACAGTAGGTGGGCAGATAACAGTGCAAGAGTGTGAAACCTATAATCAGAATAGTCTGTCGTGAATTAGGCTAAATAACAGTGTAATTAAACTAATCCTCATTTTGCTGGAGACCCCCTGGGGCTCCCTGGAGGATCCCTCCGTTTGGGAACCAAGCACTAGAATCTAAGTAAAGTTAACATGACAGTGTGCAGCTGTGGCCGCTGTCTGAACTCAACTCACCTGTACGAGCTGCCTGCTGCCACCTCCTCCTTTATCTGCCTGTTGAGAGCATCCGCCGCCGCCCTCCCTCTGCCCTCCGCCTCTCCTTCCACCTTCAGCACTACTTTCTTCTGCCCCTCCGCTTTCTTACTTGCCCTCTTTTTCCTCTCTTGCCCTTGAAGAATGTCTTTCTCCTGCACTTTGTCGGCGATAGCGCTTTTCTCCACGCCGCTGTCCACCTCCGCCGGCGTCACGTGCTGTTTGGGGTGCTTGGACCTGTCCGGGGCCCGGTCGTTGCCGCCGGAGATGGAGGGAGACGGTTTGGGTATCCAGGGGTGGTCGCCCCGTTTCGGGATGGGCCACGGCTTGAAGTCCTTCTGGTACTGGGTCTCGGTGTTGAACGGGGTGTCCGGGCCGTGGTACTCGTTCTTGGGTTTACAGCTCGGCTCGGGTCGTACTCTCCAGTGCTTAAAGTCCTGACGCATCACGGAGCTGCACACGCGCTCCTCGGAGACGCTCCTCCGGGGCGCGCGTGCAGCCGTATTTCCCGCCTTACGGGGTTCTGAGCGAGACGGCTGCGTTTCTATGGCGACCCGGGCCTGGGCAGGGTGGAGCGGCGGCTGCAGCTGGATGTGCTGCATCTCAGAGACGTCCGTGTACTTGGTGAAAACCAAAGGCACCGCAATGTCAGCCTTGTCCAGCTGGTTCCAGAAACGGGCCATGCAGCACGCCCTGGTGATACAGGGCCACGCCATGGTGATTTTTAATGACTTCCACTACTGTACAATTTGTCGCGGATCCGGTTGAAGGAAAGAATATTTCTCTAACCCCCCGGTATCCTGATATGTGACAAACAAGATGTCCGTACGTCTGCCTGCGTGGAGGGCTCCAATATTCTTCACGTTAAATGAAGTTAGTTAGTAAATCCATAGCGCGTTAAATATAAGCTACTAGCATAGATTTTAATAAGGCTGTTAGAAACCAACCGGATTGATGTTTTCTCCGCTTCCCTCTCTCCGCTCTGTCCGGTGTTAGCTGCAGCTACATCACACCACAGTAGGGCACTGCAAGGAAAAACGGCCCCGCCCTCCTGCTCAGCATCCAACAGACTCAGAACTGGACCAGAGGAGGAAAACACCAGTCAAGCTTGCAATAATAAAATGTGACTTCCGGGTAAACTTTCAAACTGAAAGCCTCATTGACGTTTGCAACGTTGTTTGCGTAGACTAATACAAATGCGTAGGCTAATACAAAGTACCAAAATAAAAACAAAGATACCATAAATTGACAATTCGTGCTTTTATTTTGAAACTTGATTCGCCTCGTATCCGGTATTAGCCTGGCTAACAATGGATAGCTTGGCGTAGCTGAGGCCGTCGTTACGCACGCTGCGTCGTGGTACAGGGGGAGGGACGTTTCAACCCATAGTCTATCCAACCATCATTTGCTTCTGTTTTGTCAACATTTAGACGTTAACTTTCTGTGGTCAACATCTAATAAAACAGCAGTGGAGGGATTTTCCACTGGGCTGCTCTTTGCGTTAAGGTTTGGTGCTCAGAATGTAAAACATTTTTGCCCGATGTAAATGACACACTTTAAGGACCCTAACGAAAAAGAACTGGGCCTATAGTAAGCCTTAGATCAATTTTATAAGGATACTATAAAAATGTCGCTACAAAACTAGAAGCAATATTATAGTGATACCATACCATTAAATATGATAAGGTCACTGTAAAGTCACACACTATAAATCCCTATAGGATTATTAAAGGGATATTATAGAGGTTTTTAAGTAAAAATTAAATTATACAAACTATACCAAAGCAACAAAAAGGTCAGTCTACACTACATGATATGTTTTAGGTCTAATTATGCTTCTGATTCATGATAGAGAAACTGGCCTTTGTGTCCAAGAGTATCCATTATAGGCAAAGCGGGCAGATGGTGCCAGCAAATAGTAGAATAATAGATGAATAATGCCAGCTCATTATGCACCCTAGGGAGCTGTTTCACACTGAATGAGAAAACATCTGAAAAATAAGTAAATTCTCTAATTACACTATTTTTTATAACACGTGTTAACAACTCATTATTAGATTATAACCATTATTACCAAGCAGGCTATTATCAATCTTTCTGACGTGACTTTTCCCCTCCATTTTAGAAATAAACTGCATTTATTTTGAACAGCAGCTGGAAACAGTTTGTCAGTGGGTGCAGGTAAAAACGGAGACACTCAAGACCACAGTGTTAATAACCTAATTAGATGAGCCTGAATAAATCAATAATTTATGAAAATGTGATCAAAGGGCAAAGCAAAATGGATTGGCAGTCAAACACATTAGCCTGGGCGAACTGAGTCTAATAAGAGAAACTGAGAGAGACAGACAGAGGACAGAGAGAGAGAGGGCGGGAGATAGTGTGTGTGTGTGTGTGTGTGTGTGTGTGTGTGTGTGTGTGTGTATATGCATGTATATACACACAAGTCTATACATGTTTGTGAGCATCTGTCCCAGTGTTGTGATGCAAGGCATGGATGGATCTTCCACTATCTTCCGCTATCTCTTTATTCTCTTTATCAGCGTATGACCTTGGGTGACCTTTTAGATCCCACCCAGTGTGTGCAGCACTGCTGTAACACTGACATCAAACACATTGTGCAGCTTGATTATGGCCTGTACAAAACTAGGAAGTCCACTTTCACTTGACTCATCAATGTTCTTCATACCTAAAGTATTTCATACAGCTGTGATTTCAGAATATTGAGGCAGAAATACATTATTCTGCTTTTATCATCTGCAACCATTCTAGATATGACACTAAGATGCAGTTACTTGATTGTGCAACCAGATGGGACTGCCTTTAAAACTGTATACCGACATATTACACAGGCATTAGAGAACATGATTGACCTCCAGTACAGGAAGTACAGACACAGTAAAGTCACCATAAGATCACGGATGTTTTCTCTTTCCACTGATTTATGATATTTATTGTCCATGTTGCAGTGCAGTGCTACGTCCAATATGCAGCTCATTCCCAGCAGGGTCAAAAGTCTGATGTGGGAGATATGGATTGACTAATCAATCCCCACATTGGGTGTCGGAGATAAGGCAGCCAGATGCAGGTGATGGTGGAGAGGGAGAAGGGCAGACTTTGGACCCACTTCACTCGCTCTTCTCCTCAGCCGCCTGCTGCAGCGCCTCAGCTTTTCTCTCTCTCTCTCTTCCTGTGGCAAACATGAAGATTGATTTTGCCCCCAGGGACGTGCCCCTCGACAGGAGGCTGCAGACTGCTGCCGTGCTGCAGTGGGTCTACTCCTTCCTGGGCCTGGGTGAGTGTGTGTGTGTGTGTGTGTGTGTGTGTGCATTGAACTTCATGCATTTTTATTGCCATGGCTATGTTACCTCACATCTAGAAATAATGGAGAGTGTCAGTGAAGTGATATTGCTCATGCAGTAAACATCTGCTAAAATCCTTTATTCTGGTATTTACAGTAGATAAGTTGGCCCACCTGCTCTCGGGTCAAGAATTGGTCAATGTGTGAAGTTTGGTTGTGATTGGTGCATGTGGGTGTGACCAATCACATACTGGCTCATAAGTTACAGGTTTGCATGATCACTTTGAAACATGGTATACAAATCAGAATGTCTTTTTATGTAGCTTCCTCTATATGAACCAGTTTGAGCTTTTTACATTGTTTTTTTTTTCAAAGGGATGCTCTAAAAATGCCTCTTGCAGGCCCAAGGTGCCAAAGTGTAATAGCATATCATTCATTTTCAGACTAGACAATCGATTTTTCATATACATTTCACACTAAATACTCACAAAGATGCCATTTGCTGTGTTTGAATGTAAGTGCCAGTGAGCATCAGTAACCACCAATAAACTGCCATACTTTTGACTCTAATTGGAGCAGACGTCAGCCTGCCTGGATATGTTGCATTATCACTGGTAAGTGAGGAGAGTTAGGTTTCAGTGGGTTTTCCCCAATTGACGTTAGTATTGCCGTACGGCCAGGAGAGGGAGCCAAGCAAGACATGCAACTTGATCAGAGTGCTGCACCCATCTGCCCACAAAGTTTGCACTCAAAACTGTCCTTAGGTTATACTATATCAGTTACCATTTCATAGCTGCCAGAAACCATATATATTTGTCCAGCTGTTTGTTTAGGTCTGAAAGAAAGACATGGTAAAACATTCTTCAGTAGTGCTGCTGAACCCTTGTGTATTCATACATGTAATCTGACGAAATAATGAGTGTCCAGTATGGCATCCTAGATGGACCACAATGAATAACCTGAAGACTTTCAGGGAATCCAGAGAGAAACCAGTCACATCACACTGGGCACAAATTAGACTTCTTATACTGATGCTTGCAACCAATTGGGCCTCCCAAGTCAAGATCACTGCTCAAGGTGATATTTCACTGAAGTAGAATATTTTCACTTTTTACATGCACACCTGCATATTACGTCATTAGCAGTCAACCTCTAATGATATTATGGGAATCCACTGTCATCACTGGCATCCAGGCTGCTAACTTTCACTAGTGATAATTGCAAATGGAAAAAATATTAAATGAATTACCTCGGTCTATGTTGCTGTATATGGGTTAAAAGTTTAATTTTCGACTAGAAGTTTTGAAATGAGCGGTATCAAGTGTACCCAGAGAAGCCAGAGGCATATGAGCTAAAAAGTGAAAATGTTCTACCAAAGTGAAACATCACTGTAAACCACAACTGTACAGACAGTCTCCACACGAGCACGTTCTCCCACGTCATTGCTCTGCCATCAATAACCAAGAAAACTCATCACACGCAAGCATGATGTAATCTCCCGCAGAACTGAGTGCTATTGATGCAGTGCAGAAGCCTACCATTCATAACATGGCGAAGGCTACCAAACAGATCAACTATTTATGCATTGTCTATTACGTAAATATACTGGACCATGATATGTGATTATGAATGTATGAATGCTATTGTCTATGTGCTTGCAACACTAATAACAGTATTATTACAACTAGTCCAAACATGTGCACTATCCTATTTGGCCTGACTGACCTCTCTCCGCAGCGGTGACCTGCATCCTCCTGTTCTTTTACCTGCTGTTTACACGCTATTGGCTGATCAGTGTGCTGTATGCTGTCTGGTGGTTCATCGACTATGACACTCCGTCACGCGGCGGCCGCAAGGTGCCCTACCTGTGTGGCCTCAAAGTCTGGGACTACATGAGAGATTACTTCCCCATCAAGGTGAGACGATAACAATATAGGCTGCAAACAACTATGTAAAGGTTGTTGTGTAGGCTACAGGTCCATAAGCTTCTGTTCACATCTGTATGTTTGGGATATGAATGCACATCACCTCCATTTAATTGCCCTCCAGTCCATGTGGGAGGGGATGATAAAGATTTACATTCACCTCTGGAGGTCAGAGAGAATCTGTTAACTTCATCTAATCCTCAGTCTCCCATCAGCTACAAGCTAGCAGTGGCTCCTCAGCCCTTATCTCTGTGCTAGGCAGACTGAAGGCAAATGGGACCACTGATAATGCCAATTATGGAATGAGGTCCCTCTGTTCCCTATAGTCCTGTATATGAGACCATCTATACATATCCACTCCCAAACCTTAATGGTCTTGTCCTGGTGCCTTTTTGTTGTCTGATCGAATATACTAATGCAAGGAATACATGGCGCAGGAACTGAATAGCTGAATTATGACTAGAAGCTCAGGCAATATTTTTTCCAGGATGAATGCAGTACTCTTTCATGATTCTCAAAGCCAAATCAAAACACATTTTTATCTTGTTGGTCACATTTACACTTTGGGCCATCATAGGAGCTTGTATTGAGGTTGGTCGGTTTACTCCAGCAGCCCGCTAGATGACGCTGCAAACCACTGATCTTTCAGTGTTCAGCAGCAGTGACAGAGGAAATACAGAGGGCTGTTATTCCTATTGAAAACGGATGGGCCATTGGTTACAGCCTTGCCTGTCTGAGCTCACCCACACTGAACTACCCCTATTTCACCTTTAGAAATGACTCCTTCTCATGTGGCGGATGGGATCAGAAAGGATGAAATCAAGTGAGCATGAAGTGCCACTGGCCACTGGTTACACAGACATATATGAAGTGTGTTTGTGCACATTTTGCATTGCACCAAGGATCTAGGCTAGACAGGCTTACTCATTACCAATGCTACTGAATTTCCCTCAAAAATTGCAGCACTGGTTTTGAGCCTTGTTGCAAAGAGAGATGATTTGCCAGCTAGGCAAATGAATGGTGCTTTTAATGTGGAGTTACAAACATTTTAAGCTGACCCAGGCTGACCCGATAAGCCCCACTTTGCCCTGCTGTGTAGGTACAAGTAGCTGATGAAGGCTACTGAGAGTGTGGGGGAGCCAGATGCTGCCCTCTTGCTGGCTGTTGTGTCCATCTTGTGGTCATGTCTGGGTAGTGCGTATATACACAGCATAAAGATATTAATTTAATTATTTATGTCAGATCATGAAAGGCTCAGTATTTTACCTCAAATTCAGCAGTCTTTGATCCTGGGTGTGAGGTTGTTACCAAGTGAAATATCTGGAGTGCACATCTTCTGAGGTATTCAGAGGGAACAGAACCTCCATTGACAACATCGGCCCAGTTAGACCGATCTACTTCTTGCCCTTCAGCAAGACTTATACTTTGGACTGTGCTGATAAGACAGAGCACATCAACAACAAAACAGTTCAAAAGAGCTCTGCAGGAATTAGCTTAAGCATTGCTACAAACTGTTTGTAGCCTATATACTTATGAAATGTACTTTGCTTCAGGATATTAGGAAAAGTTTTAAATGATATATAAAACATATGTTATATAAGACATATACAAGGTCATTTCTGCAACAGTAAGGTGGTCTGGGTGCTTGGGAACAGCTGGAACTAGCCATAAGTTCACAATATGCTTTAAAATAGAAATAGAAGCCAGAATCTATATATATAAGCAACATGTTTCCATCAGATATTCAGGCTTATTTGCATCTCTGAGGACTAAGTGGGTCATGTTGCTGTTTACATGAATTGAACTTTGCAACCATAGGTGATAAAGCAATAATCCAAGTTGGTTTGTTTAGTTATTTCAATTAAATATTCTGGTACTCTATATCATTTTACAACAGAAAATGACTCAGAATTTCTGAGATTAAAATGAATTTGAAAGATATTAAAGATACTAAAGATACAATGCATAGAAATTCAGCAATTAATTATAATAATTAAATAGTAATTTAATAATAATAATATTAATAATATCATTTATAGAATAATTTACAGATTGCTTTACAGCCAGTCAAAGTGCTTTACAGTTAAACAGAACAACCGCAGAGAAAAGGAGAACAATGGAAACCATCTAACAACAATTACTGAAGTAGGAATAATAAAACGACAGTATATAATAATAAAAGTCAAGAGAAGGCAATATAAGACAGGTACGGAAGTGAGAACAATAAACTAATATATCATAATAAAAAATAAAAAAATCAATAAAAGGCAAGTTTAAATGTGTGTTTAAAGAGACATAAAAGATGATACAGACTTGGTCAGCAGCAAGTTGTTCCAGAGTTTAGGGGCTCTGACTGCAAAAGTCTCCCTCTGACCTCCGTCTGGATTTGGGGACTGAGAGCGGAGCCATATTTGCCGACCTGAGTGTATACTGTTGAGTGTGTGGATGTATGTGCTCCGAAATGTAGAGTGGGGCTAAACCATATACTGCTTTGTAGGTGATCAATAAAATCTTCAAATCAATTCTAAACTTTATAGGAAGCCAGTGCAGGGAAGCTAAAATCGGGGTGATGTGGTCTCTTCTCTCAGCGCCTGTTAAGAGCCTGGCAGATGTGAAAGAGCTTTATGGCTGATAACAGAGTATAGTGAGTTGATGGGTTGCTATCAAAATTTTCTGTAAATTGTAAATAAAGTAAACAAAGATGAGAGTTACAAGAATCCTACTTTCTACATTGAGGAAACTAGGATCTCTCATGAGAGCTCCCATGTGAATGTATACCACCCCGAGGTCTATGTACTTTCCTCGCTCATGACCAGCTAAATACTTTCCATGGATAAAAACCTCCAAAAAATTTGATGTCTCATGCCCATCTCACGTATTCTGTTCAGAGTGAATCATTTCCAGCATCATCTGACTGTATGCCACATTAAGTCTGAAATAAAGAGTCAATGTTAGGGTGAACAGAAGCAGTGTCCTTCAAAGAGCCTAATCAGTTGCACTGAGGTCTGTTTTCCCACCATCCCTAATTGTACCGTCACCAACTGAGAGTAAGACCTCACCAGCTGATCTAATAAAGTGTGCTTTCTTGGTTTCAAGAAAAACACATGCATACGTTCAGACAGGGTGACGGCGCAAACTCGTGTACAAAAAGTATAGTAAGTATAATAAGTCGTCCACCTCTGGGTACAGAAATGTGTGGAAAAGGTGTGAGAAGGTCCTATGTGTGTGGAAAACCGGGGTGGAAAGATAGGAGATAGGATGAGAGCATGGTCAAGAGGGCCTGTGATTGGTCAGCAGCGGACACCTCTTTTGTTTGTAAACAGCTGCTGTGTTCATTAGAGGAACAGGAGCCAATGATTAACCTTGTGAACTAGGAGCCGCCACCAGCAGGGAGCCACAATGAAAACACTGTGGACTCAAAACAATGTACCAGCTTTGTGAAAAGTCACCAAAACACCACTTCTCCATAATGACTCCCTTTCACACTCTGAAAACCTGTTCGGTCCAATCCTTCACATTCTATATTTGATCTATTTCAAGAAAACATTTGACAGAGGTATTAGGTCTCCATGCTGAGTGAACTAGATAGAAGAAGAGAGAAAGAAGAAAAAAATGAAATCAAAGAACAAGAAAAAGCAGCGAAAGTCAAAAAAGAAAAAAAAACAAAAAGGTATGAGAGAGATTGAATCAAATCCCCTCTGTGGAGCGAGCTAATCTGTGTGTGAGAAGATAGCATGACTCCCACATAATGGGTGTGGATGTGACTCTAAGAGCACAGTGGCCTTGAAATACTAATCTCAAACACAGATACAAACAGTGAGGGAGCAGATTTGTTTTGACAAGAGGGCACAATGCTCGCCATGCGCTGCAAAACAAGCTATAGCGCATGACAAGTGACTCTTGACAGTGACCTTTAGTGCCTCTCAGTTATCTCTTCTCTAGAGACCACTCTGGTCCGGTGGAGGCAGGCAAACAAAGCTCCATAAGTGAGATATCTTATCCAGTAACTTTACAGTTCATGACCAATAACCATTATTTCCGACTAGACCTAGGACTCAATGTCCATGGGTTGAGTGTATATCCCATGGCTTGTCTAACTGATCAAAATCAGAATCAATGTTAATGTGACTCCGAGGGTGTAAACATCAACACTATGCCAGTGTTTATATATATATATTTTTTTAACAGTTTTTTAACACTTTTATATAGTTTTGAACAGCCGCCCCAGAGCCATATCAGCCTTATGATTGGAGAAAAAAATCTTAAAAAAAAACCCCACTCTAATCAACACTTGTCAAGACCAAATAATTGTCACTGAAAAATAACCACTTATTAACACTGGAAAATTTGCTGTCCAAATGCAATAAATGAGCAGGAATCAGCCTTGGTGACATTGGTGCAGAGGCATATTGAAAACGTACAGAATTTCACAGTGCGTACCGTCACATGTGGTACAGGGACAACAGGACCTCACATGCGGTTCAAAGGTATGCTGAGCATATCAATCTATTATGTACATTCAGCTTTCTTTAGCTGTGTGTGTTTGAGCAGCGTGGCTTATAGTGCGGTTGCAGCAGTAGAGGGAAAGGGAGGTAAAGGGAGTGATTGACCTATCGGTTCAGTGTTCAATGAGGAAGCTATTCTTAGAATACTTAGAATCGTTATACTCGGAATTGAAAGAGATGCATGAAATAAATTACGTGTTGGAAAGCCGACATTCATGTGGCTGAAATATGTCATGTGCAAAACCTGATTCATGCAGAGTTGAGTAGACATCAATGCGTGATTGTGCTAAAAATGTGTGTAATAGTAGTTTGAGCTGCATCAGACCTCCGCTCTCCTTTTCCCCCAGCTGGTGAAGACGGCTGACCTAGACCCCAGGAACAACTACGTCCTGGGTTTCCATCCCCATGGCGTGCTGGTGGCAGGAGCCTTTAGCAACTTCTGCACCCAGGCCACGGGCTTCACACAGCTGTTTCCAGGCCTCCAGAGCTACCTGCTCATGTTGCCCCTGTGGTTCAGAGCCCCGTTCTTCAGAGACTACATCATGTTGGCAGGTTCGGGCCACTGGTTCGACCCCGGGAGATTTAAATCATACTTGTGTTATGGGTCAAACTGGATCAAATTGTCAGTTGAACTGTCTCTTACATTCAAGTGCGTATACTGACATATTAAAAGGTTTTGTATTCAAATGACATGGGCTAAATGCAGAGTGGCGGCCAAGTCTACTTTGTCCCAAGTCAGTCTCAAGTCTTGAGGCACAAGTCTCAAGTCAAGTCCCAAGTCTAAATGTAGAACACCAAGTCAAGTGAACAAATCAAGAGTCCAGTATCAATTTAATATCTTAAAGAAAACAAAACATCTAGGACTTTTCAATGCAATACGGTTTTAATAGGATAAAAACTTGGTAAGAGCATCATGAGTTTGATTTCTATAATCAGTTTCAACTTCAATAGATTCAATCATTCCATACAAATTCAGAAAACAGAATTTAAATCCAGTCGTCTGGTGGAACAAATCTCATCACTTTCAATCTAAGTCATTTACACAAACACAAGATCTTTTGTCAAGACTTTAGAAACCTTTTCAAGTAATCAAAGTACAAGTCAAAGTCAAGTCCCAAGTCACCAGAACCCAAATCAAGACAAGTCTCAAGTCTTCTCTTCATGCATCAAGTCAAGTCTCAAGCTGTTACATTACGATGCTTTTGTCCAAAGTGACTTACAATAAGTTAAAATTGTGACTTGAGTCTGACTTGAGTCCAAGTCATGGGCTACCTAAACTCAGTTTACCCACCTTTTTATTAGTGGAATAGAGTTTACTCATATATTTAGGCTGACATACATTTTGACATAAATTCATAGCATAAATGACAGTAAGAATTTTCAAACTGATGTAAATTATTTGAAGATGCTGTATGGTCTTTTAATGGGGGAAAAGCTTTAATTTTTTCTCTAAAATTATAATTGATTTTTGCTCATATTGGTGGTCGTTTGCTGTATTTTGATCATCGACTGCAGCTTATAGCTTACTCCCTTTTTTGTTTACCACTGCATCACTTCCCAGGTCTGATTCCTTCGGACAAAGAGAGCGCCAGCTATCTGCTCCGACAGAGGGGAGGTGGCAACGCTGTTGTGATAGCAGTGGGCGGAGCCCCGGAGGCCCTTGACGCCCACCCTGGGACCTACAACATACTGTTGGCCAATAAGAAAGGCTTCATCAAAATTGCCATGGAACACGGGTAAGAGCAGGGGGCCTTGGGAGGTAGAGGATGATGTTAAATATAACCAATTCTCCCAACTCTCATGGCTTATTGAAGGGAGTGCTATTGTGTAGGTCTATTCACTATTGGTTAATGTTTCTTGTGATTAGTTAGGGTTGTGGCCTCCTGAAACAGAGTCTTGTTCAAGCCCTCACATGAGATAATCCCATGTGAACACTGGGCGATATTAATTAAACCATCTTCTCCTTAAAAAACAATCTTGTCCTTAGTGCTCATCTGGTGCCAATCTTCTCCTTTGGAGAGAATGAAGTGTTTGATCAAGTAGAAAACCAACGAGGCACCTGGCTCCGATGGATACAGGAACGGCTGCAAGGCATCATGGGTATCTCCCTGCCTCTCTTCCACGCACGTGGTGTTTTCCAGTACTCCTTTGGCCTCATGCCCTACAGAAAACCCATTAACACAGTGGGTGAGTAAACAGCACTTATCGTCTATCAATAAAAGGTTTCCACATAAAGCACGTACCCGTACATTAAGGACAACTGGCTGTTAATGAACATGCAGTTCACTTGTTTCTACACTATTTGTTTTAATCCATGGAGTCTGCGCAATGACTTTATACATAACCTGTGGCATGTATGGCCTGGGATGCCTTGCTGTAGACCTTTCCTGGTGGGCAAAAACCGAGCTACATTGTCACTGGACATGTATTTCCCAAGCAGCTGTTGATTTTGGCAGAGCCATCTGATATCAGATGGCTCTGAAGTTGGCAAAGACAGTTTTCTCTATCAGTAAACGTGAGTAGTATTGGTCCGATAAAGAGCAGGATTAGTCAACCTAGCAACAGGCCAAAGGAAAAGAGAGAAAGAGAGAAAGAGAGAGAGAGAGAGAGAGAGAGAGAGGTAAAGAGGTAGAGAGAGAGAGAGAGAGAGAGAGAGAGAGAGAGAGAGAGAGAGAGAGAGCGAGAGAGCGAGAGAGAGATGGCCCTGGGTTGAACCCATCCTAATCTATACAGCATCATCCAGTCTGCTGCAACCACTTACCAACAGCCATTGGCACAGGCCACAGTCTGTCTGGGCAGTCCACCCCAATAAATGCCATCATAATTTAGATAAACAGAAGGCCTCTCTAATCAAATCAAACAGCACATATTGCAAATCATAAAGGGCAACGACTCTGAGTGTGATGCCCTGCCCCTTTGACCTCTCGGCAGTGGGGCGGCCAATCAGGGTGGAGAAGAACGAGAATCCCACAGTGGAGGAACTTGATGCCCTCCACCAGCTTTACATGGACGAGCTCAGCATTCTGTTCGACGAACACAAAGGCAACTACGGAGTGGATGAGGACACGCACCTGAACTTCGTCTGAGTTGGACTCAGGGAGAGGAGACAGGTGGAGAGGGATGAAGTGCCTATTTATTTCAATAGCTCAGGTGCTGCAGGCTCAGGGCTTTTTACCTCTTTCCTGGCACTGTAAACAAGAATTTGCTCTCAATTGGTCGGTTTAAATAAAGCTAGATAAATTCTAATTGGCCCCACAACCAGAGGTGCTGCCATAAGCATCATGAGGATCCACATTTATATTCCGCAGGCTTCAACTCCAAGAGAAAAGCAAGAGATATGGTGCTACTTTTGGAGAACATTGTAACTGACAGTGAACTGCCAGTATTCAGCACTTGCACTGTGTATGAACCTATAGGCAGGAAGATGTATCAAACATGCTAATGCCACATCAGAACACCACAGTGAAATGTCATGCTTCTTCGTCCATTGTTAATCCAGTATTCGCTCAGACTGCTTGTCGTTTCTCAGGACTGTGTGGTAAATGGTACAAAGGGAACACTGCAATGACACAACTTTTCCTCACGTAATCCTAAAGTTGCAGTCTATGTCTGGGGGATTTGAAGTTTGTGCAAGGTCTGACACTTTCTCAAATAAAGTCATGGGTTGAATTTGTGTTGCAACATAATATGAAGGAGAAATGGAATTCATCTGTCAAAAAATACACCAATAATTTCAAAATTCACGACAAATAAAAAGATGTATAAACATAATGCTATTGGATTTTCTTTCTTTTGTTTCTATAATACACGCATGCATCATTTACATCTGCCTTGGTATGTGTTATTAAAATTCTGTGACTTTTTAATATGTGAATCAACATGGAAAAACAGGCACATTGTGAGAGAGATTTGTTTTTCATAGATTGATCTTGATCGTTGCATTCACAGCTTTAAAAATGTATATTACACAGTAAGTGCCCACAATTTATTTTGTTTGAATTATTAATTATTAAATCAAAAAGTACATTTTGATCAAACTTTTTCAGATTTAAAATGGGTCTCCGGGAATGGGTTCATGGCAGTTTGTTCACATACAGATCGAATCCACTCAGTAAATATGAAAACATGTCTCATTCATTAGTTTATTAGTTCTAAATGACATACAAAGGTGAGTGCCTGATTTTGGATCTGGTTCCCAAATGATAAGACTGTCTGTGAACTTTGGCAGCAGCTTTTTATAACCGATGGCAAGACTGAGATATTTCCAAATGAAATGACTGGCAGACTGGACCATGTCCAGATGATTTCAACACAGACTGGATCGGTCAGATAGGAGGGGGTGGGTAAGGGGGGGTGGGGGGGTACTGTATTTGAAGAAGAAAATGCTGACTAACAGAAAGACTAGCAACAGCGGTTTGATGCAAAAGAGATACTGATAGGCACTAGAGAGAAAGCAGGCAGACTGAGAAAGAGAGCTGGAAATCAAGGAGGAAAGTATGGGTGTGTGTGTACTGTAAAAGACTGGCCAGACAGACATGGCACTGAGCTACAGAGCGGTGTAAGACTGACATGACACCTTAGCCATGGACTGAAGATATTCAGTAGGATCATTTGCTGCATATCCTCTCCACGTTCCTCAATCCATTGATGTTTAGTGATTGTAGACAGATTTGCAATTGCAATATGATAAAAACTGATGTGAAACCAATGTAAGGGACAGGCTTTTCTCTTTTAGAAGGTGATAGATAGATAGATAGATAGATAGATAGATAGATAGATAGATAGATAGATAGATAGATAGAGATAGATGCCCTGTGGTATGCTCTTTGATCTCATTATAGAAACTGATTGTAATGGAGGAAAGACAAACAACTACATTTTATCCCTCAGTAGAACTAGATGCCAGTGTTTACATCACATTCAGTGTAATCTCAGGTGACATAAAACAAAAGGGATGAAACCAACGAGCCACCTTTTATTCAACAATACGATCAATCAATACGATGGAGTTGCATTGTTGTGATAGAAAGTACAAATGTCACACAGAGGTCTGCTGTTTGGGCAAAGCTACTCACAGATGATAACAGTCAAGTCTCAGATTCCTCCTGTGGAGGTGTGAGACAGGTCAGGGTAACAACATTATTGACTTATTTTTCAAGGAAGGGGCCAAAGTACAGCAGGACTCAAGGCCTGTGTTCACTACAGCCATCCTTCAGGTCCTATCTTATCTTGGCCTAATCGTATTATTTTCTCAAAAGAAAACAGAACACAGATGGATTTCCGGTTCCCAGTTCTTTACAAATATATAACAGCAGTGGTTTGATCATTCCTTATTAATCACAGAGGTCAAACAAACGAAAAGTCCCATCAGGAGAAAAACGTAATTATTTACAACGTCTTTATGGGCAAGATTAAGTAGCAAAAATACGGACAGGAAAAGGCATGATAACAAAGCCATATCTATCGATGATTGGGTATCTATACAGATATACTGTATACAGTATATATCAATTATATAATAGAACATGTAACACTAAAACAACATGTGTCAACAGATTAGAATCACTGAGTTATTGTGTCATACATGAACAAATAATTCAGGATCCATTAGACATGCACAAAAAATTTAGACTCAGATACTGACACAATTGGACTATTTGATTTGCAGACAATATAATGTAAACAGTCAATGCGAAAAAAGAAATTTAAACCAGAAATAACAGAAAAAAGAACCAAAAATATTAGCATATGATTGTTGAGACCTATTTAAAATTGCATAGTTATATCACTGAACTTTATATCAGCTGATGCTGTCAAAACACTTTCCAATATGACACATTTCTCAATGTGTAGCCACATGTCAAGGACTGCACCGCAGATATCATCCAAAAGCAATTTTGCTTCTGGTCCTGGTCCCGTTGGATCGGTGCTATCAGCTCAACTTTTTTGGATGAATTGCAAGCATTAGATACAAAGTGCAAAAGATCCTTCAGTATTTTTCCAGTATGGCCTAGGTATAACATTCAGTTTGATAAAACAAAAGGTGGAGAACATACAGCGTGGGCTATGTGGTTGAACTGTATTCTAGGAATCATTGCAACATTCAGAGACATCAGGCTAGACTGCCAGGCTGAGGATGGAGTCTGTCTGAGGGGAGTAAGAGGTGTGTGTTTATTCATTAAATGCTTCAGCTGTGAGAAATACTGATTTCTTGTCATTTTTGGCATGAAAATGATCAGATGTCTAAGAATATTGGCATCGTATTGACCTTCAAAAACTCTTATCAAGTCGAACCCTGGAAGAGAGATTCACCTGTCTGACAGACAGTTGTGTTATCATGAGCCTTCGGCCTGTGTCCCCCTCCGGCAGGTTATGGCTTGGCGTGCTGGCAGACACAGTTGCTGTCGAAGGACAGAAAGAGCAATACTTGCCAGGAAGGCTGAGCAGGTGGCAGCAGCCGGGGCCTTACACAACTCAGTCCACTGCTGCCCACATGCACCCTGATGCACGCAAGTAATAAGGGCAAAGTTACAACTCTTTGATGATGTGTGCAGGAGGTGGTGTCAAACAGATTCATAATCTCACGATAATGAAAATTTGCTGGCCCATAGTGAAAAAAATAAATTTCACATATACTGTAGGTTGGTCAAAAATATGGATTTATACATATAGGTCAAAATATATTAAGGGCAAAGGAAATTCATTTTATTCCTATTTGCTGTGGACAACATCTACAAATATATACAAAATATATTTCACATGAATGTCATCTACATCTATTAATATATTTTTGGCCACTTTTTATATATTTTGAAACCTGTCCCCAAACAAGCTCTGAAATACATGTGAAATGTAGTTTTTTGCAGTATAGGGTGGTATATTCCACTCTAATCTGTCTTGTCAGTCTACTTATTTGAATGCAAAATTAAATCCTTACAAAAAACACCTATAGTAGCCCTCTAATAAATTTTATAATGATGCTATACAAACATCACAGCAAAACTATAAGCTCCTATAGGGATAGAATGGGAATATTATGATGATACCATATGTGATATAAATACCATAAAGTACTATAGGTACCACAGACAAGTTCTTACAGGAATGTTATAGGAATATAATGATACCATTAAAAAATCGGTGGAGAATGGAGAATGAGTGGAGAAAAAAATATCATAAACTAATATAAACTCACTATTGAATATATAAACTCAATATAAACTTACCATTGAGTACCACAGATGCACTATAAGTCCCAGTATTGTAGGAATTTTCTAGGAATACTATAGTGATAGAGGTTAAAAAAAAATACCATAAACGACGATAAACTCACTTTTAGTATCACAGACACACTAAAGTCCCTATAGGAAAACTATAGAAATAGCATATACCATTAGAGAAAAAATACCATGAGCTAATACACTCACTATAGAACTCTCTATTGAATATATGAAGTATTATAGTGATTACAGGAGCTAAACATGCCATAAAGTGCATCACTATAAACTCACTGATCATCACATGTACACTATAACTCCTGATAGAGATATCATAGGAATGTGATTTTTGATAACTGCCATATCAAAAACACTGTAAAGAAGCAGGTAGGGCAGGATTTAACTTGATAGATGAACCAGGAATGACCAATAGGTGACCGCTGAGAACCGTAAACCACGTGACTGCCCCCCTCCTCGTTATAAATATTGAGTGAGGGGCTGCAGAAAGCACTGTTGTTCCTTGCTCAAGTGCCAGTCGGTTTCATTTGACTCCTTGGTACGTTATTAATAATATCGTTTCTGTGCGCACTTGCCCCCGGCTGTGGCTCCTCCCCGCACTGATTAAATGCCCGCTCGGCGCTTCAATCTGGTGCAGTTGAAGGCAGTCATGATAGAGGAGCTGTAGGAGCAAAATCAACCTGACAGCAAGCAAACATCCCTGAGTGTTTTTCTTTTTTTTGTCTCGGCCACCTCTATCATCCAAGGATCCTCAGTTATGAAGACCATTCTTGCTGCATATTCCGGTGTCCTTAAAGGTAAGACGGCTTTGGCTTCAACAGTAGATTTTAGGAACAGCAAACTTGCATAGAGCTGCAGCAAGCAAACAAACAGTTGGTCAAACAAATCAGAAGTTTTCGGGGAACAGGTCAATAACACATAACGAAACACACACTACACTAATCCCATGGTTAATTTTAACATACTATACAAATATCAGATCAAACTTTAAACATCATGCAGCTAAGTAAAATTATACCACAGAAAATATAGTAAATCCATGGGAAATAAAGAAATACCACAAAGTTTCATATGGTCACTACTCACTGTTGAATACCTTAGACTTACTAAAAGTCCTTGACTATGAATATTCTAGTGACACTTTAAAAATACCATAAAGTATGATAATGTCACTATAAACTCACTACTAACTACCTTAGACTCACTTCTATTAATATTATAATGATTTTCCTTGTTTGTCAGGCTGATCCCTGCTGTTGCTCTAAAGCAAAGTAGGCTATTGACAAGTACTCATTTTTACTTGCTACCTGATTTGTATAGGAGTCTTGTATTGAGGTTTTGCAGTTTTCAACAGTTGATATATCCAGAATTTGAATAAGGGATTACTTCTAGGATTTTTCCCTGTGTTTAAAACAGTTTTTCACTAAAAAGGCTATTTTGGAAAAACATAGTACACCATCTTTTTATACTGCAGCCTTGTGTTATACTGATCTGGGTTACTGAGAGATACTTCTATTTTGATGACGCCTTCTCCTTTGTAGGATCAGAATAATTTTATTCGGCAAGTATAATAAATGTACAGGATTGAACATATCGACATCTCATAGTGACATACTGGAAGTATCGGTACTGGCACACATGCTACAGGGGCAACAGGACCTCACTTTTAGTGTGAGGGGACAAAGCAGACGGTTAACTATACATATCACTCTCCATATATACACAGCAGCATTCTGTCACTGTGTGCATTCACGCAGTGGGTTGCAGCCGCAGATCAGAGTCCAGCAATGCAGTTACAGGACCTACCAATGAGATAGTTATACTGAGCAGGATGGAAATGCATGGAATAAGCTAAAGACTTAAGTACACGCCACACCAGGTAATTAGAAATAGGGGGGTCGACCAGCTTAGTGGGTGCTGGTTAAGTAAGATGAGGTCCTGGTCTTACTGGTCTCCTAGAGGAAAGCTTGGCTGTGTATTTGGATGCACAACCACATGGGCAATGTGTGTATTTCTCATGTTCCACCTGGTTGCTTTACCTACAGTTACATTCCACCTGGCTGCATGGTTGGATCTGGCTCACAGGAGGAAGAAGAGCACATTAGCAGGCAGATTTAGGATGAACCATTAGCCGGCCACCAATTGTATCCCCGGTCAACTGCTTCACCCTCTATCTAGCATTGGTGCTGATCCAACCAGTGATAGCCCTAAAGAGCCTTAGCATCATAGTTTGCAGGTATTAGCGCCAGAGTCTTCAACGGCCCGCTGCTGGGTTATTTTCAGTGTGCACAGATGGGATTAGGCGACTGTGTTGTCCTGAAGGGGAGATCTTCTTCTTATTGGCTCTCGGTGCTATGAGCTTGACTAGCTTTAGTCCCCTCTTAATGTGTCTAATGCTGTGCCCCCTCTTCTCACTCGGTCTCCTCACATGTAGCTGTTTGGGTTAGGGAGCTGCTTGGCCTCGCATTTATGGGTTGGTGATTGGATAATGCTGGTGAGTAACTGAGTCTCTATAGTGACTGTGGCTTTGGCTGAGTTTTATACTGTGCTTGGTAGTCTTTGTTTGTCCTGGGTGTCATTAATCTCTTTTGTCTGGTTTGATGTGTTTGATGTCCTGTGTGCATGATTTGATGCGTATTTTAGAGACTGGAAGGGACTGGGGGAGCGTTATGGCATCATCACGGCTTGATTTATCATCATATGCTTCTCTTCCTGACTGCTTCAGTTTCTGTGACTGTGTCTCCAGTAATCCATTGACATGGATGCTTGACGGCTTTGACAATACTCCCCTTTATGCTCAGCTGTGTCCTCTCTGTTGTTTTGTCTGCAGGCACTGGCTCCAGCATCCTCTCTGCCCTGCAGGACCTGCCCTCGGCTCCTTGGCCCTGCAGATCCAAGATGGAAAAACACCTGCAGGCCATCTCTGTGCTGCAGTGGGTCATCAGCTTCCTAGCCATGGGTAAGTGTGTGTGTGTGTGTGTGTGTGTGTGTGTGTGTGTGTGTGTGTGTGTGTGCTGTACATTTCTCAGTAAAGGCTAAGAAACCAAAGAAGTGTTACCTTGTACACTCATTAGTCTCCATAATAAGCAGGTCAAGCCGCTAAGCTGCATACACACTTCTTTACGACTCTTGGTATTTTCCCCCGAGTTGCTCTCATTGCATTTGAAAAGAAAATGTCTTGTTATGGAACTGTGGGGTTTTTAGCTCTTAGGTAACTTATTATCGAATCGTCAGTGTTAGAGAATGACAGCATTGTGTTTCCATTTCTATTCAAATACTTGATCCTGCTCTCTCCCCTCTTCCCTCCAGGTGTTGCCTGCACTGTGCTGTTGATCTACATGTTCTGCACTGACTGCTGGGTGATCGCTGCCATTTACACCACTTGGCTCATCTTTGACTGGAACACCCCGAAACGAGGCAATGCATCTAGATGTCATTCTAAAAATACTGTTAATTTATGGATAGATTTTGGGACTATGGATTGGGCTGTGTCCATCCGTGTGTCAAACATGATGTCTGAGACACCACTGGTCTAACTTTGATGACACTTGGGATGATGCATCTTTGCATTGTGTTCCGGCAAAATTTTAAACTCAAATGAGATATCTCAGTCAACACTAGTCTGATTTTGATGAAATCTGGAGGGATGATGCATTTTAGCACTGTGTTCTGGTGTTTAAAAACACCAGAATACCTGATGGGGCACTATAATTAAAGTTTAAAAATTCAAACTAGAAAAGGCCATTACCGCTATACCGCATGTCCGATTATGGATTTTCTGCAATTTTGAATTTTTTTGAAAAACATTTTTTAAGGGGGAGGACACAAATGCCCAAAAGGGCATGGTAGATAGATTGAACAAAATTGTTGAGCCATGTCTGAATTTATTTATTTTTCACATCGGCCAATAAAATGCATGAACGCAGCGGTGAGATGCATCATTCCCACAGGTTTAGTCAAAACTCGATCAGCGGTGTCTGAGATATGAGTGGCGGCACACGAATGAACGTGCAGACTAAGACTATACTCAATACTATACCAATAATACACAAGCATTGGGTAACATAATTTTCAATGATTAGCCCAAACAGTGCATTGGGGAGGTGATATGTTTATTTAGGTCTAACATGGGTTCATATATCGGACGGAGCATATATTTTTGCAGGCTGAAAGTGTCATCCTATACAGTATAATGGCTGTTGTGTATGTATAACTGTGGAGAAAAAGGGTTTTTTGACAGTTTGAGATGTAATGGAGGAACGTCTAATCTGAGTGTCATTTTCTCCTCAGGTGGCAGGAGATCCTCGTGGGTGAGAAGCTGGACAGTGTGGACGTACTTCAGAGACTACTTCCCAATCAGGGTAGGTGGACATGTGTACATGCTGTGTGCCTGTCAGTTTCTCAGGGTGAATTTATCCGACCCCAACCTTGAAAATACAAGACCAGTAGTTGAATGGTTGCGTGGATGGAGGCATCGTGCTGGCAACCAATAAGGAAATGAATCATAAAAACCTGCCCAGCTTTTGTTCATTTTGATCAATATTCCTCCCTTTGAACCCATGCTAAAGATCATCAATACTGTATGATTTGGCTACTGGATCGATTCCCAGTCATGCACAGGTCTGACATTATAGATAAGCTTATCAGCGGGTGGATTGGGTATCAGCTGTTGGCTCCATGCTGTTCCTTGCCCCGTGTTGATTATGATGAGGGCTTGACGTTGGTTGGAAGTCATAGACTTTGACCTACCTGATAGACAGAGGAGCCCTGCTGAGCTTGTTGTTTATCCTCCGTTGTTCCCCGCTGCACCTTGAGATGGGCGGACAATCCTGCGTCAGGCTAAAGTGGAGCGTTATCACAGTCACACACACACACACACTGCAAGTCGGGGGAGGTACAGTATTTGTGCATGATCAAACCCTCACTGCTGTGGCCTCAAAACAGTGGCAGAGGCCAGAAGTCAAGGTTGCACTGTGGTAATGTGAGGATATCTGTCCTCTAATACATTCTGGGTAATTCCTGCCTGGGGAAATTCTTAGTCAACTAATAATCATAGTGTTGAATAATCAATTTTAGATCTGTAAAGATGCTGTTCTCTCAATACTGTCCACATGCCAGTGAATGTAATCATCCAAAATAACTTGGATCCTTCTAAAACACATAAGGTCTAGTGTCTGGCAGACACCAGTGTGTGCCCCCCTCTGTTACTGAATCAGCTGAGCATTTGTTGGCCCCCTCACAGTCACTCCCCAGAATACTAATGAAGCAGCGGCTTTCATACAGCTTGTGTGATTCATCCCTCATTTGTACACCTCACAGTCTCGTGTGTTCATCATGCTATCAAATGAAATATTAGCCACTGATTGCACTGAGATGTACAAAAGCATTTCACTGAAAGAGATGACCACTTTGATCCAGTTTTGATCAGTTTATCTGTTTAGAGCATGAAGTCAGCTGGATTTAGTAGTCCTTGATGACTAACCCGGGGAATTCAGAGTGCTCCTCTCAGCAGCTTGAACTTTGTTCATCACTCTGACGTGTACTTTGAGCAGTGTTCAGCTGTGTGTCTGAGTGGCTTGATGAGATCATTCTTTTGTCACCCAGAAGCTTGATGCCAGCTGGCTCTCTTTTGTAAGATGTGCTTTTTTTAAGAAATCTCAATATTGATGAAAGACATAAACCAGTCAATGATTTCAACTGTTTTTTACAGTTCTACAAAGCCTTAGCTATCTGCTAACTTTGAAACAAAGTTAGTTATGAGCTATTGACGTTTGTAGGCTTCCAGATATGCTGAGGTCTCTAGTTGTTAAAGGTTTATCTTTTGTAACATAGTTGAATGTCAGTTAAAAGTGCAATAAGTAATGTTTTTACTGCCCCATAGCACAAAATGACCATAGTATATCTACTGGGGGTTCATAGGGTTATTGATCAGTACCAATGACTCGACAATTACTTGTCCAGCTGCTGAGATTTCTGGCTTTCAAATACTAACTTCCTGGCCCGTACTACTTTGGAACAAAAACTCCCCACCTACTCACAGTTTCAACTGCTCAAAGATGGCGGCATCACTACACATTACGTTGCCATGGCAAAAAAATAAATGACAAAGCAGTCTCACCATGCAAAATAGCATGGTGATCTGTTACCTCTTAACTAGATGTTTCTGTTGGATCTCTGCTCTAATTTTAGCTAGCACTCATTCTATCGTGAAAAGGTTGATAAAAGTCATAGATAATGCCTGTTTAAACCCTTTCCTCTGGCTAGAAATGCTATCCTTCATCCAAGTCAAGACCATGCTTTTGAATTAGCTCTGTTATGCTGGCAGGTACAGGACTCAAGAGAAAGCCATATAGTCCTTGCAATAAGAATGCTACGCTGCAGAGAGTAGATGAGTTGGAGGGAGCCAATGGGACAAAACAAAACAAAAAAATCAACCTTAAAACTGAATTGAGGAGTGGAGGAATCCAGGAGTATCACTCTTATGGTCATGAACAGTTATGTGAAGATCTGTGTACATGGGATAAATCTCTCTCAACACTAGAAACAAACACTTGACGCGTTCCTTTCTCCTCTTTCTATACATATTGTTAAATGTCAGCCGCCTCCATCAGTCCCACCACAAAGTAATCCCTTCACATCTGCCATGCCAGCCAGGTGGAAACCCTACTATGGGGATCTTGGATGTAATCTCATCTGCTAATGTGGTTATGCAACTGTCGTGTTTGACTAACTACTAGGCTTTGTGTACACAGGGCATTGGATCTAAGTCTACATTGCAGATCTTGGTCTGCACTGTGCACATTGTAATTTTCTTACATGAGATCAGCATCAGTTATTCTGTGTTTTTGGGGACAGAGCTTCAACATGAAACCACTGAAACATTCCTAGCCTCATGATAAAGAATTTTAAAAGCTGAATGTTAAAGGCTGTGTTTTTTTTACTGTTGATCTGAACAGGTGCAGAACAAATATACTACTATACTGTCTGGGTCATTATCTTATGACTGTACATGAGCAGATAGAGGAGAGCCATATCAGGGCTGAACTGATAAGGATGTCCTAGTTAAAACATGCTCATTCTCATTTTTAGCAATATTGCTTGCAAACATATAGCTAAGGTCAGATCTTTACGTTCCTGGACTAACAGAAAGCCTCACTCATGTGGAAATCAGCCTAACAGTGTCCCTCTTTCTTGTTGTCTTTCAGCTAATTAAGACCCACAACCTGCTGCCCAGCCGGAACTATATATTTGGCTACCATCCTCACGGCATCTTCTGTTTCGGGGCTTTCTGCAACTTTGGGACTGAGGCCACGGGCTTCACCAAGAAATTCCCGGGCATCAAGCCCTCCTTGGCAACGCTGGCAGGAAACTTCCGCTTGCCAGTCCTCCGAGACTACCTGATGTCCGGAGGTGAGATGGCTTGTGTTCTTGGAGAGGAGGGGAGGGCTCATTTGAGTTCTTTAACCTTCTGATAAGGTTGATAACTGTATCTATAAGAGACCTCTGAGCTTTGGCCTGTTGCGCAGCAGAAAGGGCTTCTGTTTACTTCTATTTGCTGATTCCACTGATGTATGGAGCTTTAGCTGTTCTGTTCTGTTCTGTTCTGCAGGGCTGTTTGCTCTTCAGCCTTTATCTTTGCCCATACTATATTCTCTGTAAAGGTTCTTTTTAGGTCATTTTACATGTTTGATTTGGTGCTGCCCTCTGCAACGTTCCAGTTTACTAGAAATAGTTTGTAATTTTTCCTGGTGAACTGAGAGTGCGAACTACAATCATTCCCTGGCGGTTAAAACAAATGCTAAGAATTATTTGCAATTACTGTTTGACCCAGGTCCAATTAGAAGGCATCAACATCATTTCTAACAATGTTTAAATGACAAAATTATACTGATACGCTTTCCGTAATATTCAAAATATTTCCATTACATAGGCCTAACGATGAATGAATTCACCTCTAATGCATTGCTTACTCACTGTAACACTAATCATTATGATTGAATCAATTCTCTTTTCCACAGGTATCTGTCCAGTAAACAAGAACTCCATCGACTACCTGCTGTCGCGTAACGGGACGGGAAACGCCGTGGTCATTGTCGTCGGAGGAGCGGCCGAGTCTCTGGACTGCGCACCAGGCATGAATTCTGTCACCCTGAGGAACCGCAAAGGCTTCGTGAGGCTGGCCCTGCAGAAAGGGTGAGCCGGGTACACAACATTCAGACACAAGGACGCACACGTTTCTTACCGACTAAACACAGCCTTGACAGAATCTGTTTTCTCAGGGCCGTAGTGACTCACTGGAATGTGTAAACCCTAGATCATTACTCACAAATAGTTTGAAATTACCACACCGAGGGCACTAATGAATCCTGAATAAATGTGCAGCATTGGCCCTCGTGCAGCTTGGAGCTCCTTCTGGCATGCAGAACCCAGTCAGCTAGGGCCAAGGGATAGATGGGCTCTCCTTAAACCCGGGCAGACTGTGTGTGAGCTGGCACTGCAATGAGGTCAGCAGTGCAGTAATCACTATAACAAACTGTACTATAACATTCAATCAAAGCATAGCAGATTTGGTTTGTCTAACTAACCCAAACAAGGCTGATTCTTTATCAGATTGTGTTGTGGATTATATATTGACTGGTTGTACCTATTCTAAAGAGGCTTAGAGCTTGTTAGAAAAGCAATGCAGTTATGCAGATCTCAATGCATAACAACTAGGTTAGCATTCCAACTGAAATAAGCCAAAACTTTGTGAATTTAGGTCACGTTGGATGCATTTTCTGGAACTTTTAAGGCATGACAACTGGTTCTAATGCCTCTAAAACAGTTTGAAAGTCACTAATTACTCATTTGGTTTCATCTCTGTTAGTAAGTTGAAAAGGGGCAATTGTAAGAATATTCTTAAACTGAATTTATAATCCAAAATTGAACACAAAAGGCCTTCTTGAAAGCTCCTCAGTAAGTGTTTGTACCTTCTCAGCAGTAGATGTTTTGTAGTATATTGAATTTGAAAAGGCTTTGCAGGAAAATATTCTCCCAACATAAACACTATCCCGGGATCAGTATAATTTAAAAAAAGAAAATGGACAAAAAAACATAATGCCGATTGAGCAATAATGAAATTAACGTCATCAAAACTTACATGTTGTATGTTAAATAAATTATTCCATTCTGTATAGAGTTTTAAGGGTCATTCTTCCTCAGAAGATTAAGATAGGAAACAATTTCTTTTTTTTTTTTTGAGGTGGGTTGTATTAATGCCATAACGATGTGCCATACACCAAATATGACTCTAAAACCACCTAGTAAGGTGTTCCATGCCAGGGGATTTGGAGATCCTGGGTAATAAAACAATAAAAATATCAAGATTTATAATGTCGGTTACATAAACAACAGTAAACTGAGACTGAGTCTTTGTTTTTTTTAGCAAGCCAGGGGCAGGGTTGTTAAAAACATTTTGTTGAGCAGGCTATTGGCTTTTTGTTTGTTTTTGAGAAGAGGTGCCTCAAATCAATATTATCCTTATAAGGACCTTGCAATAATTCTCTGTTCACTAGGCCTCCACACATAGACAACACTTATTTTTTTACAAATTTTACTTTTAATTGCTTATATTATTTTTTTAGATGTTGCTTGAAATCTCACAGCTCATTGTTCACAGCTGCTGCTCTGTATAGAAATCCACTTACAGCTATCATATCAATGTTGTAGTAATGCAATTTATATGGAGAGGGCAGTTTTGGACTAAGCTCCTCTTTGTTCCCGCAGGTCTGACCTGGTTCCAGTGTATTCGTTTGGGGAGAACGATGCATACAAGCAGGTGATCTTTGAGGAGGGCAGCTGGTCGAGGTTGGTCCAGCGGAAGCTGCAGAAGCTCCTGGGCTTTGCTCCCTGTCTGTTCCATGGATGTGGCCTCTTCTCTGACGACTCCTGGGGCATCGTGCCTTACTGCAAGCCTATCACCACCATAGGTGAGTTGAGTTTAAACTAGTTTATAACGTTGGGTTTCAGCGTAGGACCCAAATTGGAGTGGTACAGGATAGAGATGTCTTCAAAAATGTCAAAAATTCCAAAGCTGTGCCCTTAATCTGATAGGACAGTGACCAATAAACAGTTAAAGGTTCATAACAGACCATCCACAGTCAATATTTGCTCGTTCCAGCTTCGAGGGCATATTAATGGTTAACAGTGAAGCCTCTAACGAATGCAACCTTTTGAGTTTGATTAACTCTTTGTTTTTACAGTTGGGGAGCCAATCACAGTGCCAAAGGTAGAGGATCCCACTCAGGATATGGTGGATCTGTACCACGCAATGTACATCAAGTCCCTCCGGTGCCTCTTTGACAAGTACAAGACCCGCTTTGGTCTGAAAGAGAGCGATGTCCTGCACATCCAGTGATCCTCTGAGCAGGGAGAACTGTGACAGCATCTTCAGACCCTCCCCCCCGTCCACTCTGTGCCTGGCTCGGATTATCTCTGGACTGCAAACTCTACACACGAGCACGTTTTCTAAGTGAACCCTCGCTCTCTGCATCGTCCCGCACACAAGCATAGTTCCTTCCTCCAGAAAATGGCAGGTTTGAAGAAACGCTGGCCCTAACCGAATGACCCGTCTCCCTGCCGTTGTCCCTTACAATGACAAAGTTAATCAGTCTCGGTTACACTGACATTAATGGTCCCTCACCAAAAAATATGCCTTTGCTGTTGTTGTTTACATTTTCACAAGAGATCAAGGCGTGAAGTTTGGACCGTCTTATCAGTGTAACAGGGGATAAGTTCCACTAGATGGAGCTACAAGGTAACATGCAGAACATTCAAGAAGTGCCAAGGTTTTCTTTCACCCATGCATTCATATAATTCTCCCTAAGGTCTTGAGATCCTGTTTTATGTAAAATGCACAAACAATGCAACTGGAAAGTACCACTTCACTATTGGGCAAATAGTCCCAAAGGTTAATTGAGCCAAAGAGCAGAAGTTGTCCCCACGCATGTACATAGTCCAATGAAAGCTGAAAGTGAAGGAATTCTATGGGACGGATTCATATTGTGAATGTGCCTTGCATGTGTACCTGTAATTGTATGATGCCACAAAGTATTAATTGTATTCTGTAGAGAGGAAATGGCCGATTCTAATGCCTTTCCCCTCAATGAATATTACTGATGCACTTTTTGTATTGGTGATTACCTTTTGAGGTTTTTGTCTAAAGAAAATTGCCTTTGATACGAGAATTCCCCGAGACAGTTCCTGTGCTGCTTAGCTTGATTTTTCCTTTCTTGTCCTACTGGTGACCAGGTCTAGATGGGTGCGTTTTTGACTATACAGCCAAAACTGTTGTCTTGTATCTTCAGGTCTTTTGAAAAGTTTTGAACTGCAGTTCAAGGAGAGAAAGTGGTTTTGTAGGTGAAAATCCTGATATTCCTGATGATTTTGGGGTGCAGTGGTTCTCTTTGTAGCCATGCCATGAATGAGATAGAAATTGAAAAGAAAGGGCTCACATGGGATAATGCCTTATTTTTTTGTTATGTTTGAGGGTGTCACTAGTGTGTGTGTGTGTGTGTATGTGTGTGTGTGTGTGTGTGTGTGTGTATATATATATATACATATATTAAGAGTATGGGGGTGTAAAGGACAAACCCTGGGAATCATCAGAATATGTAAGCTAGTGCCATGTTGTGAAGATTGGTAACTGATAGAAGTGTCATTTGAAAAGTAATTTCCTCTGGCTTCACCATTGTGACTTCTTGCAAAGAGCAATGTACATCAGTCTCTAATCCCTGTGCAATACATTTGCAAGCAATAAACACGAGGCCTTTCTGTATGACGAATGGCATCATCTGTCTGCCAATATTTAAATTAAACTTTTGTATGTTTTCAGAAGGAGACGTGTGTGTCTTGTCTTTCAATACTTTTCACACATCACACTTGGATAACATCTTTTTTTTTTTTTTACTTAACAAAAACATTCATCATTGAATTATGACAACTGTGAGGCCATTGTAAGATCCTCCCAAATTATTCAACAAAGTATATTTTACAAGATTATTTAACAATATTGACAGCAGATTGAGAAAGTAAGGAACATGTTCACTCTAAAGAAGTTTAAGACAATCTGAGCATCACATTATATGTTTTTAAAAAATTTTTTTTTTTACAAAGCTTATGTTGTGAACTGACTGGTCACTTACAAACTCATGTAGTTCAGATACACGTGATACACGGAGCACTTCTAAGGACAGAAATCAATCAATAGTTTACTTTTTGTAAAGTCCACTGACCTCAACTGTGAGAATGCAACTTTTTCTGCGGCCGTTGCTGCCCCCTGGTGCTTGCTTCATATTCTGTATCCTGCTTGGTTTCCTTCAACAGGATGAAGTCAGGTTTACATATGCCAAATCATTCCTATCATAGAGTACTATTGGTCAGATAGAGGTTCTTAATGTGGGATCCAGGGACCCCCAGGGGTCTTTGAGGGGTGTCCCTGGCAAAATGAGGAATACTTTAATTTCACTGTAATCTAATTAATGAGAAATTATTCCAATTAGGGAATGTGAATGTGTAAGACTGACTATTATAATCACAGGTTTTACTCTCATCACTATTATCTCCCCACCTACCCCTTTTACCAAATGGGGGTCCATGGCCAAATGCGTGTCTATTTAGGGGCCTGTGACATAACGCTTGAGAACCCCTGAGATAGAGGGTTAAATATTAGTTTTACTTCATGATGGTCACTTTTTGTACTACTGAAGACGGATAGATATCACAGTACTGTATCTCTGTCACCTGCAGGTCACGCTGCGCCGTGCAACTTCCTCATATTCAGCAGCTTTGACAGATTTGACCAAACCCCGCCCTTCATTGAAGATGAACAGACAAATTGACCAATCGTAACACGCGTATTTCACACTAGGCACCGCCTTTACGTGATTGACGTCCATTTGACCCAATCAGCAATCTAGCAGCCGCGCCTCCCAACTGGAGACGGATTTCCGAACCAAGTAGCAAATAGCCTCTACTTTGTTTATGTCCCCTTGGCTAGCTGACAGCTACTACAGCGCTTTGCTTGCATAAACATTCACGTCTACACGATTCTTGTCGAGGGCCGGAGCATCATAAACTTTAACCGAGTATCTTAGATGCCGAGGATGGGATGTTTTGTTGAATGAGGCGGACCCGCTAGGTGCCGATAGGAGGATGAACTCCATCACCGGTCGGGATCTCGCCATCCCCGCCGCCTCTGTCACCAACTCTGGAGCCTCATCCTCCCGAGCTTTACATGTAGAGCTCACATCCCAGCAGGTAAATGCAATGTTTCTGAGTTCATGGTTGCACTGACTGTTTGCAAATGAACTCAGGAAAACGTACACTGGGCCGCTTTAGTGTGTTATTTATTAATTTACAACGTGTTATTAAACTGCTGCCTGGAGAAACACAACAGGCCTGCCAGGCTAACTACAGTAAGCTAAGCTAGTTGGCTACTGTAGCTAGCTAACTGTTAGCTAGCTTACTGGAAATAATTGGACCTGGACTGACACTCCACACGCACAAACAACTAGTTAGGTTTATGTTGGTCATTTTTAGAGCCCGGTCTCGTCTGCACGTTGCCCTATTTTGAAAGTGTTTATAATTTTATGTGTAGAATTGTGAATGAAGCTAATAATGCTACTGCTAATGGTAACTTAGTTCAGTCAGCACTCAGGTGACAGCTCAGCTGCAGGAAAACGTTGCAGTCCAAATTGACAGCTATTTTATCGTCCGTTGACAGCCGTATAGATAAGTAAAAAAAACATTTATGCTAGACAGAGTGACCCTAAATCAGAAGTGCCGAAAAATGTCATAATCTTTCATTCATTCATTTAGAAATCACATGAAGAATCAGTTGACATAATCCATTAATGTAGGACGCATGTGTCAAGTCAACTAACTAAACAAGCCAAGACTGTGACAGCAATCACCCCGATGGCTCTGAAATGGCACTTATAAATACAGACAAACATCCCTGTCATATAGTTGATAGGACTTTTTGTGAAAGAAAGGATAATTGTTTGCACTCATGTTGGACGTCTTCATTGGTTAGGATAATATTCTGCAACTTTAGGACCCAACATCCGATTTGCACCAAACATCCAAATAATGAATCAGACATCTATATGTCTATGTATGAGCAGGGTTTTCTTAGATCATTTTTGAATTACTGTCCCATGCTTAACCACCTTAGTCCCTAACAGGGGCCAGAGTGTCCTATGGATGTGGGTTTAAGTTAAAAAGGCCAAGCTAAAACTTCTCTGCTGTACAATTTACTTTATTATTTTAGCCGTTATTTGTTCATAAGTAGATAATGGCTGAGCTGTTATACCTGTTTTGCCACATTTCTGTCTCAAACTAGGTATTGAACGATTTCATAACTTCCATTATAAACGTATGTAAATTTGGTTGAATTCTCATCTTTGGTTAGGGTTTGTTCCTGGGCCAAAAGGTTTAAGGTGGTAACAAGGTGGTTTAATATGGTGATATAATATTTCATAAGTAAATCCAACAACTGTAATAATACTGCTGTCAGTAACCTCATGAACTTGGATTATTGCAGTGTGAACATTTAGATAAAATGGTTAGGCTGAGTGTCAATTCAACCCCCTTTCAACAGCTCAGTACAATAATCAAACGTAACTTACCTTTCATCTGTATTTAGGCTAAAAATAGGCTAATTAGTACATTTTCACAACATTAAAGTGAATGTCAGAAATTTGGAGAATGCTTGTTGAATTTATTGTAATTAGCATAATTGTAGCAATAACTGAAAACATCTTTGAATGATTTCCCTTCTATACTCATTCTATTTAATCTCTGTCTCTGTCTCTCCCTTTAGCTCTTATTGTAAGGGCACTGAGACCCTGACCTTTGCACTCCTAACTATTGGTTGTTTGTAATTTTTGGTGATATTAGAACTGAAGCTTATTCTACTGCTGCACTCGTTGTAAGTTACTGTGCATAAGAGCATCAGCTAAATACCTAAAATGTAAATGTAAAAACATATTTCCAGTTTGATTTTATTCACTGTGCACCTTCCCACTGCCCTCAAAACAAGATCTCCTCTAGACCCTCCACTGACAGGTTAGCACTGTATTAACCTGTAATAAACAACATCCCAGCAGCATTGCTCTACTGTCCCAGGGGCCCAGGTACCATGGTAGTTAACAAGGCTCAGAGGGAAACAGACAATGCACCTTCAGAAAGAAAGCACCAAACCCAGAGGAGACGAATTAATGTTGAAGCTTTTGCACTGAGGGCCTGTGAATTCTGCACATACCTGATCTGAAAACAGTGATTGTTGATTAAAAAAAAATCTTGAAGCCATGACTCAAAGCTGCAGTACTACAAGTATCAAGAATCTCACAGTAGAGAGAGGCTGTGTGTGAGTGTGTGTGTGTGTGTATTTTAATATCTCAAATGGTAATAGAGGGGCACTAAATGTGAAAATAATAATTATGAGACTTTAATTAATTCACTCCTATCATAATAGAATCGTTGCCTTTTTTTTATGATTTCTCATTGGATTTCTGTTATGTCACCAAAAAGAGCAAGTAGAATAAAGGTCTCAATTATTACTTGTTTGGTCATTTTCCCTAAGGCAGGTAAGAAGTCGCTAAAGCCCTCAAATTTTCTGTGCTGCAAAAATCCTGCTAGGTCGATCAGTATTTGTAATCATGATGAACTCAAATTCAAAGATGGGGCAGCGAGATAGTAAATGTGCCCCATTTGAAAATTATGTTTCCCCCCAAATGACCCTTGTTACTGTCACAGTATCCACTAATCTGGTATCCATTGTTAAGGGAGTAGCTCCTGGGAGGGCAACTTGTTGATATCAGAGACCAGGCTTTTTTTTCAAGCTTTGGGAGAGGCTTGGCTATGTACATGAATCTAGACTAAACTGTCCAGGATTATAGGAATATCATATGTGAATTCTATTTCGGGGTGAATTTTCATGGTAGGTCTACTCAAGTGATTTAGAGAGAAATCCTCTAACTGTAAAATAGGACTCCGCTCCATTAACTGCCACAGTGCTTTGCTCTCAAGCTAGTCTGGTTCAGTTTCCGTGTGTTCATTTGTATTGTGGCTGTTCAACAATAGGCTTGCTCAGGATTGTGACCAGCTAATCACTTTGTCACATACCACCGTTGGGCCTTTTTGATCATTTTATGACATAAATTGTACTCCAGAGTGACCCTAGCTTTGACCTTTGTCTGAGTTTGTAGAAAATCCACAATACTTTGCAACAAGAGCTCTGATATTGGTTTTATTTTGGAGAGCCCAACACACCACAACAGCTTCATACTAGTATACTCACAGCCTTTCCTCTCTGCATGTGGTCCATATTAGCCCATTCAGAAATGGCCACTGACATTTTTGAGGGGCCAGAAAGCCCCTCATGGGACAAACAGTGTTTTGTTTGCGAGGCCCTTAATCTTATAGGGAATCCCATGACTCAGATTTAGCCCCAGTATGGCGGCATGGAGGGGAGGCCGGGCCTGCTGCTCCAGTGACGAGAGCTGTAGAAGTTGTGCTGCGTTGACGGTTCTGCCCTGAAGGGGGAACTCGCTAAATGGCTGCTATATACCTCCTGTGTTTCTGTACACATTCTTCTCTGGCATTATTTGTTTTCATGTTAAAGCCAAAGTGTCCTCTGTTCCAAGTTATTCTCTTGGAAATGTCTTTACATACAGAATCCATCTTCTGTATGGACGTGTTTGGAAGCACGGTCCTTGGATTAATATCCAAACAATGTTGATGTGAAGTGTCCTTGTTGGTGTATTGGAACACACATTTATTGATAAATCATGGGGTTTTCTAGCTTGGAAAGCACTGTGCAAAGACTTATTGTTGTACATCACTGGTGTGCTGGCTCGGGGCTTAGCTGATAGACTGACTTATGACTGGAGTTTTGAGGGGAAAGTCACATGATTATAAATGGTCTGCATTTCTGTGGTTGGTTCATTGCGAATGTGAACGCTGTCATAAATCATTAAGTGTTGAAAATTGTTGATACAGGTCACATGTGACTGCCTGACTGTCATGACTGACCATGCCTGTTGAGTTAACTGGCTGCTTAAATTTGGCATGAAGACGTCATGCCTTTGTTATTTGAAATGCTGACCTCTAGCAGGCTAAGCATCACTGTTGGTATTGACTCTGTGCACAAGAAATAGCCTAGCTATTGTACTGTGTATATCTATATTAATATTGTAATATCTATGCTATTTATATATAAATAATATGATACTCTATTGATACCCATAGGGATCTCTTTTCACTTAGCCTGAGGACTGTGGTTGAAGGACAGTCTACTCACTACGCCACCCCGCTATATATATGTAGATATTAAGTCTACATCCAAAGAGCATCACAAGGTCAGAATAAAACTGAATGTGACAGCCCTGATGTCTATCTATTATCTGTTCTCCATCTCTCCGTCCCTCTTCGTCACATTCACATCATCCTCACTCTCTCTGCATCTCTTTTGTCTTGTTTTTCTCTGCCAAACAGAGACGATTGCGTCATCTCCGAAGCATTGCGGCCAGAAACATTGTCAACAAGAATGGTTCCCCGCTGCTGGACACGTACTTCACCCTCCACCTCTGTATAGAAGACCGCATATCTAGAGGTGAGTATTAACACCCCCCCCCCCCCCCCCCAAAAAAAAACCCTCTCACCCCCCACCCCCACCCCGTATGTGAGAAGCATTACTCTGCGTCCATCTCTGCTCCTTCAGATTCACATGTAGTAGTTGTAGATTTTAAAAACACATTGACACAAGGACTTTTATGATGCATATTTTCATTTCTCTGCACCATGTTTCACCCTCCAAGAAGGAGCGCTTTCTATTCTGTATGAACTACAGTAGCTGCTGCTTGGTAGAAATAGTTAAGGTTATCATGACGTGGTGTGAAAACTCAAATTGCTCAGATTGCCATGATATAGCTTGTGATGCTTGACTAGATGCTTGACTAATTGAGCGTATTTCACAATGTTCACGAAAAATGGAAGAGTTTAGGCTATGGCAATTGAAGAATAACAACATGTATAGCTTATTTTAACCTGCTTTCCTTCATGTCTTTTCAGACTTTTACAAGAGCGAAGTCATACGAGACTCACTGGTGAGTGTAATTGTTTGAAAAGTATTTAAACTCTTCAGACCTGGGATAGGTTCAGGACATTATCATTGCCTGCGGCCTGCTGGTGGAGTGTGTGTTTGTGTGTGTACACAAAATTTCTAGCCCTGGAGTGACTGGAAGTGTGAGAGAGCCATGGTCATGATCTGCAGTGCCATGCAGAAGGAAGGCAAGCTTCCTGTACTTCACCCATGCTAAGGCTGGTATTCATGCCAGCTGCCTACCTATCTGTCACACACTTTTAACCACTTTTGGACTTCTGTAATTTCATTAATCAGATTTTCAGACTTTAAATTGCAGTGACACATGTGCTGGGAAGCAGTGCCTCTATGAACAAAGTGGGAATGTCAGGCTTTCATCAACAAGAATTAAATATATGTCGTACGGCCTTCTCTCTCTTTGTCTGTAAACAATAGTCTATTATCTGTGTGACCCAGCTGTATATTACTATGTGATTTTGGCAGTTACCATTCTTATTTACATGGTATTTTCCTCCCTCTTTTGGGTTAGAGTCGGTACATCTTGCTCACCTCGCATTGTGCTAGCAGCTGTTGCTCTGCACCAAGCCTGCGCTACGGCAACAGCCAAGGATAGCAGACCATTACTACCAGGCTAACTGCTGAGTCATGAGCTGACCTAAGCTTTTTTCCTAGCGTACTGTTCATTACCCTCTGTCATAGCACACCGACTGTATAATGCACTGCAGATCAGAGTCATGACTCCTGTCATCTCTCAGTCCGACTCCGTTCTGTTGATGTTAGCATCCCTATTGACCTTGGCTCCCCAGCGTTCTCTCTTTTCTGTTATCGGTCATCGAAGGAGACGTTTCCTGTCGGTCTTCCTGTTTTTATTCTAACCGCTCTCTCCTTCTGCTTCCTCTACTGACTCTCACTAGTTCTGTTTTGCCTCTCTTGCTGCCACCACCCACCCCCCCACCCATTCGGTTTCTACTTCTGCTTTTGACATTCCTCTCCTGCCTGACATTGAAAGCAATCCAAAGATAAAGAGATAACATTTCTTTCTGGTGGAGGGAAATGGTCCATAATTGAATGATGAGAATGGCTACTTTGGACAATCAATGTCATCAGCCAGGGAGTTCAGGGACAGAGAACGCAGTGATTGGTCTTGAAAAGTTAGTGTATAATATGTAACTAGAATAGTTGGTGTGTCAACGCTATACTTACTGTAGGGCTGCACAATTAATGGAAAAATAGTCAAAATCGTGACACTGGCTGCTGCAGTTTCTAAATTGCCAAAGGCTGAGTTTTTTTTATCAGAGGCAAAGTGTTTTTAGTGAGCTTCCTGAGCAAGTCATTCTGCTGATGTGCAGGATCCCAGGCCTCATATTGGGAAAAGTATTTCATAATATTCAAACTTGAGTAAACCCTTAGCATTAGCAACTTTTTCTCCCCCAAATTGTAATTTTTTTCAAGTACTAAAAATTTTAATTATCTATAAAACACTGTGTTCACCCGTATTGCTGTTCATTGCAACATTCAGCAAAAGCAGTATAATATTTTGTGAATATCTTGTAGCTCTGCACCCTCTGGGCATTGATGTGAGGCGTGTCAGCAGTTCCCTTTGTTTGTCTGATGTAAACAATAGTTGAATGACAGGATCCATGTTTAAAGGGATTTTTTGTGTAAGACGGCTGAATTCCCTTTTGCAGTGAGAGTGAGACTGTAAAGTGAGACTGTGCTTCTGCAAAAATCTAAATATGTTGTATGTATGTATGATTATTATTAAGTTTAATAAATTATTTAATGAGATGATCAGTTATGTCACATATTAATCTAGTATTGCTATAACTTTACTGACTTTAATGACTCTCAGTCATTGCTGATCTTTACCTGCATGTGTGTGTGTGTGTGTGTGTGTGTGTGTTAGAATCCAACTTGGCGGAGCCTGGACTTCGGCATGCTGCCGGACCTCCTGGACACCTCGGTGTCCTGCTTCGTGGTGAGGATCTGGGGAGGACAGGGGGAACAGTACCAGCTCCTCATAGAATGGAGGGTCAATCTGGACGGCCTCAGATACACAGGGCAGCAGGTCAGCACACACACGCACACACACACGCACACACACACGCACACACACACACACACACACACACACACACACACACACACACACACACACACACACACACACAAAATTATAATAACAAACCTTATGGCACTTGTGCAATGAATTGAAGCCAGGAAGATAAACAAAAAAATACCAGGCATGATTCAGACAACAGGATTACAGAAGAATAAAACGGGTACAAGTACAACAAAAATTCAAAAGGTTAAAACAAATTTATGTTGAGGCCTGTCTGTAAAAATTATAATCATAATCTTAATTATGTAGCACTTTTCAAAACACAGTTACAAAGGAATAAAAAAAATCAACAACAAAAGCAAGGTAAGAAATATAAAAGCAAGTCAAGAACACAAAAGTAAAATGTGTGCAACGTTTTCATATAAATACATTTTTTGCTACTCTCTATTGTTGATTGATATAACACAATAGTCGTTCAACCCCATACCCAGTTCATGAAAGCTTTTACATCTGTGTCAGGTAGGTCTTTCTCTGAAAAATCCTCTGGCCCAGAGGAAGTGACGTGTTTTACATTAGTAGCAGCAAGAGCAGCTTCTTTGGAATAACTAGAGGAAGAACTTGGTAGTTAGCATGAACAGCGATAGTAACCATGGCTGAACAGACAAAGAAAAGAGCGACACCTTTCAAGTGATCTCTGGGAAATGCAGTGCAAAAACAACACAGCAATGGCCGCTTATTACCAAAGATGTTGCCAAAAAAAAGAATAACATGGAACTTGAGGATTGCCAGTTTAAGAAGTACAGGCATTCCAAAGCCTAGGGACTTGGACGGCAAAGGCCCGATCACCTTAAACCTAAATGGAATGACGAAGAGGTTAAAAAGTCTGACACATGCCCAGGAGCCAGAAATCTGTAAAATCTTGAAATTAGTTTTAACACTAACATGCAGCCAGTGTAGAGAAGCCAAAATAGTGGTGACATGATCTTGTGACGTGTGTTCAGTCTTACTCACTATCCTGGCAGCAGAATTCTGCACCATCTGGAGCTTTGCCACAGTGTTACAGTAGTCAGTGCGGGTTGATATAAAAGAATGTGTGTCATTAAAATACAAAGGTGATCTAATACTGATCTAATTTGTACTATTTCTAAGATGGTAAAACATGTCTGAAATGTAGCATGTGCTCTCTTTTTACCACTTTGGCACCGTGGTCATCAAGAGGCAGATTCAGGTCAGTCAGGAGTGAGACAGTTCACTCTCTCTGCGCTGTGAACCTTTGTCACAATGTACAGCAGGGCAGAGTGGGAGTTTGTGTACAGCATGTCATGGGTCCAAAAATAGGTGAACATTAAGCCAAGGACCCCCGTTCGATAAGACTTTGTCCCAGAAACCCCCATATGGAGACTTTTTTTGTTGTTAATTTAATATTGAATTTTATAACTAGACACTGTATGTGAGGAGATAATAGTGAGTAAAACCTATGAATACAGTTGTCATTCTTATACATTCTCTAATTGAGATAATTTCAAGTGAATTAAATTATAGTGAAACTGTCCTGAAACTGTATTTTGTGGAACCCCCTCAGTACCGCTGTGGGTCCTTGGACCCCACTTTGAAAACCACTGTATAAAATCATTTTCTACAAATCATGGTGCGCAGTATCTAATTATTCAAAGGAATTAACAGTTTTACTATTCTGAAAATCTAACTTTGTGAGTCTTCACACATTAGCTGTAAATTTTCTCCCACAATGCTCTTGTATTCAAAAACATCTACTGTATATGTTGTTGCCATGAATGTGTGGCGATTGGACTGTACAGAATCTGTACTTGTTTTCAAAGCTAGTACGCAGACAGCAGAGTCGCACACAGACCCAGATGCCTGCTCTCCTTTGTTTTTGTCGTTCTCAAGCTCCACAACGAGACTCCAATGCTTTGCTTTGTCCGCAGATTCGCTCCAGGAGTCCAAATGAGATCATATTTGGATTGAATGATGGCTACTATGCAGCTGACTTTGATCATAAGGTACAGTCTTTGTCCATTTTCCATGGCCTCCTCTCCACAATGGAATACCAAATACTAATCAAATTTGCTTTATTTGGACAATTTATTTGGGTTTGGATTGAAACGCTGACATGTGGCTGTTGCAGGACCAATCGGAAAGAAAGAAGAACAGTCTGCTTCAAGTTGACCAGAGTTCAGTGAGGAACTCCTACAGTGTCTTCTCTTTGCTCAGGTAAGACTGCTGTCACACTGCAGTATTAAACCTACAGTAATATCATGAGGACTTCACTTTCCTCAAATTTACGTCTCTACAGTACAGCAGCCTTTTCTACATTTCCTTTGCATTGTACTGTTTTGTTTTTTTTTGTTGTTGTTTTTACAAGTATATGTTCTCTCTCAGTAGCGTCTCCTTTCATGGGTTATGGATTTCATCTATTTACAAGGAATGTTTTTTTTTTTTCAGGATACACCCAACTAGCCTTCATTCTAATAGATTTTCCAGTTTTTCTGTGTTCTTGATCATATGATTAGACTTCCTGCTGTTACGTGTGTGACTGTTGCAGTCTGTCTTGAGTATTTTACCCAGGTTCACCACCAGATGGTGCCACAGGAAAACCAACATCTAGACCACTTATCAGGGAATCTGTGTTGGCCTCCCATTTTACTTGGAGCTGCCAAGAATACAGTCTACAGTGTATTTCTTGGACATGAAGGGACATACATATGGGACCTTTTAATCCAGTTAGTCAAATAAAGGCACCTTGTCATCACTGGCCAGCTTCAGAGTTGGGATGGTTAAATTCCATTAGAATGAATGGGTTTGATGATGTTAACTATGAAGAACTTTTGATACAAATTCATACCACAAGGAGGAGACAGAGTGTTGCTGAGTAAAGTCGTTGGTTGAGAGGAGAACCTTGGTTCAGAAATTAAGAAGTTCAGATGACATTTAGTCGCTGCTGGCATCTGTTGACAAACATAGGCTGGTTGTTCTATATTTAAATGTGGTAGAATGTAAACACTACTTACAGCATCACCAGGGCTTTCCCCAAGGGAAACACACAGTTAACCAGAGCCTCGTCACATTACAACGTAACTGCACCCAATTATGTCTAAATAAATGTATAACTGGGAATTTCAGAGCAGAAGTCCCAAGATAGGACGAGGATTGTGTCATTAGAAGTGGTACGAAGGCCTCCGCTAACACTTTCCTTCCATAAGAATCAAACAGGGGGAATAAAGAAATCTGTTCCTGATGTGCGTCACAGTTCTTTGCAGTGTCAAGAAAAAGAAGCCGGGCCAAACACGGCCGAACTTTAACAGCGCTCCCTCATCTAGCGATGTTTATGGTTTACAGTTTATGGGAAAGGAGACCATTGCCTCCCTGCAGCTCACAGGAGGGATAGCCCAGTTTGAATCATATAGCTTTTATGACCTCTGCTCTTGCTTCTTCCATTATTGCAGCCTTCTCCCCCATCCTCTTCCATCCACACCCCGATGGGACTCTGTGGAATTTAAGGCAGTTCCATTGATCCCCCTCTTGCCTCAGGCTCCTCTGCCTGCAGCTCTCTCTCTCTCTCTCTCTCTCTCTCTCTCTCTCTCTCTCTCTCTCTCGCTCTCTCTCTCTCTCTCTCTGTCTCTCTCTCTCTCTCTCTCTCTCTCCCTCTCTCTCTCTCTCTCCGCTCTGGGTTGTGCCTTGGCTCTGTGCGCTCATATGATCATGGTTTATGATCATGTACTGTAGAATGATTCATCAGATACTGTACGCTCCATCCGGGATTATCCTCCCACCCCCTGTGGTACATGGCCATATATACTGTTCAGTCTCGGACCTGCAGAGCACGGAAGTTTTCTAAGTGTATTAACTTCCTGAAGCACTCGACTGGAGTGCAGCTCGCAGAACTACCGTGCTCGGAGTGGAAGTCTCTGCTTTTGTTATTAGCTCACCTTCCTGGGTTGCATGCGCTGATAAATGATCTATAGCATCTCCATTTATATGTGTCTGGCGCTCCGGCATGCTTTGACTCTTCCATCATTTAGTGAGGCGCAAATAGTTTCTGCTTCGGTGGAATTCAAATCTTATTGTACCTCTTCCAGAGGATTTGGAGCGGGCTTTTCTCTCATCGGGAACAGTGATGTGTGGCCACAGAGGACCTTCACAGTCTTAGATATTCTCACCCAACTCTCTCCCACTCTACCTTGGCCCAGTACAAAGCGTCTATAACAGGAATGGATGGGAGCCCCCTTTCTAAGAACACAGTGGGATCTTGATTAATGATGGCAATTTGTCAGCAAATTCACTGTCTGCTTTTCTGCCTGGCTCACCCTTAGGCTGTGTGAGTAACATGGAGATGTGAGGCTAGCAAACATGACAAGGCTCGGATGGAGAGATGAAGAGAGAGAGTACAGATCATCAATCAGCAAACTCTTGTCTCTCCCAGAGAGATTTCCAGGCTTGGATAGAGGGTGAGCCACATCCTATACAGAGCTGGGTCTCTCCGGGGGGAGAAGGGAAGCCAAGAAGACAATGACGAAGATGATCCAGCTGTTTTTTTTTTGTACTATTGATCTGGGCTCAGATATTCTTCAACTTCCCAAGTGCTCTCTCCTCTCTTACTAGGCGAAGGCTTGATTAAGTGTGAGGAGCAAGAGGGGAAGGAATACCTGATAGAATTAGCAGGAGCTTCGGCTTGCTGTCAGCAGACTGACTAACTGGTTGGATATTGACAAAACTGAGAAGCTGGAAGACCGGCAGAGCAGTTTGCTGTCAAGTCTTTGACTTGTCTGCGAGTCTCAGTCTGCTTCCAGTTTATCTTGGTTGGAGGCCTATTTTTTTTTTTTTTTAATGTGTTCTTGAATGTCGGATTCAAGTGCTCTGTAAGTGGATGTACTTGAACGGCCCCTGGATCCTCACCCATATCTGGCTGAAGCAAAAGGGAATTATGTACTTACTGTATGACACTGACTAATGTTTATAATGGCAATAAAGACATTGTATGTGCTGGCTGAGTAGTTGAGGCCTATTGTAACAGCGATCCATAGAACAAACTGTAAACATAATTTAGAGAACACAAGTTTGTTCACAACTGTGACATTGCAGATGTAGCCTATGCGAAACTCCTGGAGCACAAAAGGGAAACTTTCTCTTTTCCACAATCAAAGCCATGTGTTGCCTGCATTTCCTGATTTGCTTGTGTACACTCCTATGTAGACTATCCATGTATGGGTCAACAGAGGCAGTGCTCTGTGACGGTGAAGCTCTGAGGGGCGTCTCTCCTGCCCCGGGGGCTGTGGAGGTGATAATTCTTTCCTGTAGTAGCCCGAAGCCCCAGAGGTCTGCTCACGTGCTGGTTGGGCGCTGCGGCTGTAGATACATTTTTTTACTCATTTTACACATTTCACTTTTTTTATGAAATTAGAAAAAGTATTTCAGAGACCTGTCTGCCAAGGCAGACACCTCAGACTTCTGAATTTTTTCCAGCTTGTTCCTTTCTTTGATCGTTCACTCTGTCTGTTCATCTCTCTCTTGCTCTCTCTGTCTCTTCTACTGTCTTTCATTCTACCTCCTACATTACAACATCTTTGCAGCATGCCTAGCAGCGCTGTCTTTCGTTATGTCAGCTTGTTGATATAGGGTTCATTTCTCCCACATCTGAAATCCTATTATACCCCACTTCTAAGTCTGTCCCTCTTTCTGTGTTGTACTTCTTAAACAAAGACAGTAGGCTATAACTTTCTAATAGACATTTATATGATGTTGTTGGATAAAAAAAACACTGTTTTGCAGCTAAGCCTTTTTATTGTTTATTGTTTGGCTCATTACTTCAGGCAGCTTAAGTAACCATGAGGAACACTTTGGGGTTTTTTAGTGTTAGGCAAGGGCAGGGGGCTTTCTCTCATGACTGGGGAGGCAAACCTCTATAATCATCCGCAGAGTGCATGACCCCTCCATGACCCTTTGAGACAAGAAAATAATCTATTCTCAAGATCTCTTTGGCTTCCCTGCATCTCTGCCATAGTTGTCGTGTAAACATGGCTTACAGCATCTCAGCAGAACCCCACAAAAAACATCAGCCTGGAGGAGTATAAGTGCATATGCAGGCTCGCCAAAAAAACTGCAGCCCAGTAATCTTATCTCCCGCTCCATGTGCAGGGGGAGACAATGGTGAGGTGAGGTGAATAGCGAGTGGGTGAATGTGTTGACATTCCTCGCCAGTGAGACACAGGCAGAATTTGAAGGTGTTGTTTGTTGTGATTTTTCTGCTATGGTGTCTCCACTTTTTCTGTTTTGTTGGTTGTTATGTCCCTGGCAGAGGGATATGACTGGGACATTATCCCTCATTTGTTGTCACAAAATGTCTCTGAGCTTGTTATGAATAGGCTAATTGGTTGCCCTGTTCACCCTGTTGTGTTTGAAAAATGGTTGCTGAAAATGAATTCACTGCAGTCATTAGTCCATAGGCTTGTTTCCACTGACCCAGGTTTGTTTGACAAGTGCATTGGGCACGCCTGCATGTGATGAACAGCTGGAAGGCTGGCCAGGCCACAGGGTTTTCAATACATCCAGAATATGCTGCCTTGCCCAGCTCTGCTGAGTAAAGGAATGTGGCTAGTGCATTTGTCTGCTAAATCTGGGCCAATTGGAATATGCTTATTGATTTGATGACCAGGTTCTGATAAGGGGGAACCATGTGTACATTATGCTTGTGTTATCCCAAGTTCTCCACAGCTGAGGTATGCAGAATCAGACTGCCTCCAACTATCACTGTGGCCTGACAGTGAAATGTTTGTGTCTGCCTGTCTGACCTATATCTGCAGGGAGGGAATCAGAGGTGGAGAGGACCCAAGGAACCTAAACAAGTGCCTCATTCTCTTGTTCCATGATAAAAGAGCATCTCAGAAATGAAATCCATCATATCACATGGCCAAAAGAAATCTATTTATGTCCTTCCTCCCTCCCTGCCAGCCATTTGTTTTCCTAGATACTACCAGCTAGACTGCACCTCCTTCCCTTCCGTTTCTTTGTGGTGCACAAAATATCCACAGAAAGTTTCCATAGCTGTGTCAAAGCGGTCTGTCAGAACAAAAAGCTCTGCAGTGATATGAGGAGGGAATTGGAAGAATGCGTGCAAACAAAAAAGGAGGAAGGAAGAAAGAAAGAAAGGAAACTTCCATTCCACCATGGAATGGATGCAGACTTGAGCTGTCTCGTTGTGAATTGGCATCCCCTCCTTCAAACCCCCTGAATCAACCGCTTCTGCTATATAAGGCCATAAAATGTGGTCGATTCAATGTGCTCCTCTCTGCTTGTCCCGGAGGGACAATGGATTTGCTCTCTGGTCTCTTCTTCAGACCCCAGGTCTTTCTCTTTCTTATCTCTGTAAGCCAGATGACACATCTGCCTTTGCTGATGCCTGCTCGGCACTGATTGCGAGATTGCAGATGCTGGACCGCTGCACAGCATATAAACCATGGTAAATATTTATTTAAAGGTCATCAGTGAGGTAAATGAACAGAAAACAGAAGACGGGTGTTTGTGGGCTGCTGTATATGTTGCCCTCCAGCTCCACTGGAATGAGTTTTTAAAAGGCTGGAAGGGTTTTAAGGTCAACAAATTAAGGCCATTCGCATTTATTTGAGCGTTATATTTCTGACAAAATATTTAAAACTTCCACGGTCTGTGATTTTACTACGCCTACAAGTCCCCTTTTAAGGATTTTCAATGAGATGCTTTTTGTTTATCAAAGATTCTATTCTGGATGTTTCAAAAGCGCTTTTACCTGAGAACAAGTTTCACCTGACACCCCTGCATGATCTAGTGTCACGGTCAAAGGAAGAAATGTTATTGTTTTTCTGATGTTTATCCACATAACATCAAGGGCCGAGTGCTTGTGAAGCAGAGGCAACCCTCAGTCATAACTTCCTGCAAATCCCCCGTGGCATAGCTGTTAGTTACCTCGTGCTTTGGAAAAGGAAAGTTGTCATGGCTTGTAAGAATGTGTTCTCTGGACGGCTGCCCGGCGGTTGTGCTACTGCCCCAGTGAGGGTGTATGGAGGTAGGCCTTGTCCTCCCTCTCTCTCTCCCTCTGATCCGTAGGCTGTCATAGGGCCTGATGGGCAGGCCCTGGGCCCAGACTCACGTAGTGATAAGGGGGCAGACATGCGTGAAAAGGGGAGAGGAGATAACTACTCTCACCTAGGGGAAGAGGCCCCTATCAGATTCCACCATCGCAATCACCTAAACAGATGAAGCTGTCAAAACAGCTTCGCCCTGACGTTCCAAAGGACTATCACCAACGGCTATCGCTGTCACCTCAGACAGATAAGGAAAAGTACGGAATGGTGTTCCTGTAGGTCTCCTCCCTATTTACATCGTCATACAAATGATTTATTTCTGGCATGGCTGGCAGCCGGGTTTAATAATATCCTGAGGTGACCATGTGAGTTTCATAACAAAAAATCCCTGAGGAAGCCCCCTAGGATTTGTAAAATTACCCCACCAAGCTGGAAGCCTGTTAAACAGAGCCTCGCACACTAAACCCACTCAATTTCTTGAACGCTCAGAGCAAGTGCATACCTAAGCAAAACCCTATTCACAACAGAGTGGAGTAAAAAGTCTATTTCTACCATTATGATCCAAACCACAATCCTCTCTTTCTCTCTGCCATAATCACAGTTTCCATTTTCTGTGTTTCTCTGAACTCCACCTTAAGTGGGTCAGTTGTTTCATCACAAACTGGAGAGGGAACGTTGTCAACCAAGTTGTGGGAAGAAGGCAACAGAGGAGAAAGAGGTATCTTAATTCTGTGGCTTACCAGCCTACTTAAAGTGTCCTTCCTATGTGTGGCTTGTATACTCTTGTGTCTCACTTCAAACTGGATAAAGTCTGACATCAAGCCAACCTGTTTGGTTCATGTCTGGATCAGTTCAGAAATATTTAAGGGAGTTCTGGGGAAAGAACAGAGTTGCATCTCAGTTCTGTTATGAATAACAGAATTGATTACAGACAAAGTCTCTGGAGTTTCTGGAGAAATGTATAGGTTTGGCAGCAGGTTTTGTTGCGTCCCAACATTTTTGAACTCTAGGACTGATATATTTCATTTACTTCATGGCAATATTAATTTTTGAGAGAGTGCAGTAAGGAATCATGGAAAAAGGGAATGTGCTAACAAGAAAAGTTAACCACCTCTCCATTGGGAACCCAGACGGTAGAACCATTCTTCGTCCCTCAAGCCAGAGAAAGAAAGGCCAACCACTATGCTGCGTCCAACTTTCATGTCATCTGAATAATATCGATAAATTTTGCAAGAAGTGGATGATCTCAAGCACTTCTGACAATGTGATTGCTAATTGCCAGTTTCCCCGTGTGCCTTCCCTCTGTAGCCTATCCCCACCATGTGGGATCGATGTCTGTTGATAGTTTTTTTAATCCCTTGGGCCGTATTGTGGGGAATTTCTTCTCCCTTTCTATGGGCTCTGGAGTTGAAGAAAACATACTTGGAAGTTAATCACCCCAGTGATTGATGGCTGAAATAATATGTTAGCTTGTCATTTCGGTACTGTTGTTGCTGTTCCTCATTTCAAATGGGGACAATGACATGAGCAGGACTACCCAAACATTTGGAAATAGGCCTCCATCTTTGTGGTCTGAATTCATTAGCTGGCCTTATGATTCATTAGCTGGCCTCCCCACATTCTGGGATTGATAGGTTCTAGTCCATAGGGCAACATTTGATCTCATATTGTGGTGAGATTAGAAGATAATAGTTATTAAAGTTCTGTTGTACCATTTGTGGTCTGTGGTGTTTAAGAACTTGATCCGCCTCGTGGGTCTACAGGAACGCATCTAAAAGTAGTCCTAATGAACCTTAGGCTTTTTCCATTGGGAATGTTCTCAATATCCTTTATGCCCTTTGTTTAATATCAAAACTGTTCATTAACTTTTACAATTTTGAAGACAGAGTAGAACAATGCACATTAACCCCAGTAAATCAGAAAAAGGAACAAGGAGGGACAGCAAACAGAATGCACAATGAGTCTCCACATGGGGGCCATAATAACTCAGACGGTACCCACCAAACACTTACTGTAAACATGCAAGCTAAATTAAATGAATTACTGGTGTAGTCATAAACACTGGCACTCCATTTTTATGTAGCCAATCAATCTAGTGGCCTCTTACAAACCCAGTTTCAACATTAGGGTTGTTCTTGTGGTCCTCTGTGTGGTTAGAAACAATGTTCTGGATGGTTACTTTGTGTTCCCCTCCTCCTCTAGGCTTCACACGGCCCAGAGAGCCATCAAGCAGACCCAAGTGACAGTGCAGAAGATTGGGAAAGAGATTGAGGAAAAACTGAGGACGACGGCGACCTGCACAGAACGGGTGAGCACAGTCAGCCATCAAAAGTGAATTTCAACTCATCAGCAACTTATTAAGTCTAAATCATCATCAATGTTTAAGCAGCTTATTTGCTTATCTTCTAGAACAGCCAATATTATTGTGAAATCTATAGTGAAAATATATAAAGATGTATTGAGAGGCAGTTTTTTTTTTCAGAGAATATTCATTTCCACCAGAGATGCAGTAACTACTGTGGTCAGCTATAACAGACTCTTTGGCTTATTCACTAATACTGTAGCTACTGTAGACGGTATTGTGCTAATACCTAGGATTGTATATCTTGTATCCCTCAGATCCCCAGGTGTAATTCTAATGTAATGTGAGATGTAATAAACCCTTTAGGCAGCTATTATATCTTTTTGTTTTGGTGGCTCAACTGAGAAAAGGCGGAGAAAGAGCTATATCCCCAGCTCCTAAATGATAATGCTTTGACCAAAATCCACTGTTTATGTTTCCACCTCCTGTCATATCTTAAACAAGGATCCAAAGCAAAAGCAAGAAAGCATATTTAACATTTTTGGAATTGGCAGCCGCACAGCTGTGAAAACGGAACGCTAATCCCAGGTTTGACATTGTGTTTGTTGTAAACATTCACTTCAAAAGCATCCCTTCCCTCCAGTTGTTATAAAAGCCCCGAGGCAGTGACACCGTGGTGTTTTCATCCTCCAGGTAGACTAGCCTTCGTTAAAAGCATTTTTCTGTTCACAGGATTACTTGCCCTTTAGCGATAAGTGCATATAGGCCTAAATGCTTTTTTAGGCAGCTGCTTAAATGGGATATTTGTGTGTGTACATGGTGTTAATGCATGATGGTGCAGGTCTATGAGTGTGTGTGTTGTGTATTAGCATGTGCTGTTTACACAGACACCAAATTTGAGGGTCTTGAGTGTGTGAAGTGTTGTCAGTGCTTCTTGTTGTTCCCTGTTACTCCTCCTCAGACGCAGCTGCTGCTCTCCATCAGCATTTGATATGGCTCTTCTTTGTTCTCCTCCCCAGACCTCCACCCTACCTATCAAAGCAGCTCCACTAATGCCTTCTGTAGCCTTCACACAAAAACAGCCAACCTCAACACATTTGCCACAAAGGATCCCATTCAAAAAAAGGAGCTTGTGTCTGATATTTCCCCCTCAGTGAAACATTCCGCCTTTCAGAGTTCACATCAGCTAATAAATCACGTAATCCATGTCCTCTTGCCTTCTTGTGCTAGCCTGGCGACTTGGGAGGCTTGAAGTGAGGGGAGCATTGTGTAGCTCCTCTAAGGGAACTAAGAGCTCTGTACTATCCTTATGTGCGCTTCACAGTGAGCGCGGATCAAAGGGGGATGCAGTGGAGGCCACCAACCCCGGCACATGGCCCTTTCACCCTCTCACCCACACTCTGCCATTAATCTGCCGGGTTACAACGTGGTCCCCCCACGCCTGCTGCTTATTTACTCAGCTGACCCACTGCTGTTTGATGTTCACCAGAAGTCAGACGGGCTATGGTGGTGGGGTTACAGTCTCCCTCTCTCACACACACACACACACACGCAAAACGGCCATGACCTACCTGTCAACTCTGGCGCTCGGTGAAAGTGTAGGAGGCTCACCGTTCGTGCCAAAGCCGGCGGTGGTTAACATGCGAGCATCAGGGTCCAACACATCGGAGAGATGGAGGCTCTATCAGTCCTCTCCCTGCGACTGATCCCCACTCTGTTTTCCCCACAAAGCCCTCAGAAGACTTCAAGAAGACGCATATCTGTGTTTCCTCTGATCCAGGCTACGATCGCTATCTAGGTGGTGTGTGTGTGTGTGTGTGTGTGTGTGTGTGTGCGTGTGTGTGTGTGATACCACAGGCCGAACTTCCAAAATAAAGGATGAGTAACAAGGTTAAATCTGTTATCACTCCTGGCCCTCTCCCTCCCAACTCTTCGTTCCTCCATCCCTCTATCTCTCCATCCTCCAGCTCCATTACACCTCCTTGCCATCATCCACGCAGTCCTTTCACTTTGCCTCTTATAACACTCTTTGCATGTTTTGCAGTTGCCTCATCTGTTCTCCCCAACATTTTTCACTGTATATTTCTGTTCACTTCCTATATCGCTCCCCTTCATTAATACCATATCCATCCAAGCCCACGTATCCCCAGTACTGTTCTTCATTAGTTGGTTGGCCCGCTTCAGGCTCCCACCGTCCCAGATAGAGACGTGAAGCCTGACAAAGGGACACCCTATGGAGAGGGCTAGATGTTGACTAATGACCTGCACTCTGATGCTGCTGCTGGCCAGGGAGCATGTGGTGAGAGAGACGCCAGCCAACAGCCATGGGTAGATAGATAAAGACACTGACGGAGACTCATCTGATGTTGATGGACTGGTTTGCAGGCTCCCACACGGGTGTGCGTTTGTGTATGTCATGGTTTTACGTGTGTTGGTGTCTTTGTGTTCCTCCCTAGTATTTTTTTTTACCTTTAATTATCTAGGGAAGGTTGGCTGAGCACACTTCAGCAACACTTTACATTCATACAGTTATATGCATTCACACCTGGGAGCTGCCCAGTACAGCCACAGTCCTCTACCTTTGGCCACTGAGCAGCTCCACTGGAGCAGGTAGGGGTCAAGTGCCTTGTTCAAGGTAGGATCTTTGGTAGTTGTTGAGGGAGGGGAGAGTGTTTGTCGTTTACTTTGCCCACCCACATTTTCCCAGCCGGTCTAGGGATTCGAACCAGCGACCTTCCAGTCATAAGCCAGCTTCTCTAACTTCTGGGCTCTAAAGTTACCGCTGGCTCCGAATATCCGATCCTACATATCCTTGATCTCAGAACTACCTTGAATCGTCTTGACACCTCTAAGTGCTCCCTCTCCTCTTCCCTTCATCCTCCCCTCCTATTGGCGTCTCCCATTCATGCATACCTCTTTGTGTCCAAAATCTCTTTCCTCCCCTGCTGCTAGTAACCTAATCTCAGGATCTCGGTCCAGGGTTGACACCCAGCCTTCAGCACAACATCCTCGCGTCTTATCAAGAGCAGCCATTTGCACAACAGCCAGAGCTCCACACCAGTTAGCTTGCAGCCAGCCATTCCCATGACCTGAACTCACTTCTGAACCTTTCCACCAGCAACACTGATCTTGGGGTTCATCGGGATGTTTTGAATAGCCACATCATACTCCCTATCTCTCATCATTAGTTATTAACAGTGGGCTCTACAGTATCGACTGCGAGGTTCGGCTAAGTAGATGTGTATTAAATCAATGCGACATGGGATCAGCCTGTGATTATATGACTTGTTTTGAGGGAACTAATAGGAATTTGGGGGGCTTTTTCAAAAGGGTAATAAACAGCCTAAGTTGCTGTGACCAAATGGTAAATATTTTCCCCCTCTTATCTTTCCTCTGTTTTCTTTCTCTGTATCTCTCTCTCTTCTCTCCTATTCGCTCTGAGCAGAAGAAGGAGCGAGAGTGCATGCAGCTGCGTATTGGTGTGCTGCGTAGTGAGCTGGATCGGCAGAGGAAGGCGCTGGGCAGGGAGATAGACCTACGGCAGAAGGAGAGAGCACAACTTCAGAAGAAAGGTAAAACGAATGGCTGCACAAACAATGACTTATACTTTTATAGTTCACACTGTGACACACCACCTTTATATTAAGTGGACTTTCTATGTCCACTTTCTATGTCACTTCTCTGCCCCATGATGAATTCGGTGGTAAAGGAGACTAAGGATTGGTCTGTGTTGGTTCGTTCGTTCATCCGTCCCATCACACACAATATTTCAGACACCACTGATTGGATTTTGACAAAACTTGGGGAAATGATGCGCCAAAGATGCGTTATGGCGTCTTCAAAATTACACTGATTGGCCCAAGTTACAGTTACAGGTCAAAGTAAAAAATTTGAATAACCAGTTAGTCATGTACATTTCCAAAAGTGCAGTCCACTGCATGACTGCTTCTCTTCAGTTATTTTTGTCCAACACAATGAACAATCACAAGGTGACATATTTGGTACTGATTTGGTCCAGATGGGAACTGAATCATTCACGGGAGGCAACGTGTTTACTGTTGCCTTGTCACCGTCTGGTGGTTGTACAATGTTTGGTGATGTCACATCTCCACACACAGTACTGGTTTTGTTGTGCTGCCTTAAGGAGCACATAATGGCCCTCTATTTCAATCTTAGCTAATACTTAGATACGTAACGTCATTATGCTCATTTGATTTCAGCCACAAGCAAGAGCAAGTTAAGGTCTATGTTGTCTAGCATTTATTGACTAATGTATTGAATACATTAGCACTACATTAGTGTTCCTCCAAATTATTGCTAGGGTTAATATGGACATACGAGTGCCAATAGAGAGCCTAGTATGTGAGTACAACGGCACTGAGACGAGGAGTGGAGTAGCATTTAGTATTGGATTAGCATCACATTGGAATGTTTACCACCCAATCCTGCCACAATTCACTCTGTTGCCACTAATGGTGCTGCATGACACAAGCCCTGCCTCTAAGTGAGCTTAATCTAATAGTGAAAAAAACACATTGTCCAGTAAATCCCTCCCAAATCCCGCACTCCTCTCATGCTTAACCACAAGGCTCCAATGCAGCCACCAACTGTAAAGAGAATGGAGAATGTCAAACATCTTCTGAAAGTCACAGATGGAAGCTACAGATGGAAGATCAAAGTCACTTGGGAGGAAAAAAAAGGTGAAGAAATAAAGAGAGAATGTGGCAAAAACTCATATTCCCTGGAAGCTTGATGTTGCTATACAAGCATGCCATGAGTTAAAAAAACAAGAAAAAACAAGACTACGTCAGTCAGCATAAACTTAGCTAGATGATTTGATTAAAGTTGCAGGCCAGCACTTGAGCTTTCATTTCCTCCTTGGTTAGCTATAATAACATAATATTATAATATAATAATAGCACAATGTGCTATAATAATGTCGCTGGATCTGTTTTGCCTTGGGCCCTCACTTTACCTACATTACTGAAAGCACAGGCCTAACTAGCATAGTTTCATGATGCATCCCACTATTACACTATTATGGCTTATTAAAAAATAAGTTGTATCTGCTTGCTCAAAGCTCTGATCCCTGCCTCATTAAAAAAAAAAAATTTTATTCAGTCATTTATCGTTCATGTTGCACAATCTTCTGTCCCCTTTGTTATGTTACTGATTAGAGAAAAGACAAATTAAAGACAGGCTCATTACAAAGCTGATGTACTAGGGGCAGATTGTGACCGCGCACCTCACAAGACAAAATCCAGTTATGGAAATGCTGTTGATAATTTGCCTGAAATTTGCATACACCGCATACAGTATTGTCAGTTTCAACATGTGATTTTATTTGAAGGGAAACACCAGTATTTCAGGCTGTCTGAGGGCAGTGGGTGGACTCTCTGTTCACTGGTAGCATGGTGTATTCCCAGTGCATTTAAGAGTACAGTAGTGTACAGTGCAGCACCATCACACACAGGAAACCTCTGTCACCCTCCTCGTCTGAGCCTGGGAGTCACTCAACACACACGCACACATACACATTCACACATATACATACAGTATATTGAGCCATTCCTGTGGTTCATGCGGTCCTTGCCAGGCCACTAAAGCAACAGTGTTTGTGCAACGGTGTCATTTAGTTAATTCTATGGAGTCTCTAACTCTTGGCTCTGTATGATGTCTGAGACTCTGGAAGTGTTTTACTACTGCAGCCCAGCCCACTACTGTCCATAGGGAAATAAAAGCCTTAGGTACTGTTTAATACCGCTTTGATGGGCAGGCTTACACACACACAAACACACATACACACATAAATGTACACACACACACACACACACACACACACACACACACACACACAAACATCCACAGATATGCAGGCTTGCATCCAAATTACTCATGTAGATTTGATGAATACTACATGCACACACAAGTTAAGATCTGCAGTATGTTGTATATTGCAGTTTCAATGCATTTATCACGCAGCAGCCTCAGTTTTTCTTTTCTTTGGGAAAATAAATTTGGGATTATCCAGATGGCTTCCTCTGTTTCTCATTCAACTATTCCATATAGAACATGTGCTTCCCAAGGCGCTTGCGTAAATCCACATAAGTAAAAAGTTTAACAGTAGGTAAAGGTCATGCTGTGCTCAGCAGCACCATGCACGCATTATACAATGAATCACATAGTTAGTTCTGTAGATTGCTCGATTTCATCCAAAGAGGCTTTATGCTGTAGAATGTGAACAAGAACTATGGATTAGTGTATATTGGAGTAATTTCCAACTACGGTGATTTTGACCAAGAGCTCCACTATGATCAATCTAATTTGGGCGATTGACCTAGTTCCTGAGCGGCTTTTCAAAGCCCTGCATTTGTACTGACTTGATGTGTCTTGGTCCCACCGGCACCAGTGGTAGTGTTTGTCGGGCCAGCCGCTCTCTAAAGTGACCTGGTATGTGATGGATCGCTGTTTGGCCAAAGGGCAGGGCACCACACTGGGCCACCAAACTGTGATGGGGTTGTTAATGATTGGCATGGAGTTTGAGTATACACACACATACACACACACACACACACACACACACACACACACACACACACGCATAGAAAGAGAGTGCTAAGGGGGGTTCAGGTAGAAGTTTTCTTTGTGTCGCGATCCTGACAAATGGCCCTTAATCCTCTGCCTCTTTACCTGTCACCACTCAGTCTACAGCCAGAAGAACTCGCTGCCCTCCCTCTCTGCATCCCATTCATGGCCTTTTTCCAGAATGGACAGGTGCTTATTAGGAAACAGAAGGAAAAGTACCTTCGGCTAGTTCAAGAGGGAAAAGGTATTTTTTGGGATAAATTGAGACGCCGTGGCTAAAATTGGGGTGTGTTGAAATTTTAGTTGTTTTTTCCCAGACTCATAACTCAAAACCCAGAAACCATATGCTGTTGAGCGCTGCTGTATTTCCATCTTGTTGTATAACTTTTCTAATTAGCCTGCACATATTCATTTATTTCAACATCTGAAAACCCCCCTGCATTAATTAGAGACGGGATACTATCGGAGACGGGTGTTTATAGTATTTCATACAGCAGCTAATTCTCTGTCTGATTATATTTGGATTGGCAGCAAAACGTGTTTGTTTCATACTTTCGGCCTGCACATTTTTATCACTTGTAGCTGCAATTTCATGTCAAAGTTTCCTCTCGAAATGCTGCTGGCTTGTCTGTCAAACATGCACATGCTTGAAGAACCTGTCAATCATATAGATTGCTCATCAGACAAGCTGCCGTCTAAGGATAGATGGTTTATATACTCATTCATTTTAGGGATACGGTTTCAGTGTTTGTGTTTTAACCGTTATGCAAGCGGTAGCAGTTTTGACAACATTTTTGACCTCTTGTCAATTGGAGACGAGTGTTTAATTTTCACACATTCCCCAGTGCTTATTAGACACAGGCTACGATGTGAGTTTTATTGACAGTTTAACAGTACGTATATGTCTGTTGCTACGCCATATGTCCCTAGAGGGCATCCTGTGCGGATTGTTAATATCCATTCCTTGTCACGCTCTTTAGGATCTCATCTATACCTGGCCGTGTGGTCTTCCTGCCTCACACAGCCATAGGGCCCATTAACAGATCACTCTCTTATCACCCACCCAAAACCAGTTCTCAGGAAACCCGCCTCTCTCAAAACAAATGGGCCAGAAAACCCAAACATACAGTAGAGTTTCTGCAGGTGTGTGTGACTGTGTACACGTGTGCTAGCAGATAAAGGTGAGATGAAAGTTCGGTGTGTGTCTGCATTTTTTTAAAAGGGACCATTAGAATGTCGCTTCAGACTTGCTAATGCCTGCAGTGTGTGCGTGTGTGTGCATGTGTGTGTTCGTGTCCCGCTTGGCCAACCCGGACAGTGTTAACATAATGACTGTAGAAAAACACCAGCAGTCGGTATCATCCTGATGACAGGTTAACGACTAGCTGTTCAATGCCCGCTGATTTACAGTAATGGCAGTGAACTCTTAGGGGTGGAGTGTGAATTTGAGGGAAGCTGTTGTTTTTCACTACTCACACAAACACACACACAGTCACACTAAAAGGTCCACAGCGTGACTTACACCGAATCCGTAACAGAAGACAGATGAGCATGACAAAACATTTTTTTCCTCCTTTTTTCGCCTGTGATTACACGAAAAAAGTCCCTCTTTCCTCCCCTCAGAAAGAATGGGTTTGGTTTTGGTGGGGTCACACTCTTGTCACAATTTCCTCTCGTCTAATTTCCTCCCCTTCCACCTTGAGCCAACGGCATAAATCAGGTCTGTGAACGGCGTTTATTGTGCTTTATAACGGTAGTTATTCTCACGCTCTGCGACGCGGCCAGGGCTCCCGACCAATAAATGTCAGTGGCGGAGTTTCCCCAGCGTGAGGAACAGAGGGCTGTGAAGAGTGTGGAGGTATTTGTCACCTCAGAGAAAAGGTCTCATATTGAAACTATCATCATTAGCGCTCACTTACCAGCAGCTCAGCCTTACAGTACTACATCCTTCAGCTGGCTGCCATCTTGACTGAGGGCAAGGGTTGACAGGTACTGCAGTCCAACGCTCTGCCTAATGACTTTCTACTTCCCTCCTGCCCTTTCTGTTAACTTCTCGTTCCGTCTCTCTGCCACAGCCACACCCCCCTCCTCATCTGCAAGCATGAAAAGGCTCGATTAAAAACGAGGCTGTTCTGATGGATCTTTTTTAATTGGAAATGAATGACATTCCTTTCAATTGTTACCTCCCACACAGCGTTCAATATGTTCTCCTTCACACTTTCATCATGACATAGGAAACGAGATGAAGAGAACCACACAAGGCCATAAAAAAGACAAAAGAAAATGGAGGGATTATTAATGCCCATAATGCATATTTTCTCTTCCACACATTGATGTAATAGATTCCCTTGAAAGAGTTTCACAAGGGTCTAGTTCATTTGATATTTGGTTATGGTGCTTCATTTGATTTGAATTCCTGATATGCATTATTCGCTCTATTAAGTATATAAAACAGCTAAATAATGTATACTATATTCTAACTACAGTATAGCATTTAAACTGCATTTAATGCTGCACGGATTACGGGTCACATGATGATGATCACCAACTCTCAATAATCTGTAATAAACTGTAAAACCATTTACAGTTTTGCAATATGTATCAGATTAAGTGTGCCTTTTAAGATGCTTTATGTAGGATTTTCTCATGAATGCATTGCTGTGAAATTTTGAAACAATGACTTTTTCTCATGCTTGGGGAAAAAAACAATGGCTCCAATGATCAGTTTTATTTGGTTTGAGATTCTTTTCCTTCAAATTGTCGATTCGCAAGTTACAGTGCGCATCGAAAATAGCAGGGAGGGAAAATAAATGTGCCCATAGAGAGCAGCTCATTGGAGCCACAGTTTGTAAAGAAAGTGCTCATCTCCCTTGACTTTTCACACCTGTTAATTACATTACAAAAATATTTAAAATACTGTACATGTTTTGGATATTTGTTGATTATATTTTTGCAAAAATTATGTGAAGCTGTAAAAAATCTTGTTTTTGGCTGAAATGCCTCAAGTAGCAAAACATTTTTTCAATATTTCACAACACGTTTCAATGTACTTAGACTTAGTTAGTAGGTTATAAAAAACTTTTTTTTTTTTTTTCCCCAAAATTATTCCAGTGCTGGGGTTTCAAAGGAAATGAAAATGAAACCTCTCCCTGAACTTTTGTGATGTGTGAAAATCACCCATATGTGTGTGAGTTTGTACTTTTATGAATGATCTGTATGTGTATCCCAGAGGGAGGACACAACAACCATGGAGAGCTGCACAGTAGAACACATTTAAAGTGGCGTGACATGGCCAAACATTTGTCAACAGGATAGCACACACACACACACACACACACAGAGAGAGCCAGAGTTTTTTTTGTTTTTTTACATTGCCATGGTATTTGTTTTAGCCTGTCCGCCCCTGCCTTGATGCACACTGGAATGGGTTAGAGGGATGAAAGGATGAAAAGATGGATGATAGAGCAGAGCTGGGCATTACATAAAAGCAAAAGTGCAGTCCAGGCCCACGCAGGCAGTATTGAACGGTGTTTTCAAGTCATCGCTTAAAAACTGAGGGTTGGCCTGCTTAATCTCTCCCTGACACTATCTTTCTTTGTAGCTAATCTGATTGAGAGACTTCTGTGAGTCCCTCCACTTTCCCTCCCTCCCTCCCTCTCTCGTCCCCAGCCTCCCTCCTTCCACCCGTGCGATGCCTGTCTGAGCAGAATGGCGCTGACAGGAAGCATGCGGTGAAAGGCCGGGTCCTGTGATTCAGCCGGCCACATAATTGAGTGACTGCTCTATCTGTGCCAAGCTCACTTTGTCTGCCTTCATCCCATTTGACTGGAGGTTAAAGGCGTCTTTGCTTAGAACTTGAACCATAAACTTTTCCTAAAATGGTGCACTCTTCCTTTTTGATAGTGGCATTGGACTTACCACCCTAATGCTGCATTCACATAAAATCACAAAATTGAGGATTCTAATGTCATGTTTTGCAGTTTGCTCTTACATTTGACTGCCACCCCACCATTTTTTAGGCCACAGGGTGAACACAGCAGTAAGAAAATATTCTATTGCTGTCCTAAACCACTGGGTTATTATCCTAGTTGCACATCATTTGGGCCTGTCAGTGTTGCGGTTACACAACCTCCACAAGCTGTATCATCACTGATCCTTATCTAACTGATTTTATTTATTTGCCCAGCCCTGTATTTATGTAGTCTGACAAATCCTGTAATCATCATACATATGTTGTGTGGTTTTATGTGGTGTCAAGAGGAAATGGGTTTTGGCCTGATCAAAAGAGCTATTTGATGTTCCTAAAGCTTTAACAGGGGATGGCAGCCGACCAAACACAGGCCCACCCACCTGTGCAGATTTACCAGAACAGAACCCGCACCTGGTAATTTACTCTTTCTCTCTCTCTCTGTCTGTCTGTCAGAGGAAGCCTTCTCCACTCAGCAAGAGAGTCTGAAGGAGGAGAAAGAGTCCTTAACTAAGCTGCAGAAGGAATGCACTGCCAAGAGGTACGTGTGAACCTGTTATTAGGTATCGCTTTATCTCTGCACACACACATACACACTCCTGCACTGCGTCTTATAAAGCTCACCCATCTGCTAGAAATTACTGAATGATGTGCCCCGGTGTGCTGCTCAATTGTTGGGACGAGATCACCCCCCCACACACACACACACACACACACACGCTTATGAAACGAGGGGATGTTTTGCGGCTGGCTGCTGCTTATTTATGTGTTCTGACCAGACTATGCAGATTGTGTTAAAGGCCCGGTCGGACTGTGTTTGCCTTGGCCTCCGCGGTGGGTGCCGACCCCCGGATATGGCCTTTGTTTGTCCGAGAAGTACCTGGCAGCCACAGAGGGTAAACCAGAGCCCCGGGAAGGCCAGCAGAGGCCAAGAGAACCAGCAAACAGGAAATTAACACAGACACTTGTGCATCTGCCTAACATCCATTCCGCGGAAATATCTATTTAGTTAATTTTTTTTGCTTTTTCGTGGAAATGTTTTTTTTTTTTTTAACCTTTATTTATCCAGGGAACTGCTATAGTGAGCATGCACGCACTTTTTCAGCCTTGCCCTGCTGAACATTTGTAGTCGTACAGTTACATATATTCACCCTTGGGAGCGGCCCAGCACAACCCAAGGTGTCTGCCATTGGCCACTGAGGTCCCAGCACTGGAGACACAGGGGGTAAAGTGTGTTGCTCTGTTACCTTGACAGTAGTTGTTGAGGGAGGGGAGAGTTATTTCTTCACTTTAAGTACACCCGGTCTTCTACTGTAGGCCACGGAGCGACTCCACCAAGAAATTGGGGGTTAAGTGTCTTGGCAGTAGTTGTTGCGGGACTCTGAGCGTCACAGTTCACTTTCCCTGCTTAAATTTTCTTAGAATGGCTGAATATTTGAACCAACGCCCTTCTGGTCACAAGCCAGGACCTGTAGATTACCCCACACCAACAAAGATACAGAGGAACAAAAAGTATTTGTCTGAGAGTTATTGAGAACAGACATTAAGAGGGACGGCTGTGGGAAACATGAGTTTGCGTGTTTGGGTTAGGACGACGATTTGTGAAGGACTTGCATCTCGGCTTAACCAGCCAGATAACGCAAAGCCTGCTGGAGAGAGATGAGTGATTTCTGGGAAGGGTCAGATCAGACGGTCAACACACACTAATCTCTGTCTTCTGTTGTCACTTGTACAAAGCAGCCACAGACTGGGGAAGGGTAATGATAAGAGACTGCTGACCACATGCAAAGCCAAATAGGAAATCCAAGTGAAAGGCGAGGAGCATGGATGGAAGGGTGCATCACTTTCAATAATGATTTCCTTCCCCAAACGTCTTTTCATCTACATGAAATGATGGACTATTACCCTCACTACTCCACAAGTAGTGGTTTAAAGTATTGAATGGGATATTTAAAGAGGGACACACACACACAGGCACACACACACACACCAAGAGCTGAACAAAGAAGTCGATCAGTTGAGTAGTCAACTCGTACCACTGGGCAATGCTCTGGGGAGATGTGCTGTGTTGCTCACACATATGCAGTCAAAGGAATCTATGTGTGTAAAGCTTAGAAGACTGAAGTTTCATTTACTCTTTTTAAATGCAGTTATTTGTATATTATTTTGCAACAGCAGACATGTATTCAAATTTTTGAATTTTGAATGCCATCTGAAGCGTGGCAGGTTTCACACAGTCCAATGACTAGTTTAATTTTAGGTTTTAAATATCAGATTGTAATGAGTAAATATGCACCATCTGCAGGGAATTTGAATCTACAATACACTTTGCCCATTGTGTAAAATGGCCAGAATTGGAGAAACTAGGTCAGTGAAATTAGAAGATGAAAACAACTGGTGCTTTTCATTCTATTAATCCTGCAAACACTATGCAGCTGTAATCTGCCAGTTCATTGACATTAATTTCAAATGACATTAGTTCCATTTCTCAAAAAGAAAAACATCCGTGTGGGGAGTAAATTTGTTCTGAATGTACTGTACCTTTCATAGTTGTTTTAGGATCTCCTGCAGATAGTTCATGCCATATTTGTTGCTCAATATTTGTCTTGTAGGCTTTCGAAACTGACAAAACAGCACTTCCAAAAGTAAACCCCCTGCACAGAAGTGCTGGGTAAAAAAAATAGATACACTAACACATCATCTTCAGACTATTTATATGCACACCTGGTGGGTGGTGGCAATCAAGCATAGAACGAACCTGACAAGAAGGCGACATGCAAAATGCGTTGTTTGCACACATCATGTTTTAAATTTCCCAGGCATCAATACTGATTTTTCTATAGCTTATTTTGCAGCTGTGAAACCAGGAAACCAGTATGTTTTTTCAGTTTGGTCAAGGTATGTTGTAGGTGTCAGTGTAGCAATCATCTCATACTGTAGCTTCTGTGGTTCTAGTGTCATTGGCTACAATATTGTGGCCTCATTTCAGATTCAAAAACACAATGTGGTGAGAAGAGCTCTATAAACCCTTATGAGGCACCACTCATGTTCATCACTGATGACAACACTGTTGCTAAACCTGAGGGACATTCAGTAGGACATTTGTTTTTTTGTAAGCGTCAGCCAGTGTTTGCCTACACATAAACAACACTTCAAACACTGTTAGCCAAGAACATTCGTGTACATTAGCAAGCAGACTTGGGTTGTAGTACGACACACAGGGTTCCCACAGGTAATGAGATTTCTGGAATATCATGACAGTTTTAGAGGTGTACTCCAGACAGGAAAGGTCAGGGAATTTGATACATTCTCTGGAGAGGTCAGGGAATATATTGCACGGTTTTACAAATGGGTCACTTTACAGGAATATACAAGAATTTTACAACTTGTTTGACACACTCATTACAAACCGTACTATTCAGCAGTTTAGAACTTTTCTGAGCTGAAAAACAACATTAACAAGTAACAAATATTTAAAATATTGCATTTTTTTTTTAAAATTGCAATTGTGAATAAGCTGTGAATAAGCAGACCCCAGTAGTTGTCATTGGAAAGTGAACATTATTCCAGACATCTTCACTTTTCGCAGGATTTCACCCATCCAGCTTTAGTAATAGGACAGGCTGGGGGTTGAGGGACCCAGGACGATCATTTGGGACTGTCCCAGGGGGATATAAAGTGGCTGGTAATTTGGCAGTTGTCATAATTGAGTTTCTTTTACAGTTAGATTGAAGATGACTCAGCGCCGGAGCCATTAGCGCTCTCATCCAAGAAGTGCCTAGACAAACACCAGCTTGGCTAGCCTTCCCTTTAGACTGACATTAACCTGCTGTCACACCTCATTACGCTGCATACATAAACTCTCTCTCTCTCCTCTCGGTTCTGTCGTTCATCTCCTCTCTTTTACGGTGCTTTAATCACCTATAAGCCTTACTGTGGGTCCCTCTCCAGCACTAACTCTCCTGTATGACTTCAGCTGCTCATTTTCTCCTTCTCCCACTACCTCCGGCTGCCCTCTTTCCTCCTTCTCCTACCCACTCGTCTCTCCTCTTTCCCTCGTTCCTCTCCCTGCCCTACCCCTCCCCATCTGCTCCACTCCTGACTGTGGCTTTTGTCTCGTTCGGCCCGATCGGTTCAGCGAAATGTCTCACTGTGTCGTCCATGTGTCTGGCTTTGTCTCCCCAGAGAGCAGTTCCTCAAGTCCAACGCACAGCTCACCTTCCGCTGTCGTCAGCTCCTGTCAGAGCTCTCCTACATCTACCCCATCGACGTGGTGAGTTGGACCTGATGCACAACACACTGCACACAAGGCAACTACAAAAAAAATCACCCATTTACAGCATCAAGGCTTTTATAAAGACACTTTACATACAAGTTGCTGCAGATACAGTATAATGCACTGTATGCAGTAAGGCGTACTAAGGTGCCCTTCTGTATTCTACTTCGATGTTTTAGGAGAACATCCTTGTTTTACTCAGCTTTCTGTTATATGTTACAGTCACTCGGTTGTCTAAAATGTTCGCTGAAGAAACAGAATACTTTAAATGCCAACACCCGTGGTCAATAAGTGAATGATTTAGAGCGAGTGCCTCTTCCAGCTGCAAAGCTGGTGTTCGCCCCACAGGGATTTTTCGACTTGTCTGTGTCTATTTTTCCGCTGTCTGATCGTTGTCTTTAATATGAAACCTCTTTATTCAAATCCTCAGGCTAATCAGTCAGATTATGTCATCTGCGGAGTCAAGCTGCCCAACTCTGAGGATTTCCAAGGTAAATGATTGTGTGTCCGCTTGTGTGGGTCTCTGTGTTTCAGGGTTGTAGGAGGACAAGCTGCGGCGAGGCATGCTGAACAAATGTTTCATCTTTGCTTTCATGCCAATGGTTATATATAGAATTTTGGTGCAGGAAAGCAGTTTTGATGGGTGGGTGAATTGAATTGCTCCCTCATTAGATTTGGCATGTGCACACTTTACTATTTTAAAGCAGATGAGGATACCACCTGTCTAGGTGGGCTGCACAAGTAATCAGAAAACACAATTTTGGCTACTATGGCTGCCAAATTCTTTGCAAATTGCAAAAGGTTACACTTTTCATCACAGAGAAAGGAGTTGCAGACAATTTCTTTAACAAGATATGCTGTGCTTTGGAGAGTCCTTGGTCTAAAAATCAAGTAGCACATCAGAGAAAATTTTCATCATTATATTTCAGCAGAGTGAATCCTAAACATGTAAAATTAACTGTTTCCACTTTCCACTTCTTACTGCCCATGCAATATTTAGCTGTAAAAATTACATTATGATTTTATTGCCAATAGGATGCAGCTGTACTTTCTGGGATGGGTTGACCACCTGCTTTGCTCCGGCCAGTTCTGCACAATCAAAACCACTCTCTACTCACAATAAACGCTATCTTTCATCTAAGAAACGCGAGATGAGTCAGCAGTGGCTGAGCACCAATATAAATACTCCTCTATGACAAAGACACTGTTTGACACAAGGAGCCTTGTGATCACCAGAGAGTACCAGAGAGGATGAGCTGGCTGTGTGTAAGGGGCAGATTAAGTACCCTGATAGGGCTGAAAGCAACACAGTGGAAAATTTGAACATGGTCATTCAGCGACCTCGTCTGAATGGAAGCTGACTCCATTGGGCCCCTAAAGTGCCCCCTATCATCCAGGAATGCAGAAATTGCTTCCTGTGTATTTGAACTCTTGAGACTGTGATATATATTTTTTCTTGCATCTTTTTAAGCGGTTGTTCTATGAGGACCAGAGAGAGAAGACAGACATTCTGGGAGCTACTGGTGGGATGATTTACATTCCTCTTTATTGTTTTTCTGTCAATACACAGCTCTGCTGATCTTGTGTTGGCTGCTAATGGGGGAGTTGCTCAGTACAGCCACAGTGTTGTGCACAGTCTTGCATCAAGTTTGCTTTTATAACCGGTTCCACTACCTTGGTGAGCCAAAACCACATGGTTTCATATCAAAGAAGTTAGGCAAAGTGTTAGGCAACTGAAAAGTATTTTCTTTACCATGCTATGACGGCCATGAAGCCATAGTTATTATGTTTGTGCGGTGGGTTTAGGGTTAGGCTGAGGCTGTATGTGTTCTGATAAATAGGATTTGCTTTCACAGGCAGGCTTGATTCATAACTTCTCAAGAGCTTGGAGGAGTTGAGGGGGGTGGGATTGAGGGGGTAAGGTTTGGACTGCAGACCCCTCTAACACTCCCAACACTCCCACCCTTCGTCCATACCCCACATTCTCCAGCTCCCCTTCCTCACAGCTGGTGGGATGAAGCAAGCCTCTGAGTCCATAATTCAAAATACCACTCCCACTCTCCTCCGCTCCCCGCTGTCTCACTCCACCTGCTAACATCCTTTAGTGGACAGAGTGAGTACAGTACAGCGTGTCTCCTTCACACCCTGTCTTTGTCCACTGCCCTGCACAGCTGACAGCCAGCCCATTTGTGTTTGCAGCGTTGACTTGTTCCCCCATGGCGGAGGCCTGTGTCTGCCCCTGCCTCCCAGTCCTGCGTAGGTGGATACCTAGCAGTGAGTAAACCACCGAGCATGTGCTGTGGCAGAAGATAAAAGGGCTAATAGAGAACGTCCTAACGCATCCACTGCTAACTACCCTCTCCTGTCTGCCCCTCCCTCTTAGTCCGGAGGCTTGTGGTTTGTGAGATGCAGAGAAGAGCTGCCATGCAATGCCAGGTAGCCATCGTTCACCACCTAACAGCACCGTCATATCCACTAGAGCTCATACAGAGGCCAAGACAATATACACAGACCTTGTATACAGATGACAGAAGTAAGAGGTGCAGAATGATGCCCTCTACCTGCGCACTTCACCTCATCTCTGACCCCATGCTCCCATTTGTGTGGGGTCTGCCCTAGAGAGAGCTTGATCAAGTCCAGAACTGTCTGGATGGGTGTCGGAGAAAGGCTAAAAAGGCCTGTAGGGGAGGATGTTCCGCATTAGAGACCAGGGTCAGGGTTAGTGGAAGTCCTAATCTCACCAGGGGGACAAAGTGAAAATGGGTGCCACTGCGGTGAAGTCCATAACTAAGCTCTCCCTGTCAGCTCAAACTAACAAGGTATCAGCAAGTCTCCAGTTGCACCCTAAGGTGTCACTTATACTTGCATGTCCTTTACTTGACCTGGCATTCTTGTTAGTTTGAAGCAGCATCCAAGAGCACTGGACGCCGGGAAGCTGTTTACACCAGGTGTTTAGTTGCTATGGAGTCAAAAAGGAACAAGAATGATACAATACAGGCTTTCTGTGTTAAGCAGAAAAAACACACAGTGTGAGCCAAGCAGTCTACCACTCACTATGGTCATAGTCTATTATTTCAAAGCATTAAGATAAAAACCACTATGATTTTAAGTCTTTGCCTCAAGCGGTGTGCTGCTGCTGCTTGAGAACTTGAAACCACTTAGTGTGCTCTCTTGAAACCATTTCTCTTATTGGAAATGAGATGGTTTCGTACCCTGTCAGAAATGTACACAAAGGCATCTAGTTTTCCACCCGAAATGTGTTTGGGTTCAGAGGGGATTGTTATATGTGATGCTTTTGCTACTCAGGCACATTTCTGAAGCAGATGAGGTATCGTACAGCCGCCAGTGTTTCTTGGTGCGGTGCGTGCCGTGCCACCAAAAGCTGTATTTTGTATCATTTTCAAAACACTTTCCCACATGAACGCAACTGCTCTTCTTCCTGTGAATACTTGGATATCAAATTGTCTTCTGTTTGATGTTTATAGATTTTTGTTTGGATTCACAAGATGTGAACATGGATTATGTACAGACTATTTATTTTCTCATGTACTGAAAGGACATCCCAAACAAATCCAACATTGCAGAGGATTGCTGATTGTGTGCTTTGAAGCGTTTGATATATTAAAGTACTGACATTCGAGTGATTATACTGACTGCCGTTTTGAATTTTGATTTGCATTAGAGTGTAGGCTTTGAGCTTTTGTGTGTTGATGTAGATCATCGTAAAAGGTCATTGATGGATTAACAAGCACAACGTTTCAGATCCGTTCAACAAAAGTCAACTTCCTTATCGTGTATCTACCGGAACTTGTGTTTTCTTTTTGTCCCGCAGCAAAAGATGACGGGAGCGTGGCAGTCGCCCTGGGTTACACGGCGCACCTGGTCCTGATGATCTCCTGCTTCCTGCAGATCCCTCTTAGGTATCCAGTCATCCACAAGGGTTCCCGCTCCTCCATCAAGGACACCATCACTGACAGGCTCACTGAGAAGGAGAGAGAGTAAGTAGGCTGGCCACTGGGCATAGAAACAGCAATTAACAATCAATTAATTAGGGATGTGCATAAGGCTTTTTTCTCACAGTCATCTATTCAGTGCATGCCAAAAATTACAAAGGCCAAAGCAGATTATGGATAAAAAGAATCGCAGGCATCACTTTTCGCTGTCTATGACAAACATGTTGTCAATGAGGGCAGAGATTCTCTTCCACTTCTGAGGCACAAATGCTCTCATGTTAGTTAGGCTAAGCCCTTCTTCTTTGCTTGTAGAGATAGTTGGATGCTTTTTGGAGATGATTCAGGATTGTTGTCATGAAGCCATCGTACGACACGGAACAAGACTGGCCTTTACTTTCTTGAAGTTAGTCCACACTGGGCTTTTGTGCGGTTTAATTTCTACCGAAAAGCAGCTACCTGACGATGAGCACAAAACAACATGAGAGAGAGCACTGGATGGATCCTGTTATTCAGATGAGGTGTAGATGTTGTGAGGTGTGTGTGTGTGTGTGTGTGTGTGTGTGTGTGTGTGTGTGCAACCAGGTCTCACACTCTTGTTGAGTATTTTCAAGGTGAAAGTTGTGCTTGATTTGGTGAATGCTTGAAAGTGATCAAGTCTGCTTCTGCAGTAATCAGAAATAGGTAATCGGATAATAAATTCTCTTCTTGGCTTGCAAACAAGTTATAGCCTTACAATCTCAATGCATAGGACTCTGACTTTCTCAGTGTGTTCCCCACTCCATCCTGTCTGACTTGTTGCTGGCTCCCTTGGTGTGTGTGTGTGTGTGTGTGTGTGTAAGGCAGAGTGAATGTTCTTCTCCGCAACCTTCTCCCACAGGCCAGTTATCAGTATTTAGTAGATTTGAACATAGTTGTGAGAATGCATTCAACATAATTTGCTATACAAAGTCACAAGTTATCAATGTATGGAGTAGCATACTGACTATAAAATCTTGGAACAGATTTTTGCATTTACTGGCGAAGAATAGCTGTAACATCAAAGAAGCATTTATCAACTCTTCAAACATTTCAGCTGGTATTCGTTTCCAACTCAAGATTCAAAAAAGGGATTGAACATTTGCAACATTTTTAACATTGTTAACATTAAAGTACATGAAGAAAAATTGAAAATACATGCTGAAGATCTATTCTGTGTCATTATCACCTCTTAATGATCACCCCATTGTTTTATTTCTGCCAAGTTTATTACACTTCCAATAATCAATCAAACCAAAAACCACATGGAATAACTTAGTGCTGCCAGATTCCAAAGACCTGGAAGATTGTGGTTAATAAATTGTCAGCCTTGTGGCTGTTATAGATTTATTCCCTTTGAGGCCCTATATTTAAGATGTTGACACATCATCAATTCAAATATTGAATACAGAGAGTGCTACCATGTATAGAATTGTGCCCAAGCCCTAGAAAAGTTTGTCAACTGTACTACAATCCATTTTTAGGCGGGGTGAAAATGGCCAAAAATGGTCCTAAAATCTTCAGAATGTCCTTAAAGACCTTCAGGATCCCTTGAAAAATGTAATCAACAGAAATAAATGGTATGTGGCAGCTTTTTAAACCACAGACTGCAATTCAGTTGGAATGAACAATAATTCAGCACAACTGTAGCCTGTGTCTTGTTTTCATATGTGATTTTTTTTTACTCTGCGCTGATGATGAATTTCACTCAAAAAATGTCTGAAATGCATATTTGTGAATGCCACTGAACATTTTTGCGCTGAAAAGTGCTAGAAACTCTTCTAAATCCTCCTTGATAGTCCCTTAGAGGTGCTTGAGTTTCAGGAAACCCTGGGAACTCTGTGTGAGATGTGTAGTGTGTGTGTGTGTGTGTGTGTGTGTGTGTGTGTGTGTGTGTGTGTGTGTGTGTGTGTGTGTGTGTGTGTGTGTGTGTGTGTGTGTGTTGGGATTCCAGTAGAGACGGCATCAGAGAGGGCTACATGTGACCTGTCACCCATCCATTCATCCATCCGTTTTCTAGCTGCTTATCGGGGTCAGGGTCACAGTGGCAGCAGGGCAAGCAGAGCAGCCCAGACGTCCCACCTACCACTGGCTCCCCTCAGTGTGGAGGAGCAGTGGCTCGACACCGAGGTCCTCCAAGCATTGCTGAGGTCCTCATCTCATCACAGTGAGGCCAGCCGCCCGTTTGTGGGAAACCTCATTATGACCGCTTGTATCTGCGAGCTGTCACATCCCTCCCATTTTCACCACCAAGCTGAAAAGCTTTGGACAGGAGAAGCTTAATTTTTTGCACAGGATCCAGTTTTTGGTGCACTCTTAAACTCTTTATTGCCTCTGGTAACAACTGAAAGTCCCCTTCTTTTTTTAATCTATCCAAGTGTTCAGACAGTGCTTGTTTTTAATAATGGAGCTCAGTGTGCAGACTGTAAATCACAGTGCCCACCTTGTGCCAATGTCTGTATCGTACCCTAGGGCTGTAACCACTTTTCCTCCAGCATTTATATAGGTTTTTGCTGAATGGAGTAGTATTTATGATTGAGGAATGCTACGTTGACAAAAAGACCAGCAAATGATAAATGGAGAAGCTAAAACCTCACCTTGGGCTTTATCGGGGCTGCTTGTCATAAGTCATGAACTGTACAAGCACTGTAATTACAGCACGGGCCAAAGTAATGAAATTATTATTTGTATCTGTTATGGTGTTGTAACTATGCATCAAGCTTGAATAAAACCCCCTGCTGGATTGTGATAATTGCATGCTTGGGACACATATGTACTTTCAGGTATGCGCCATCCGTGCATATTGACATTCCGCTCATGACGAGACCCCCTTCGACAAGTGAGAGAGGGGAACGATGAGGAAATTGGTATAATCAGTAGTGTTACTAGCTATGGATGTGGGTATATTTGATTGGCCCTTTGGTGTTAGAGTGATTAGTGAGGATATGTTCAAACCACTGACAGAAGAGAAAAGCATAAAGATGAAAGTCCCATCTGTCTGGATTACATCTTGCCACGCTACACATAAACACTCAAGCTTGTGATCTTCAGGTCTGCACACTGCGCTCACAATGCTGACTTTGCACTATGCATGTCTTTACCTTGCATATCAGCAGGACATTTCACCCGTTATGCACCACATACGTTTTGTTTTGTGGTATTGAATGTAATATATAATTCCCAGTACATTTTCATACAGGTTGTCTTTGCAGGGCTTATTGCTTGCTTTGAGTCTGAACACACACAGGCCTTTTGAAAGCAGTTGTGTGCCTTTGTATATTGAGTGTTGGGCAGTGTGCTGTGTCGTTCAGGTGGCTGTAAAGGAGCTGGCTGGGGATCCTTTGAAACCTGGAGTAGGCTCATTATAGTAAATTATTGAAATTGCGAAGAGAGGAGATCCAGGCCACATGGCCATGTTAAATCGGGTCATAATAACAGGGCTCCAGACCAATAAGCCTCACCAGGCCTTTGCTTCGAATCTGACCTTTTAATGTTCTAACCTGACCTGCATGTGGACTAGCGTGACACACATTTGCTGACCTCTATAAGGGTGAACAAGTCCAGTGTTTATATCTCTCTTTTCCATATTCTCAGTCAAACACATGCGTACTGCTCATCCTCAGTCGAGGCACAGGGGAAGACATGTAAATAAGCACTGACACTTCCACATCCACATGTCATACATTAGAAGACAAACAGCCGGATGGGAAGTGTGTGTGTGTGCGTGCGTGCGTGTGAGAGAGGGAAAGGGAGAGAGACGCTATCGGACAGTACTGTGATTGAACGCCCATCTCTCTCTGTGCGAGTGATGATGTCATGACAGCAGCTGGAGAGGCTCACCGGGGGTCAGCTTGCGCTCCCGCGTGGCTGAAGGCCTGACTGCACCGTACTCATTCCCAGGCCCGCCGCGCAGGATATTTACACGAGGGTCCATCAGAAAAAATAAACCTGCAGGGTGTGCGGCTGTCGGACAGAGAGGCTCTACGATCCGGCCCCGCGTCGCCCTCAGGTGTCCCTGAGCAGGGCCAAACGCTCCGACGACCTTTCACCCCTGCCCCCCTCTACATGTTTATGACTCCCGAGGCCCCGGCGGGCAGCAGACACGCAGCCAAATGATGTGTGGGAAGACGGAAAGCAACTAGCCGGCGCTCTGAAAGTGTACAAAAAAGCGGCGATTAAAGTGTCGGAAAGAGGCAGCCAATGGTGATAAGTGAGGTGGTACGGGATCAGTGCCTCAAAGCGTGGCAGGATTAGCAAGCAGTCAGTCGATCATATAGGAATGCATATAGAAAAGGAACCTTATGGTTTTTTTGCTTTTCTTTTTTTGAGTTGCATGTTGCGCTGTAGCCCTCTGTGAAACGGTAATAGTCCTAACCAAGCTTCTCCTTTTACCTAGTTTTGCAATGTGCTCTGGTTGACTCCACATGCCATAGATGCATCCCCGTGAGATAAAGCTCGGCATCCCCATTCTACGGCTCTACTACTTGATGTGGATCCAAATTGTGGTATTAAAACACTTCACCCTGTCACTCCTATACAAAGTGAAATCCCTCACATTTCCATACTCTTAAGAGCCAGCAAAGTTTAGGTATAGTTGAGCAAGAAAATACATTTCCTACCCCCAGGATGAAGAGTTTTTTAGGAGCTTGTTAATTGGAGTGTAGCAAGCATCGGTCCTTCAGCGTGGTGCGAGGAATATGAATGCGTCTGACCTTTTGAGTGCGGCTAATACCGCTGTATTCCTTTCCACATCGTGGTGAACTTGTGGGTTAGGATAATGACTGCCTCATTTCATATGGCCAGCTATTTTGCCACAGTAAAACCAGTCAAGGCATGTGTTGAGCTGAACTGTGTTGCCCTCTAGCACTTGGACAACGGCCAGAGTTTGGCGTGGGGCCTCGTAAGAATTTTGAAAATAAGGTGTAGAAGATGACTGGTGTGTTTGGCACTTGGCCTAACTTGGCCTAACTCTAACACTCTATTTGGGATCTCAGAAGCATCCTCCTCCTTGTCAAAGACATTCTCTGAAATCAATGGACTCTAACGACATGTTGCGCCCACATTTTGTCCTGCGGAGAGCCCAGTTCCAGTGTGTCTGATTGCATGGGGGAGAACTAGGGAGATGCGATCCAGATGTCCGATGTATGATTGAGACCAGAGCCCGGCCATTAAAAAGCAAGCGCTGCCTCATACAGATTTTTACCCAAAGTATTAAGGCCAGTCCATTTTTTCTGATTTTCTTTATCACGGGCTAAAGGAAAAATGGATGTATGCAGGGATTTACACATCACCGCTTGGATCAAGTATAAAGAAACCGTTGGTGGAGGGAGTCGGTGTGAATGCCAGGGCGAGGAGGGAGGCCGGGTTAAGAGGAGAGGAACCTGTAAGCTCAAAGGAAGGAGGTTATTGTTCCGGGGCTTCAGCGGTTTCACGTCTCTTAACATGGACCATGTGGACAGGAGGAGAGGGGCACTGCACCCAAACAACCCCCTCCTCCCTAGGGTTGAGCAGTGATGGGGAGAGGCTCTGCAGGGCTGGAGGGGAGGGTGTACAAGCGGCTCAATGACAGGACACAGACCGCAGGCAGATATCCACACACAAAAGCAGAGGTGGGCTCTATGTTGTTCCACTTCCACTCAGTATCAGTAGTTTGTTTTGTTGTTTTATACTTTGCCTTCAAGAGTCAAATTCATCTTGAGCTACCAGGAGTGAGACACTTTGCTCATCTATACCTGGGCGCTTTGAAACTTCGTCGTGGTTTGGTAAAAATAATTTTGTACAAATCAAGTAGGTTCTCTATTTAGAAATAAGTAAAAGTTTTATTATTGTGAAACTTAAACGTAAACTATAACTCTTCACATTTTAGGTGCGATGTCTCCCATAGTCCTTTCCGTATGCAAATTCATTTTGATGACATCACAGGACAAGAGAACATATTTCTGGGTTCTTCTTCTATTAGTTTGCATGGACACTGATACACTGATACTGTACAGTATGTTGATATACAGTATAGCTATATCTTTTTACGATGTAAGAAAGACTGCACATACTCTGGCATTTTATATCACAATGTCGTTTAAACAGTGCTTCTATATGTAATATTCCTCAAGCTATGTTTGCTGATGGTTCAGTTGCTAACTTTAATTAGAAAGCCCAGTTGGCAGGAGGCAGCTGATCAACTTTGGAGCCAAAGTAGGAACTTAGATCACATTCAAACAAAATGATAATTAATTAGCTCTCTACGTCAACCACAACGATGCCATGGGACTGGACAGAATCTGTTCTTGTCTTTTAAGGTTTTATACAGTATCATTCAAGAACAATTGCAAGAATAGTAACTTTTTATAGCTCTAAAGAGAGTGAAGGAATCTCTCCTAGGTTGACAGGTCAGTTGTATAAGCAGCCCTTCATCTTGGAGTCCTGCTGTTGCACAACCCATTTGACCGGCCTATGTCCGTCCTTCATTAAAGGGATAACAAGAAGCATCTGTCTTGAATGGCTTTCAAAAAGATGCTGTAGGTTGAATGGAATGGCCCAGCCAGCTCAGTATATCAAATTGTGTTATATACTTTCTCATAGATGGGCAGAAATTGGACTTACTTGTAACACTCCTTACGTCAGTACCAGCTCTCGCTCCCTCTCCAGTGCAGCTATGGCCATGGAAAACTGAGGTGTTATATGGCCTGAGACTGCCATGAGGTTGGAATAGCAAGTCTAAATAGGTGTTTCGATCTGTTTGAATTTGGATCAGACATAATTTCAGGTTTTTAAAAGGCTGCATCTGGGAGAAAGTGAAGGTCTGTGATAGCCAAGATGGTGGCCAGTGAGTGAACGCTGTGGAGGCTGCAGGTCAGATCCAGCCCCTCTTCTCCATCTCTGCTTATGATTAAAACAATGGAGGGAAACAAAAGGGAGAGGAGGAAGAAAATGAGAGAACAGGGTGTGGGGGGGGGGACACTGGACCACTGGATATTCTTAAGAGCCCTGATGAAAACCCAAGACGACAGAGCGAGCAACCGCCACATCACTCAGGAGACACTTTAACGGCATACACCAAGATGGCGAAACGGTTACGCTGGGGTCTTAAGTGCAGCAGCGGTCATTAAAATAGCATTCACTGACAGATGCTCAGTGTAATCATTTCTCAGATATTGAAAATTACAGCTCACTGTGATTTATATAGTAACCTCTACCATTAGGGCCTTGACAGTTGCAAGGCAGGTGTTTTTTTTTAAAAGCAGGCGCAGATGATTTATGGTCCCATGCCGTTTGAAATTGCACATTAAAGACATTGTGAAACTCATGACCAGCCCCCCCCCGCCCCCCCGCCTCCCCCACCACCACCTCCAAACAGGGATATAAGTGCTGGCCGAGCCTCCTGTCCAAGATGTGAGCCAGGACTGTTGTTTTGCACATTTGGCGTATTAATTAGGATGTCTAAACAGGCACGCCGACACATGTGGAGACCCCGGCCTGTGTAAACATTACAGCAGGTCAGCCGGTCACTAGGAATATTCCCACCATATTTTCAGGAACCAGATTAAGGCTGAGCTCGACCACCCACCTGCACAGCCGCTTCCTCTTTTACACTCCTGCATTTAATACAATGGACCCAAGGGGGAAGAGAGAGAGAGAGAGAGAGAGAGGAGTCCCTTATGCTGTAACACACTTAAATATACATGCACTGTATAGTTTGTACAAGGAGCACCCAGTGACCTTCTGCCCTGGGTCCTCTAATAGACTGCTTTTAACAGGCTGCCTATGGAGACAATGGCCATTTTAAGTCAAAGAACAGGGCCCAGATGGACTTGCTGCCCTCCATTTTGACTCATTGCAGCCCCACTCCAGATACCACATTGTAAGTTTTAACAAATACCTCAACAGCTGGTATTTACAAAGCCAAACGCATACAAAAAGCTCTCCGTAGATTTTTAATTATGAGCTCTGGACCATAGTAACCTCACCTTTTCTCCAACTGACAAATAGACAGCCCACCATAAATGTTGCACTTAACCAGAGGCCGTAAAAGACGTCATGTGCTGTTGTCACCTGCTAGGAGGCCCCCGCGGTGCAGCCCGGCAGATTGTGCAGACATCGGCGGTGGTTTGCCCCGAGCTGAAAGAACTATAACTCAGCCGTCTATAAAATATCTCCCATCCACACGAGTGAAGGAGCGAGCAAGGAATGGATTAAAAGAAGAAACGGACAGGAAGGAAGAGGGACGGACATCCCATCTCTTCATCTCAGCGTTTCGGCTGCACGTCTGTCAATTATTTCCTCCTTTTAACAAGAGTCCCTCTTTTATATTTCAAGTTGTCTGTGAGGAGAAGGGACGTCTAGACCCTGCAGTTAAAGGGCTGGCAGGCCTGGTGAGCCCGGGGCTTGTTTAGATATTCTGGCTCATAAAGACAGGGGGACTTTTCTGTGAGATGCAGCAAGTTCCCTCCCATGGCTCTGCACTTATTAATTACATATTTTCGTGTCTACACGCAGAGCCAGCACTCGCACGTTAAGTATCCTATGGGTGGTTGCTGTGAAGGCTAGATGGGAAGAAAAGAGTAGGGGATTTTTTTATGAGGGGGAAAAAAGTGACAGATTTACTTCTGCTCTCAACTCACTGTCATTTCTTTTTCATCTTTTTGTCCAGCGCAAGCGCGAGTTGAAGTATTGGCTAAATGAAAGCAGATTTTAGATGGATGCTAATGCGAATGGTAGTGTTGATCAGGGTGCCTGTCATATTCCGTTTGCTGTGTTAGTTGCGTGGATATGACCCTTCAACAGAGCTGCCACTGAGGGGAGTAGGAGAGGGATGTGCTGAGAGAAGAAACGCGTCCATTAGGGAAAGTGAGGAAAATGTGAGGAGGTGAACCAGTGACTGGGGAGATAGGGATCATTTGATTTGATTAATTTGCACATAAACAAAACAAAAGAACAAACAACATTGTGCAAGAGATGCAAAAACCAAATGGCTTATAAGTGAAACTCTAAATCATAATAACTTCATATAAAATGGCAGCACAAGCATCAGACAGAGCAAAGGACAAATTAAAAACAAAAGGAAAAAAACCAAAAGAACGCATTATAAGCCAGAGAGGAGAGGAGCATCAGTACACTCTGCAACCTGTGTGTGAATCTGTCTGTGTTTGTGTCTGTGTTTATGCTGGGCCCTTCACCCCGGCTGATGGGACAGACATGGTACTGATTTAGGCCTGCAGACTCCGCCAGCAGTCACTGTAATCCATTTCATCCTGCTCTGTGTAAAGGAAAGCTTCAGTTGCTGCCACCAGCTGAGTGATCAAAAATGAAAAGCATAGGGAAGAGTAGAGCTCTCTGTCCCATGCACACGCACATGCACACGAAGTACTCGTGCTCTTGTATATCCATAAAAACCTGATGGAAATGACTGTTTATGGTCTCAGGAGTTGCTTATGTTATCTGTCCCTAAGGCCAGAACTGCATTAGGCAAAAGTGCCTTTTTATATTCTGCTCCCTCTACATGGGACTCACTGCAAAATGATTTAAAGCTGAAAGAGCTGGTTCCTCACTCTGTAAAATGCTAATATATTACAGAGTGCTTAAACAGAAGATTCTACTTTGTTTACTCTTTCATGTGATTTTGATTGTATTTTCATTTCATAAATTGCTTTACCTTGCCTTTTCTTTTATGTGACTCTATTCTGACTTGTATGTTCTTGGGCTACAACAATTATGCTTATCTTTATGCTGCTTTCTTGGCCAGGTTTCCCTTGAAAAACAGGTTCTTAATCTCAATGGGATTAACCTGGTCAAATAAAGGTTAAGCGATATAAAAAGTAAAAAATGTGTTCATACCATCTCACTCTGTTTCTCCCCTTCTTCCCCATGCTGAATACTCCTTCGCTTCCTCCCCTCTTTCCTCCCTCCTCCGACTTCCTCTCTCGTTCCTCCCTGCTGGTGTGTAATAATATATTTGACTTTACTGGACGTCCCCGGGAGGAATTCCTTGTGTTTGGTGAACCGGAGTCTCTCCAGTGTGATTTCAGACACAGTGGACAGCGGTCATTAATCACCTCGCTGTGACGGAGCTTGTGTGTGAGTGTGTGTTCATATGTTCGTCTGCGTGTGTATGTTGGAAGTGGTTCTGTTTTCCTTGTCATGCGTGTTCATCAGCAAACAAATCGTATCTGTTCGTGGGGAAGTGATATTGGGAGTGCCAGCGGTGCGAGGGGAATGCCTGTCGTGTTGTTCTTCCCCTCCCTGTTCGTTATTTCCTAGTGCTGAGATATGACCTCTGGCATGTCGCTTTCTCCGTGGGGCTCTGGCTGTGTGTCGAGGGTGTGGAGGACCAATAAGTGTCTGGCTGTGTGGCCTTCAGCCTGCAGCGTCTCCCCGCTTCTTACCAACGCTGGTTGCATCATGGTAGTAGAATTCATTCTAGGGACAGTAGGATCTCCTCTCTTCATGGTTTACTTCTTTCAGTTCTTAGAGTTTCAGTGTACTGCTCACAGTGTGAGTGACTTTCTGAAGAGGAAGTTACCATGTGCACTAGATAGGCTTGTGACCGGAAGGTTGGTCGGTTGGGTCGAATCCCCAGACCGGCTGGGAAAATCTGAGTAGGGGGAAAAAATATCCGGCGCAACCTTGCGAAAAATGGATCAAAGCGAACCGCAACAAAGAAAGAACTCAGCTACTCTTGGAGAACAAAACTTTTAATGTTAAAAAGCAATACGTTTCTGGTAACCCGGGAAACCTCATGTTACCGAGGGCAACCTGACGAAGGCTATTACAGCTGAAACACATTGGTTTTCAACATAAGAGCCGAAACGCGTTTTTAACATTGAAACTTGTTCTCTAAGAGTTCCAAATCTGCTCCGGGGAAAAGAAATGAGTAACTATTGTTGAGGTGTCCTTGAGCAAGGCACCTTACCCTAACCCCAAACTGCTTCACTGGAGCTGCTCTGTAGCCAGTAGTAGAAGGTTTAACTGGGTGTAATCTCCCAGATATGAATGTGAAGTGCTGAAAAAGAACATGCGTAAAGGTTTAAAATAAAAGCAAAGTTGAAGCATGCCTTCAAACATGTTGAGGACAATACACTGTACTTTAACCTACAGAGCTGGCAAGGCTATTAGTGTGATCTCAGCTGACATCAGAGTCCAGTAAAGTGTCAGCACTGAGGAAGTGTGTTCTCTACTGTATTCTCCCCTGTTCCCTCAGGCACCTATAGGTCACACTGAGGGAGAGAGGGTGAAGAGCCCATGTCTCCTCTCACACAGGATTAACCGAAGACCATGACCCGAGCCCCAGGGGGCACACACACAGGAAGGAGACATGCCGGCTGTACATATGCACTAGTACACACACACACACACACACACACATATATGCAAGCATACAACACATGCATGCACATACACACATCAGCACACATCTGCTGCGTCTGACAGCTCTGTCATGTAATAACAGGTCTTACACAGTGAACTCTTACTGGTCACACTGTCTTTATTAGTCCTTTTTCGCTGTGTGTGTGTGTGTATTACATTTCTCATATTTATTTTGAAATTCCCTATGAAGAGATTTGATATTGGAATTTTAATTCCAGCAGATTCCCCTATCAGAGATTCAGTCTATCAATAACAGTCTTCTCTGTATGAAAAGTACAGATCAAAATACCCTAGATTTCTTTCCATGGCTCCAATGTGTTGCTTTTGTCTTTTGTCTCCAATGCACAGCAATAGTAAGTGAGAACACTGGCAGCAGAAAAAAGGCGTCAAGTTTAACTTTCACATCCAGATGCAAGATCTAGAAGGCAGCTAATTTGATGAGACGGCATATTTTGTCATCTTTGCTGGCAGTTAAAGGACTTTGATCATGTTGTGGATTTGGACACAGCAGCTCTGGCAGCAGTCACTGCTAAGCGAGTCCCAACAGAGACACAAGAAGCTTTGAAGAACAATTAATTCATTTTTAGGTGGAGAGAAGAGATAGAACTCCTCACAATTATTTCTCCTGCTAGTGGTTTCCCTCTGACACATTTTGTGGCAAAGTGTGTGTGTGATTTTGAAATCCGGACTTGGGTGTAGTGTTAAGATTAGAATTAGAATTTGGTTTAGGTTAGGGTAAAGATTAAGGTTCGTTTGGGATTCAGGCGTGGGTTTAGGTCAAGGTGACAGTTAAGGTTAGGCTTCGAGGTTAGGGAATGACTGTAGATAATGAAGGTCATCACAAGCATAGTAATACAAACAGGTGTGTGTGTGTGTGTGTGTGTGTGTGTGTGTGTGTGTGTGTGTGTGTGCTGTCAGACGAAAGCCCAGCCCAGGGCATGGAGTTGGTCCCCAGTACATCCTTCTCAGTGGGAGATCTGCAGACATAAGCACATAATGACAGGAAGGGATGAGTCCAGCCTTTAGCCCCTGGTAGCAAAGAGAATTTTTTCCACTCTGGATGTTGGCGCCCCCCCTCTGCCCCTCTGGCAGCTATCATCCGGATCCTTCATAAGCACTCCCACTGCAGTCCTAACTAAGACATCTGACTGGCACCAATGGGACTTTCCCACCATCGTGAAAGGGAGAGTTCTCTTTGTTCCCGGTGAGAAGCGGGTGGACAGGCTGTTTGGACGCCTCTGCTCCTGTTTGATTTTTCAGTTTAACAAGGTGCAGAGGTGGCGTCTGTGGGATGGGATCATAGACCCTGACTGGGCTTCTGCAACCATCTGCAAGTGTTAGTGACTGTAAACGCCGCTGGCTACAGGAAGGGACACTTTCAACAACGAAACAATCCATCAAGTAAAATGAACAAGGAATGAACCCCATTAAGATCCCACTGTTTTTTATTGACATTTTCAAAATGCTAGGCCCGTACTGTATACTGTATTGTGTTCTTTTACTCTTGACTGTGTTTAGTTGGCCTGTGAGTGTTTCTTGAGAGGGCCTCCTCTCTTTTTCAATACATCAACATTCGAGTTTTTTTTGTTTCCACACTCCGCTGGTAATGGATTAACTGGAATAAACCACCTGTTCCTGTATAACACTGAGCTTGTCTTCTTTTCCTCTCTCTCACAGATTCCCTTTGTACCCCAGAGGAGAGCGATTTCATTTTGAATACGGGGTCTACTTGCTCAACAAGAACATTGCCCAGGTAATATATGAACACAAATGTACTGCACACGCTTCACAGGTGTGGAAAGTTTGGAAAATAATTGAAAATTGTTCTCTTAGTCTTTGAAAACTATGATAAACGTTGTTTTGCAAAACACGACGCTCACAGTATAATCATACCGGTGTCAGAATGTTATCTTGAAAAATGTTTGAAAAAACAAGCTTTCTGTCAATAGTTGTGCTCTATTTGGATAGGAACTATTTTTTTCTCAAAGACGCACTACCTTCTAAGCTGGTGTAAGAGTCCACGAGAGCCAGAAGAATGCCACTGTCTCCAAAAATAGCTGCTCCACCTGAGCACCTATAAAGCGCTAGCACACTTATAGTCAGAGCCTATAGTCAGAGATTTAAAACAATGATCTATGTCTAAATACTGAGGCCCGGAAACATCTGGAATGCACGCATATTTGCCTTCACATCGCCATACACACAGATGTATGGAGTGACTGAGGTATAAAAGGTGCAGGTCAGGGTGATAGAGGGTCATACTGAGGTTTTCTGAGGTTGTGAGTCCTATCTGGAGCGATGCCTTTGAAGGAGCAGACAGTCATATTATGAATTTACCTACGTGTGCGGGTCGTTCACATTTTACACACACAAATTGAATTTATCCTCTAAATTGGTTTCTCTCTCTCTTTCTCTCTCACTCCCTCTCTCACACACAAACCCCCTCAGGGGAGGGTTGAACTCTTGACCTATCTGTGCTTATTAAAGTGCACCTAATGTGTTGACCTGGGCGACTCCTCCATTCCTCCCGTAGCCATTTAGCATTGAGTTTTAACAATTTGCATTCCATTCCCTGTCTCTCCTAGTCCAGCAGCGAGTGGAGAATGAAGGGCCTCTCCGCTGAATTAGACTGGGCAATTAGCGCTAGCAGGTGGCTGACTTCAAACCACCGCACTTTGGGAGGTTTTAGTTCTAATACCAGACCACAAGCTGCTAGCCAATATCCAAGTCTGCCATCTTCCCACCAGAGTCCAAGAACAAGAAAGTGAGGAAGACGAGAAAACATTTTAGACAGCAAATGAAAATAAGCTCCGACTGGAACCACCGAAGGGGAAGGGCAAAGGGGCCTGTTGTGTTTTGAGAAAGCTCACTGGATATAGTTTGCCATGTTTTGCGTGTAATGAATCCAAAATGAAAGCCATTATTCAAGGCTGGTTTTGATTGTAATGATATAGGAGAGGTTCAGATAGCATATAGCTGCGGACTAGAGTTGCTGTCTGGCACTTGTGTAGATTAGTGAGAAATGCCAAACTCAAATCTAATTTGACACTCATTCCATCATTGCTGGTCACTTGTAGCATTGCCAAGTCAGAGGTGAAATATTAGCTTGGAAGGAACTACTGAGGATGGTATCATTTGATTGACTTTGCTATACAGTAATAACTGTCAAGTAGAACACACAGACACGTGTGATTGCTCACATATGCACACATGCGTTTTTGCATTGTGACTTATAGTAACAACCTTTAAGACCTGGCGAAGACTCTGCAGTGAAGCTCAAAGATTTTTTTTTTATACTCCCCATCTGTCCCAGAAGTTAAATGGATTGCACTCTTCCGTGACATATATTTTAGCATGTGAGGTAACAAGGGAATCTGTAGACTGACTTACTTGCCATGTAAAACTTTCGGAAATAGCTTATCGCCACTGTGTAATGTATGAGTCAAGTTTAGAACATTCTGTTTTTACTAGTATGTGTATTTATGTGTGTGTGGACTGCATACAGTGTTTTAGTGTAAATACTGTGCATATGTTGTATAACTGCAACATCAGAAAAGTGAAATGGATAAAAGACGATTTAGTGCACATTTAACTAAAGATTTTAGATCACTTCCTGAAAGTATTGCATATTCCCACCGTTCAACTCGCATAACCCCCTCCCATAGTCCTTTTTATCAAAGCCACACATAATGAACTGGGCTCTGATTTCTGTTTCATGGGGTCTTCAATATTGATCCACCCATGTGGTATTTGGCAATATGGTATTATCAATGTAACATTGCACGCTCACTCTTGGTGAAAGTTTCATTTCACTCTGCACTGATAAAAGGCACATGTAAGTTGTTTATGGTAAAATATATTGTCTCTCTATCTAAATCAGTTTCCCAGGAATACAATTTAAAAAGTGCTAAATTTGTTTCCTCACCACTTTAAACCACATTAAAACCACATTTCAAGACCATCATAGACAGAAAAAAAGGCTTCCCCATCAAGCCAACCCTCAGAAATATGTAAGATGTCAAATTTTCAAAAGACAGGCTTCATTAATCTGAAAAAATACTACGAGCATATCCCTTTCAAAGGAATCAGGTCCACCACAGAGGAAAAATGAGCCCCAGACATCAACAGTCACAGCAGGATATTTTCACCTGTGTGCACTAAACCAATGCAGAGAGATTCAAGGGTTTGAAAAAGCACATAAGCCATAAGCCACTGTCACGGAGGTAGGCCCATGTGAGAAGTGCGTGATAACTATCAGAAGATCAATCTGAGACAAATAAATGAACGGACAGCACACTTTTTTCAGTTATTTGTGCATCTGTAGGGGGTTGTTTCTATAAATCTTGGCGATGAAGCAGGTGCATGGCAAACCAATGCCCTAATTACTGTAAGCATAAGAGGGATATATAGACATTTAAGCTGTATGTATGCTGTATGTATCTCCTAGCAGAGCTGCCACATGTAAACCAAGCACGTAGAAATATTCAAATTGTTCATTTTGCTATAGTTTGAGTGCCTTCTGTGTTATGTCACTAAGAGGAAAAGATCATTTTTTTTGTTTTATTCATTTTCTTTGAGAATAACATGCTCTGGCTTTAACAAATTGGTAGTGCGTCAACATTCTTCCAGGGTGAGATCTCAGCTATTATTCAAAGCACCGTCTTATGTCTTCCATGTGTGACTGAATGCGTCCACGTTAAGGATGAGTTACCAGGTTGACTCCAAAACAATATAGCAAGGCCACATGAATAGGCAAGCTGCATATGACAGTGATGTTGGAGCATTGTTCCAAAACTCTAGAAGTGGTAAACATGTCATGATCGATATAGCAATATAGGAACCCAGGCAAACGGAGCTTTCCGATCCCTCCTTGGTCGGTCTCCACACACCGCATGAAACTGTGTCCTCCTGTGTGTCTGATCGTTCAGCTCCTCAGATCTCACATCACACATGTTCAAGTTTTGGGACTTAAAGGCTGGGAAATGCGTGAAGCAACGGAACGCTGTCATGCTACATGTGATTTCCTCCTCCTTTAAAATCTAATTGGGTTTCCTTAACCTTGTCATTCGTGACCACTTTATCAGGGGGACTTTGTTTCACTCCCGCTCCCTTGACCACAGTATGGTTCTCATTAATTTACTGAGGGTTTTATTAGGAAATGGCTGCTTCGCTGACCCCTGCATATTGAGCCTGGCTTTTCTGCTCCTAATATGATTTACCAACAGAGTGTTTCAGTTGTGGCAGACTGTTATATTTTTTTTTGTGTGTGGTTTTTTGAAGATTTTTTCTCCTCTGTGATTTTAATGCGCTCCTCTGGTCGGGCCAGACTTGTCATGCAGCCGTAGCACAGCTAGTCCACCGTCTGACTCCCTGACACAAAGCAGAGGTCTGGTTTCACAGCAGAACCAGCTGACTGGCTGACTGGCTGCTTTGCTGACTGACTGGAGCCTGGGTGGGAGACATTAGCCGTCCATCTCTTATTAAATTGCCCCGCGTGGCTGTGTTTGAAAGTGATACAGGGAAGCTGGCAAAGGATCAGGGCCACAGCGGGAGGGACCTGCTTTGATGTGGCGGTGGGAGAATGTTGCTTTTATTTAGGCCTCATGTCATGAGGCCACGGGCAGGGATGAGGAGGCTGTTTGGGGTGCCCTGGATGCCAGGTGGTAAAAAAAAAAACTCCCATGTTGCCACCTCTGGTTAATTTGTTTGACAAAGAGAAGTTAAGAAAAGCTGTAAGGAATCCCTGGGCTGAAACCCAGCCATTCTCTCCAGCCCCTTTCATTCCTTGTGCTGTCTGAAAATGTTGCAAAATCAGCAACACCCAAATGAGTCACTCAAATTGATGTGGAGGCATTCCCATTTTCGTTAACATGCATCTTTGCACTTTGGTCCCAATTGCACCCATACCAGAACATGATGTAGATATTGCTAATGCCTTGTGATTTACAGGGAGAGGTATGTGTTCCAGGTTTCTCTCAGCCTAGTTAAGTGAGTGGCATCTGGCTGCTCCCTTCCCTTGAAGTGCTGGGCCACAGGTGAGAGTACGTTACTGGGCCTGAAACTCTCCTCCGCAGGGGGCACAAATGCTAAAACCGCCAATTGTCCATTCACACAGACAAATTAGCCAAGTTAGTGTGGCTGGCTCCAAGGAAAAACCAGCAGCCTTTAGTCTGGAGGTTTGCCATGTGCTGCATTTACTCATTCCCCATGTTATCCACTAGGCTACATTGTTGTGAAACAGGCATGTGGGCCTGATTAGTTGACAGCCGACGCTACACAAAATCTCTAGCTTTTTAGCAGGGGGTGGGCGCAACAATTAGTTTCCAGTCGCTAAGCTTGGGGTATCGTATTTGTTGGCTCCAGGCGCAGGAAACTGAGTATTGGGAATTAATACACAACAAAACTGGCGGTCAGAGAGGGCGGCCCTGGGTGCACCTTCGCCTTTGTCTCCTGGGGAAAATGTCCTGCGCGCTCAGTCTCCCACCTCCCCAAGTCTCTGGTCAATTTCACACTGTGGCCCGCAGGCCGAGTGCCATACTGGTGGTCTGGAGCATACGTCAGAGCGCCCGCTGCCATTAAGAGTGGCAACTGTGGCTCCATAAAACAAGGCTATGACTCATGGGGGAGCCTACTGTGTTTAGTGGTTAGTGGAGGTGGCAGCAAGCGGAACAGGAGCTGGCTGGCTGGAGGTATTCTTGGTGGAGCGGTTTGGAAAGGTTGGAGGTGTTCTAGTGAGAATAGCCCTTCCTTAAAATTGACAGTTACAGTAATATTGAAGAAGAGTGAGAGTGACATTTCACACTTATTTTCTCTTGTTTATTTGTTCATCCTAATCACCCATGCACAGTATAGGCTGTACTAAGTATACAGTACTTTTTCTGGCCTTTTTCTCTCCGCCTCCTCCTCTGTCTCCGCTCTTCCTCCTTTCTCATCCACTTCCTCCTTGTAAATCCCACATGCCCAGTGGTTGAGCCCGTCTCCTCTCCATTCCTCTCTTCACCTCTGTGACAAAGCTCCTCATGAACCCAATCAAGTGAGCTGCGAGGTAGTCTTGGCAGAGCCCTTTGTGGCCATTAGCTCACGTGACGGTGCTCCGATAGAAACCATATGACCCAGGAACAGACATGCAAAGAGAGAACACTACGCAGCTCCCTTCCACCCATACCTCTGTGGTTCTCAGACCGAACAGCATACCAACACAGACAAGTCAAGAATGTTAAAATGCCCCTGTGAAAACTATCTCCAGCTATTACCTTATTTCCTTTGTCCGTTTTTTTCTCTAATATGGTTATTGGAATCAGTACAGGGTCTGCAACCGGGTTTCGTGAATAGAATGGACTCCCTATAGTGAAACAAAGGGAGTACAATTTTTGCACATGAACTCAGTTTTTCCACAGTTTGAGTTGACATTCCAGTTGAGTGTTTACCCTTTGTCAGTCCACAAGCCTGTGAATCAGAAATGGCTATGTGTACAGCGAGTGATTGTGTAATAGTCATCTGTGGGTTATCAAAATATGTGCTTCCAATTCCTTCTCAGTCTGATATAGAAATGCACAGGACACTGATGTATGTGTTCTGCAGACCGTTACCATGATTTCCCTGTAATCATATTGCAGTTTCTCCTGTAAATGAAACAACAGTACAGTATTAAAGGGTAACTTCTGTATTTTTCAACCTGGACCCTATTTTCCCAACCTTTTGTGTCTAAGTAACTAATGGGGACAACAATTTTTGAAATTGGTCCAGTATTGAGCGAGATCGCATCCGGTCTGTGTGTAACCAAGTCTCGCTCAAGTCTCGCGAGAGTTGAGTTGTTGCAGGAAGTTACACACCCTAACCCAGACCGGATCAAGCGAAAGGTAAAGAAAAACGTTTAATTTCTCTGTAGGGTCCTTTCCATAATGTTGTCAGACACTTATAATAACAATCTGAGCCTGTCAGTGGCAAAAACAAGCACTTTTAGTGGACGTACATTGACGGTGCGATTTGCCCCATCAGATTACATTGCAGCTCGTTTCACGGCTGCCGGCTGACGCGATCTCGCTCAATACTGGACCAATTTCAAAAATTGTTGTCCCCTTTAGTCACTTAGACACAAAAAGTTGGGAAAATAGGGTCCAGGTTGAAAAATACCAAAGTTACCCTTTAAATGAGATGCCAATGGTAGCTATCCTGGGTTACTTCCAGATGTGTATTGGAACCTATATCCGGAACCTGTTTAGCATCCTTGATTAAAAAATCGACCCTGACCTACTTCCCTACGCTGACAAGGATCCACCATTCATTTTTCAGCGCAGTGTATTCAGCAGAATAGATCTACCTGGTCAGATACGCAATATTTACCCTCCATCCCTTGAATTAATGGTAGAGAGGAGAAAGGCGAGCTTCAGCCTATTTCTCAGCAGGATTTTTCTGAGAAGTGGCACGCTTTTAGAAGGAACTATTCCAGGTTTCCCCCAGAAGCCTCTTGGTCTCTCTCGCCTTGAGGCTTGTGGTTCGTGACTCAATGCGTTCCAGAGAACGTCCCAGAAAAAAAACTGGCAATTGCATCTCCACTGTCCCCCTTGAACAACAGCACTCGTTCTTCTGTCCAACCGCCTCTGCAGAAACCTCATCTCAACAAACAGACCCCTCTATGTTCAGAAATCATAATGCAACCCACTGTACGCTGTTTGTTTACCTGAACCCTGGACCACGGTTCCCCAGGCACTGCCACCACCCCTACACCAAGACAGACGAGGCCTGGAAGTGATCAGGCCTTCACAACCGCCTGCTGCCACTCATTCTCTTCATCCTTCCATAACGGCCACATCCGTTTTCCATTTTACAGGGATTGATATGGTAAAACGCATAATGGGGAGGACAGGCACCAGAAAATGCAGCTCCAAGTCGATGTAGTATTCCTCACTTTCACCCCCTTTCGCTGGGAAAGAGGAAAGGAGCAGTGAAGTACCAAGTGAAGTTCTCTTTTAGGCCAAGCCATAAACATGTGTCTGTTTTTGCTTTAGTCTGGTGAGGAATAGCCTAAAGCTGTGAGCTCCAAGCGTCAGCTCCCACATGGCCATATGCAGAACAACTGTTGGGTAATCGTCCCCTTACATCTAATAGGGGGTCGGCTGCAGGCCCCGCATCTGACAATGTGGTTCATATTTGAATGCCATTAAGGTGCCACTCTAACGGGATCTCAGTACTCCGCCGACAGTAAAAAGCACTTCATTAGTGTACTTTATTTATCACATTTCAAGCAAGAAATTGATTTTGGCAGGGTGTAAGTGGGTTAAGTAAATGGAGAGCGATATGTGTTGCATTGAGAGATTGTTAACAGCCTAACAGGACTAGAGACAGTGGGCTGATGGCTGTCTGCTCTCCCTCTCCAGTGATTGATGAAAAGAGGGAGGAGAAAAGAGGGAAATCACTTTTCTCATAGCACTAGACCTGAGATTAGATCTGTCAATGGGTTTTAGTCTCCAGCCTGCACTGCTACTACATTGGATTGCACACATTGCATTTGTGCATGAAAGCTATTTACAATTGAAATATCCTTAAAATGTCATAGTGTGACATATTCTTTCTCACACTATGCCCAGCAATGCTGCCCACCAGCTGCAATCCAAGAAATAAGGCATATGCAGCCTGAAAATTTCATAATTGGCAGCAATAACTTCTTATTTCTGTTACCGTGCCTAATTATATTGATGAATGCTTTGAGACATGAATGGGGAGTCAGTCTGTGGTCTCTTTGTCTCCTGGCCAAGAGCAAGAGATAGCCAATGAAGAGCAGGAGATGTGTGAGGAGAAACCTGACCGGCCTACTGCCCAATGCTACTGGAAGCATCGCTGTTGAGAGATGATGATCGATTAAAAACTATTCTCCTCGTCTGGAGAATCAGCCTGTAGGAAACAAGCTCCCAGTGGTTTAGGTACCTTGTGGTTCTCTGGAACTCCCTGCACCAGCTATCTATTAACCAAACCCAGCCCCTAACATACACCTCTCTTTGCCCATGGCTTTTCATAGGCTCATTGTGTGGTCCTGTTTTCCATCACAAACGTTTGTTGCTAGCTTCAGCATGCATCCAGTGCCACTTATTGGCCAGACTGGGTTGTTGGTGAAACCCTTTTACAACCAGAAGTAGGAGCAGCCTTTTCCAAAGCTCCTGTAAACAGATATTCGCCTCGTACTGCTGCATCGGGGAGTTTGTGGAGGCGGTAGTGAGTCCTGTGGTGCTGTGCTAATAAAGTGATAACTACCCAGCCTCACATTCTGTTGCTTTTTTATTTGAAAGAAGAGAGAAATCAATGGAATCAATCAGTGGTCTTTTTCTGTCCGCCTGTCATGCCCTACTCAGGTTTTGACCAGAAGTCTCGATTTATAAGAGGGTCTAAGACTGCAGTTGTGAGTGTATGTCACCATCCTGTGGTTTCCAATTTAGGGCGTGTGTACGTAGTGGGGCCGTCAGCGCTCTGCGATTATGCCTGAGCTCCAGGGTTTTATGGGAATTCCTCTGGACAGCCACCTATGACTTTATGAAACACTTAAATTCGTCTAATTGAATTTCCACGTTTTGAGGTTGGTAGCTCAGGGTCTGCCTATCACCGCAAAGAGGTACCAGAGGAGCTAGTTCCCCTAAATATATGGGTGAAAGTAAAGGCTAATCCTTGTGTGTGTGTGTGTGTGTGTGTGAATGACAGAGAGTGTGAGTAAGAGAGAATTTCATATGTGCAAAAGTATTAGGTTTTCATTGGTTATTTGAGCCCTGACCAATGTTTTACACCAGTGGCAGAGATTGATGGGGTCTAAGACATCTTGGGCAGGGAGAGACCAGTAGCATTAATGGTATTTTTTATCTCATTACATCAGGATGAATGGATAGGCCTTTTAAAGTAAATGTGTTGGCTGTATAAAAATGTTTGCCATTTTCTAAGGGAGATCCAGAGTGTAATACATTACGACAAGTGGCATTCGCAAATGTCACATTCGCTGTTGTGGGATTATAGCAATATAATCATAATTTGATAATTATCTGAGAATATCTTTATCAGTGTTTTCTCCCCCAGTCAGATTGCGGGATTTGCTGGCAAACGCTTCTGAGGACGAGGAGTTCTCTATTTCTCTGGGTGTTCGGAAAGTGTTGGCTGCTCTGCTCCATCATTTATTTAATAGTGTGGCTGCAGTTTCCAGCTGGTTGGAATTTGTAGCCGGAGCCTGTTTGTTTGGAGTCTGCTCTCCTGTTGTCTCACTACATGCTGGACCACTCCGCCTAAGCACACAGGCCTCTCTAAAGTCCCTCTCTCTTACAGATAACCCTCCCTCCCAACTCAACTCGACTTCAAAAGCCACATCCGTACAGTAATATCTAAAGAATGACATAGGCAGGGGGGAGTGAGGGAACAAAAAAAATAACTACACGATAAATAAGAGGAAAGATGAAAAGCCATCAGGCAGCCCATGGCAGGTTAATTAAGTTCCTTCTTTTCCGCCGCAGGAAGGTTATATCTCCTCATCTTATCGTAGCTATGTCATAATGTGTTAAAACGCCTGCCGTTTTTCAGGTTCATTCTGTTTTTCTCTGGGTAGAGTAAAAGGAAATTGGACTGAGGCACAGAAACAAGAGAATTCTCTCCGCTTGTGGGCTTTTTTTGGCCAGCCAAGCTCAGCTCTCGCGTTTCTCCCCCTTCGTTGTGTGAATCGGCAGAGGGCAGAGACCAAGTATATTTTATGTCAGCGAGTTTAGAAAAAACTTGTTTTTCTTGTTAATTTATCAAAACCCTGTGTGCTGTCATACGGGTGTTCTGGGGTAGAGGCGTTCCATCATCTGCGCAGGCCATATTCCGCCTCAATGACATTAAACAGCTCTTGGAATAAAACAATGCTGGCCCCATCTGGTCGATAGTTGAAAAAATACCAACCATCCCGGTTCTGTGTCAGGCCTCCTCTCCAGTACGGTTCCTGCCTCCATGTGGATCTCATTACAGCCCCTTGACTCTGGCCAATCGGCAGCTTTTCATCTGACTTAACGCACAGCGGATCTGTACCGCAGACCTCTTTCAATGGCACTCATCATCCAGGAAGAGAGCCGATGTCTCTTTTCCCTAATTTGGTTTCCCTCGAGTTTATCTCGGCACAGGTCTCCTCTCTGGACGTCAGGCGGTGTAAAACCCCCTTCCATCAAATAACGTCTCACCTCATTAGGGCAGTGTCTCCCTATCACCCCTGATGTCAGCCTCCATTACTCTGCCAGGAGGAGACGATATGGGTGGGGCAATCCTCACTGTCATGTCGTCATCTCTGCCATCCAGTCACAGCTCTCTCTTTATTAATGAAGTGTCTGTGATGAGCCCAAGCCTCTTGTCCCAGAGCCCCCATAATCGTTTCACAGTTATTGGAGAAGAGGGGCTAAGTGGCTAATGAAAGCGGCTGTTAAATAAACACCAGCTCAAGTTAAAAAGGAGGCTGGGCTTTTTTCTTTTCCTTTGAAAATAATTAGAGTAAGCTGCTTGCGCAGAATCAGAATAACCTTTTGTTTGCCAAGAATATTATATGTACAGGGAATTTGACTTGTATGTTGGTGCTGAGACAAGTAACAAAAAGCACTTACTGACACATATGATACAAGAACATACAGGGCTGAACATATAGTGCAAGAATAGACTATACAGTTACATTTTCACACTATATATACACATTTAGTATCTGTATTAGCATAGACAATTGAACTGAAATTTAAACTTTTAGCCACTTATAAAATGATTAATCAGCTGTTTTTAGTTGGGAACTTGCTTCCAGTGTTGTATAGTGACAATTGTTCCAAAAAGTTCCAGTGAAAAATAAGCTTTTAACTTATTATATACTGTATTTAGATTCAGGTTGATTTACAGGGGAGGTATGTGTGCAGGTTCTTGCATCTCAACTGTTTTGATTATTGTTTAGCTCCAAGTTGTTATTCACACACCGTGACGCCAGGCGGGCATCTCTGTTAGTCTTTAGTGGACAGATTATTGTCAATAGTGTTGTCATCCCCATGGAAACGGCACATTTTAGGTTAAAACGTGTCTGAGCCAGGTCGTTGGCCTGTGTTTTTCAGAGTAATTGGGATCCTGTCCACAGAAACTGCACCATGCCTGTGCTAAGTATGCATCCAACTACAAATATAAACACAAATGCACATGCTGTAATTATATTATGTCAACGCATGTGTTTGGCTTTTATGGTGTTTGGCTCCTTTGCCGCACCACAGTTACAACAGTCACAGCGCAGCAGTTGGGAGCACACACTTCTTCTTGTGGTGGAAAAGAGTATTGCTCCTCTCCGGGGCTGTGAGAACTGGAGCTCACCTGTCAGCAGCTCTGCCATGATTCATCTCCTCCATCCCTGTTGACAAGGAAGTCTGCTCTGCTTTCTCCACCTGCCAAACTGCGTCGCTACAAAAACTGGCTACTATCATTATGATCAATGGGTCTAGCTGATGAGCAGTGCTGAGTGAGCAGTTGTTTTTATTGGTTATGGATAGGTTATCTATCATTTCACTTGACTTGGATTATTTTCTCATAATTCATGCATGCATAGCTCACAAAATTTTATCAGTCTTACATTTATTGAGCTATTGATACAAAGAGGGAAACATCAGTTTAAGCTGTAAATTATCTATTTTTTGCCATCATAAACATGAGAGCCAAATAGACCTGAGTTTTTGAGTGGGGTCTGAAAGTTGTAAATGGGTCATTTTCCATGTTAGTCCTTTAAAAATGTCTGGGGAATATGCCCATAATATATGTAATTGCAGGTTTTGGCTTGAACATTCAATTCAATTCAGCAGTGGCCTTCTTCCAGCTCATTAGAGAGTTAGAAACCACACATTCAACCTCACACTCTTTCCCTCACTCTGAATTAATGGAACAATCTGGATCCAAAACTCTTGAAGAACAATGTGCAAGGGCATGCTTTGTGAGTTGGACCAAACAATAGCTATTTGTTTCATCGCTCCACCTCTCCCTCTCCTCAATTTGATTGTTTTCCCTCAGGATTAGGGATTATGAATAATCCATTTTGCCATTTTTTATTATGAGTTTTTGGTTGTTCTTTGTTTTTTTTTTGTTTTTTTTGTTTTTCATAAAGAAATTCTCTGTGGCTGCTGTGGAGCAGAGTGACATTTCTGGATAAAGTAGAGCTTCATAACAAAGTCTACACCTAAAATGCATCAGTGTCGGGGGAAAGTAATATCAGGGGTTGCTTTCATCTTGCTGTGCAGGGATTCCATACACAGGATCTGTGGTACAATCTTGAAAGGAGGGGGATGGTATTATATGTCTCATATTAAAAGATATTACAGGCTGGTTTTTTTTTGTTTTTTTTGTTTGGCTGTTGCAAATGGCGGCTGGCCGCAGCCGGAGAGGAAGTAGAGCAAATGAATCTAATCATTGTATCATAGGCAAACAAATTAAGAGCTGTGAGTTGTTATTATTAAGCGGAGTTGGCAGGTTCAGAGTGAGGTGAACAGCTCTTGGTCTGAGGACATTATGAGCTTGGATTTGCCAGTCTAGCCTGAGATTACGTCTCCTTATCTGATTTAAAACAAATAAAGCAGCAAACACTCAGCGTGGGAGTTTGTCCACAAGTATTGCATTGCTCTCTAGGTAAAATCAAATATTGTATACATTAGATTGCTTCTGAACAAATCCGCCAAGGATTGTAAAGACCAGCCCCTGATTTTAATCAATCATCCATTATGAGAAAATCTTTCTTTGTTGGATTACGGCTGTGTTTCGATTCCAAGCGCCCCAGCCCATTGGCAGTGTAAAGAAAGTTTTAACGTCCTCAACACTATGCAGGGTCACAGTTGAACAAACCCAGATGACCAGGGAATGCTCCAGGCCCTCCAAAGTAAACCGGACACGGCCTATACTCTTCCCATACCGTGGCAGGTTTTAATTTGATACTTGGAGCCAATGGAAAAGAAAGCCAAAGAATTTTTTTTTTTCTTCATACATTGTACTGTTACGCCGGTTTCAATTTTCCGTCCCCTTCTCAAAATAATCATTTTCATGCACTACTGTAGATGTTGAACACAAGTCCTTTTGCTCATATTGTAGTTTGCTGCTTAATTTGTTTACCGTCCAATTTGTGACTCATCAGAGTCTGCAACTGGTCATGGTGAGTGTACATGTCTTAATATGTTTCTCTACTGAGACTGAGTCTTTACTATTATTTCATTTTCGCCAAAAACAATAGCACCCAACCAACTTGCAGTGTAATATAAATCACCTTGCTGTTTATTTTCATCATAGAAATCCCACCTTAACACTATATTGGCCTTTACTACTATTACGTGTGACAAACCTCAGTATGAAATGCTTATACACATGCTGTACTTTTTCACTCTGGTATTCTCATACCAGAACTTGCAGTGTGGCAATTTGTTCTTTCTGAAGCATAATGTGGACTTTGTCTTCAGCACTGGCTCTTGGTAAGCTGACCACAATCAGAGCTCTATGGTACTACAGCTCAGGCATGGTTGATCTGTCAGCTTATGACTAGGATGCCTGCTAATACTTAATATGTTCATAACCCTATCCTGATGGCTCTATCTGGCTCACAGACGCATACACACAGACACACATGAACAAACATCTACAAATCTGCAATACACCCAGACACGTATACACATGCACGCACAGTATATGCACACTTTAAAACATACAGCACACATATAATCCTTCTCCATGTGGATATGTGAAAGACCTATTGTTTTCCAAATGATACTTTTATCCTCACCAACCCAAATTCCTCCACGGAGCAGTTTGATATTGCATATTTTATCCTGGTAGAGTAGCGACGGGATCTGGCTGGAAATCCCTTTGAAGTCTGTGAAATATTGGAAGTCTGAGCTTTAATCTGGGGCGCTCTGGTTACCGTTTTGATTGGGCATGTAGTTGGTCAGTCAGTTGCACTGTTGCCCAGTAGTTGTAATGTCAGTATACTGTTACAGACTAATGTTATTCATTTTTCTGGGTTATGTTTACGCTGGATAGACAGTAGCTATGAATGATGCTGAAAGTAGTTAACCGTGTTATTTGTCAAATGCTAAATTTTGCTATTTTTATGCGCAGTCAAAAAGTAGTAAGAAATAGTGAGCCATATCAGTTGTTTTCTCCCTCTTTGTTTCTGGTCATTGTCTCAGTCACATCTTTAGCTTGCTACAATAGACAAGCCATAAATAAACAGGCATGTGGATAAGTAGCTCTCATCCTCCATCACCTTGAGAGTAACAAATTTGAAAGTCCTTGGTTACTCGGAGAGATGAGGAGGAATGCGTGCGGTGTGCCAGCCCAGGCTTTCCCTCTGACCTCTGATCCCTTGGTAATACTAATACAAAACCTCAGTCGTAAAGCCATCCATAAAATAAAGAGGAAAAGAAAAGAAAACAATATGCCCATTCAGAAGGAGTGGAGGGCAGTTAGAGAGGAATTGTGGCTAGCTCGAGGCCAGGATAGGCACCTGCCCACAAACCGTATATTCATCCTTCTCCTTGGCATACTATTTTCCTAGAGGCCTTGTGGAAACACGACACAGGTTTAAAAAAAGATTTCCCTTGTAAAATACCGCAACACTTTTATTCCAAATAATAAAATGACTGTGATCAGACTCTGGCTAAAATTAAAATAATGTTTTAATGGTTATATTTGGCAGTGTTTTTGAAAGGCATACTACAACTAGGGCAAAGTTTGTTGTGTTTACTGAGAAACACTTTCCTCCATTAATATATCTTTCCATGCTAAGGAGGAGACATTAGACCTGAGCCGGGCTCAGACTACCCTCCCGTTCCCTCCAGTCACCCATCACACATCCTGTGCCCTTGGCTGTTTGGCTCCATTTGCCGCTCAGACCACGAAAGTTTGTGGCTTCCCTCAAGAACAAGCTCCGTATGCTTTGAATTTGAAACTACAAAGTACAGCATTAGCATATTCTCCTAGGTCTGCCTCATCCGAGCAGACCAGGAGTGCCTGTGAGAGCTGCCTGTGGCTCAGCATGGAGGATTGATGATGGTCCTGCATGCCAATACTGCTAACAGGAAGTTGACCTCAGTGTTGTGACTTCACCAGCAGGGTCAGTCTGGGTGTCGGGTTACTTTGCTGTAATAGCTTGGCTCTAGTGTTACAGTGGCGAGGGTCATTAGCCCTCAGGGGCAGAGCGAGAGGGGCTGACCGGCTCTTCCAATAGGTGTCACTGTAGCACACCGGTCTCGTCGGTCTCCTCCACTGACCGGCCCATACACAGACCAAATAAGCCCATTATGAAGGAATCTCATCAGGGCTGTAGGAATGGCAGTCCCCACCTCCGACCCTCCCTGCAGTGATTGGGGTCAGTGGGGAACAACATTGGTCCCTTGTCACCGGTGGTCTCCCTAACTAAATTTCCCATTCATCTCACACAGGCTTTCCCGCAATTATGTAAATCTGTTGACTGAATTTGGCGGCTATACGATACTCAATAAAGTGTAACAACAAGTAATGCGACGGAAGAATCTGGTTTGAATTAGGGCTGCATTTTGATCTGACTCGGGCGCAGTGGTGAATACAGCACACCTGTGTTACATTACCACAGTGCAGAGGAGAAAGAGAGGAGGACAGGGAGAGACAGAGGAGAGAGAGAGAGCAGAATGGTAAATGAAGTGGAGGAACTCAGACTATGTAATATTAAGAGCAGTTTTATTATATGCTTGTTTGAAATGGCAACAAAGACGGGAAATACAAAGAATATTAGATTTCACCTGTTAGAGAAGTGCTTAGAAACAGAGTATGTGCTGTGAAGCCAGGTAATGTCCATGGCCAGCTGAGTCTGAGGTTTGCTTTGGTTCCCAAATGTCAATAACTTAGTCAAACACCATAATCTTAAACACACTGCTCCAGTATCTAATATCTAATCTTGTAGAGGTGTGGATATGTTTATAAAAGTGAAAGGCTCACTGGGCTTTATACCCTGCAGATCTTGAGCGGAGTCTGAAAACCAATTAAAGTTAAAGGTGCAAAGATTTTTACTGTCCCATAGCACAAAATTACCAACGACCAATAATTACTTTACATGGTGCTGAGATTTCTGGCTTAGATTACTTAATGCCCCTTTAACTATGGCTACTTTTAAATATATACCTGTATAATTGAGTTTTATCACACCACTGGTGGACAGCACCCACTTTATCTATCCCCAACAACTTCAGCTCCATCCTTTTTTTTCTTTGTCCAAAAATTTGAATTGAAATGGATCTACGCTGTAGCTCCCAATGTCTACAAAGAACATTTGAAACGACGTCACATACTGAACTCTTGAGTACGTAGTGTTATGTGCCATTGTAGCAATGATTATAGCTGCTCTTGTGTTGAATGCTTACTTTGTTGGTCGCTGCAAGGAAATAGTCTTTTCACTTGGCGTCTCCAAGGCTTGAGCTCAGGTCCCGCAGTTGGAGGATGGCCTCTCTAATCATCAAAGGTCTCTCTAACCGCTACCCAACCACCCCACCACCTTATCGTGCCGATGTGGGTTTAGTTTTGCCATTTCTGCCCATGCATTGAGTCTGAGTAGGTAATGAATGTGAAATTGTATTGGAGTCAACGGGAACTGTGAGGTAACTACAATTTAATGCAAAACGAATGACTAATGTAGCTAGGTGGGAGCTGTAAACAGTATGTTTTAATGTTACGAGAAACATGAACATGAGGAAATGAAGAAATAAATTTTAAAAGTCGAGTATGATTGTGTATGCCATTTGTCAGACGCAGCAGGGATTCTTCACACTCCAAATATGTGGGAAGACAATTTGTGTGGTAAGCAAACGCTTGCGGTGTTTACGAACCCGGCTTCTCGGTTTGGCTCCGAGACCCGATGATGATGACCGTGGCATTTTCTTCAAGGCCAAAGAAATGCTCAGAGATTCATGGAAGTGAGTTTCTGGAGTGAACAAATTATATGACCATAGCCAGACTCATGCAACATTTCAGTCCTGCTCTGTATATTTACTGAGACACATGAAAGGCTCCAGTGATTAATCAAGTTGGATTTCATATCCCACGCTGTACCGCATGATTGTTGAGGTTCCGAGGCTCGATTGCCCCATAAAGTGTTAGCTTTGACCTGTCATTGACCGATTCAAAGCTGGTAATGGAAAATCTAAAGATACAAGACGGTGAATAACTAGAAATTATAGTTGTAAATCAAATGAAAATAATTTTCAGTGCCCCACAATTACCGTAAAGATCGTGGATATTTTTTCTATAATGAACTCAGTGTATACAGTAGTTCCAGAAATCTCAACCAGTCCTTTAAGCGTTTGATTTGGTTCTGGGTAGAAAAGATTATCCTTCCATTCATGCTTTCACTTGATGTCACAGCTCCCATCTGCAGCCATTTTGTCTCGGCCATTTTGCTTCCATCCTGGTGAACATTTCTGTATAATTCATTTAGCGGATGAGTGCAGGCTAGACAGAGCGAGTTTCATTATTTGCTCAGGATCGGCCAGATGGGTGCAATCATGAAAGCGCCATACTGTAGCAAACATTAACCACCATTTCAAATCCACCGGTGAGCTAGCAAAGGCTTCTCAAAGAGGGAATTCTGCTAGACATGAATACACAAAGTAGTGGGAAAAACTGGCGAAGGCACAATACATGAATAAACATATGAGGACCATAAAGTACAAGCTTCCTAATAAGTCATTTGAAGGAAGATGCTTTTTACAGAGACTTCTATAATAACTTCTCTAGAGCCAAATATACATGTTAACAACAGGCAATATGGCCAGACGTATTCCTTTTATACCACAACCAGCATGGGTGCATTAGAGCTCACTGATCATGTGGTTGTGTGGTTCCGGGAAGTGTTTTTTGTTTTGTTTTTTTTTCCCTCCAATTTTCACCCCCTGCTACAACATTATTGTTTTGGCTAGATTTGCATAAATCTGTCATGTGTACTAACTGTCTAGTAATGGATAGGTAAATGTTTCAGTATGTCACTGCATTGGCAAGGTTTTTAACCTTTGTGTTGAGAAATAATGGTTTTGCAATCGGTTCCTGGCGTTTCTATAACAAATGAGCAGCCATGAGCCAAACTAATTGCTGCCTTTTTGCACATTCTTTTGTTCCAAGTAAACAAGGAGGCTTTGTGTGAGGGAGCACTACTTTACTTCTCCATGAAACTTGAAAGTCATGAGTCAAAACCAAATTTGTTAATTATCCTGAAGCGCCCTCTGGTTGGTTAGTGGTTTAGTAATCTCACAAGTCAGATTTTAATATTACCATTTTAAGTAGAATCTTTTTTTTTTTAGTTACTGAGAATGGCGGTTTAGCTTATTTATATCTTATTTGTATCTCCTAATTTTAGCAACATGTTTGGCATGTATGACTCTTTCGTTGAAATACTGTATATATTTTTTCTTTTAGAATGCAGTTACAAGTCATTTGTCCCTCTGTTGCCTGGTAAATTTCAGGCACATTTGAATGTAAAGAGCTACATGGAACCCAGCCTGTGGTGAAATTGTGTTTTTCTTTTTTTTTTTTCCCATTGCTTGTAGCCACAACCACATAGCAAGGGGGCACGCTACTTGAAGCTTAATGTTGTCAGAGGCTGTTAGCCTATCAAATAATAATAATAGTTTGCTATTAATAATTTTTTTTTATCATAACAATAGTGACAATGCAAACAAGATGACTTGACCAGTTGTGAAAGTGCATGGCCGTGGTACCAGTGCTGGGTTTTCACGTTCTGGCTAACCTGCAAAGTCAAAAATTGCTTTGTCCTCAGACATCAATGACCGTGTTTTCTTCCCTATTTTCAAAGTAAGGGTTAAGCATATTTTTGTGATATGGTAAGGTTTGGCGTATAATCAATATTTAACATGAAAATGATGGGTTCTGGCTTTGCAGCTTGGCCACAGAGTGACAACGCCAATGCTGTAATTCGTTTGGATGAGCCAAACTGTTTATTGAAACGTCAAAACAGTAGATCAGAAAGTAAGCTCAGTGTATATAAATAGATTGTTTTTAAAGTGTGACCCGTATCAGCCCACTGAGGTGATTGAGCTGTTTATGTCCTCAGAACTGGACTCAACCTTCCAATAGTTTGCCCACAATAGATCTGTTGGCGGGCAGAACAGAAGCCGTCGATCAAAAGGTCCTGAACTTTTGTTACGTGTGGCTTGCAGTGCCGTAGACAAGACCTTATAAAATAATCAGATGGAGCTGCTGCTGGCCAGTTTTATTGTATGTTTCACTTGAAACCACATGTCATAACCTTTGAGGAATGGCCCATAAATCCCCTGTGTGGATGCAAAATGTTTTCCAAACAGAGACGGATGTCACATGAGCCAAAAGAAATGATGACATGGTGATTTTACAGAGGAGAGAACCACAATTTTTCCTAATGCTTCAGCTTTACTAGCGTAATGTGCTTTTTTTTTAATGTGTAGTAAGAGCGTACTTTCTGTTTTAATAAACTGTTTATTCTGTTCTGGCCAGTGCAGTGTGGCCAGTTGTCTGGCTGCAGGTCAGTGAGATACTGTAAGCTTTGGCTCAGTAATCAACAGCACAGCATACGGACATGATACCACAGTTCATAGCAGGTATCTGTAGATATAATAGAAGCAGCAGACACTCTTCAATAAGACTGTAATGAATTCATCCATACTTTGACTTTCTAGTTTTGTCTGATCATATTTTGTTTGTACCTGATAGTTTGCTACATCATGGCTTTTTTGGTTTTACCACTGTCAGGTCTCATGAAAGTATTAGTCTTTTCAGGTTATGTTTTTTTTTTGACTGGTGTGTATGCTGTTCATGACTCAATCAGCTTAATCCAAAGAGACAGAGCCCTGAAATATTGTCAGTGGCAGGCTGCTCCCATAGCTCAACTTCTCTACACATGAGGCCTATGTATGGAGACTCATGTCTGCACAACCACATGGTCTTGGCTGGAGTCTCCATACTGTGGATTTACCAGAGGGATGGTGGAGGGAGGAACACCTGGACAGCCCCCTGTACAACAAGCTGTCATAGGACCTAATGAGCCCCCTGATTATCCTCCCTAGGGAGTCGGTAAGACCTATGCACTCTGTAAAATACCATTTCTATTTTTACCCAAGTGGACAAACGCACTCTGATTATAAATCGCTAGGTAATTGTGCGTGATGCAGGTCAGACATGCACAGGATACTCCAGAGTTTGATTTGGAGAGTTTTGACCCCCTTGACACACGAAATGCAATGCTCTTGATGAAATATCCTGCGTCCCACATTTCCTCTGCTTCCCATCTCCAATGAACACGGAGGACCACCTTAACGTCCACCGGCTGAACTGTTGTGATGTCCGCGCTGACAAGCAGTTCTTCCAGTGATCTCACGGCATAAAAGGGGGGAGAGGAGCGCCTCGTTACCTGGGCCACCCTCCTACACCGCGTCATCAGCAATCAACCTCAAAATGCTCAGCCGCCCGCCCACATTCGCGGTCTGATCTGAGGGTGATTAGTAGTGACAAATTCAGGGAAACAGTAATACGTGGCATAAGCCGAGCTGTGTTTGTTTAGCCGCTCTACAGAGCTCAGCGAAAACAAACAGGTTTTTGCCAAATGATGGGTGGCATGTACTGTAAACTGACTGGTTCCCACTGGCTCTCGTCAGCTTCACTGTGTTTATGTGCGGTCAAGGCTCCAGTGGATTGGCAGGCTAGAGCTGTATACAGTGTTGCATTCTTCTGGCTCTTACTTTATCTGTGTGATGGATGAAGATGCATCCCCGGCTTCTCAGTCATGGCGAGTCAGTTGCACACATCCTCTACCCTCACACACACCCATACCCAGCCTCGCAGTCATATCGACAGATTCCCCAGTACAAACGCTCCAAAGACCCGAGTAGGTTTTGTTGAATAGGTAAACAGGGTAGGGAGTGGCCAGACACAAAGGTGTGAGCAGCGACGAGGAGCCCCGGCCGGATCCATTTCAGTATGTCATCATGTGAAAGAGCCCCGGTGGGTGCGCCCCCCTCCCCTCCGACTAGGTCCTCTCGCCTTACAGCCGCCCTCAATGGGCCCGGGGAATTTCTCACCACGATCTGGTTAGCCCCATTACAAAGAGCCCCGTGGCCAGGTTGAAAGCAGACTTCCATACCGTATACACAAGCACGCAAAGGACTCCGCCAGCATTCAACACGAGGATGTATAGGAGGGAAATGGGAAATGACAAGCTGTCTCAAGTGGACTTATTTTGAGCAATTTGTATGATCTGGGTTGGAGTTGTTGACATAGAAACATTGGGAGATTGTTATTGATGCGTGTTTTTGCGTAATTCTCCAAGATACTCATTTTACACTCTTGTGCACTCCAAAATTTTCAGATCATACACCAATTTTGGTTGATTTCTGTTGTGCACAACAGAAATCAATCCAGTGTGTCAGTTACAACACATTCCCAAACAACTGATTGGGTTTAGACGCCAAAACCTAGAGCCTCCCACTGAGCTGTTTGTTTCCATCTTACATTCTTACATTTTACGCTTTCTGAGCGCCTGCAATTGGAAATGACATCCAGCTTCATGTCATTAAGCTGTCTCACACATTTCATCCTCTGTTACGACTTTCTCCATTCTGTTTTCCTCCAGATTACACAGCCAGCTCATTGATGTTTTTCTGTTTGTCTCAAGCGGGGAAGGAGGGGAAGGGGGGGAAGGGGTTGATGTTTGCATATTCAACAGCCAAGCACCAGGATATAATCCTTCCCAGGACTAAGGCCATGAGCAACACACTCATAGCGCTGCCACACACATATACACACACTCACAGTGTACTCTGAGAAGCAACTTAATGCGGCTTCCACCAGGGAGGCCAGACCAGTTTATGAATATTGATAGAGTCTGGCTGGCTGAGCGCTGGGTCAGCTGTGGGGCTTCTGCATCCAGTCCTCCAAACAGTCTGGATGTGTTTAACACACCTCATTACAAAGACAGTGTGAAGCAGCCACACAGCCCAGTCCCAGTGCTGGTGACCGTGCGCTGCTGCCAACCAGACACTTAGCTCAAGTGTTGTTGGTGCCCACTGGCAGAGATTTGGCAAAAGCCTGGGCGAGCACGCACGCAGGTGGAATTGTTAGGGCTTAAGAGAAAAGAAAGAGCCAAGATCCAAGCTGCTTTGTTGCCATGTTGGAGACATACATGGTACCCTGGGCCAGCTGCGGTCCTTTCAGTACCTCTCATCATCCACACATGTGCCTCCCAGGAACGTCCTCTTCTCTTAATGCCCCAGAACAAGCTCCACAATAATGCAGTGTACTCAGAGCGAGCCAGTGATGTCACCCCTCACTCTGTTGTCTTCACCCATATCCAGTTTCTGTGTGCTGCACGCTTGGCAAGGTTTCAGCACAGGAAAACAATAGCAGGCACACACACAAATACACACTTATGGCCTCTCTTTCTCACTCACACACACACACACACACACACTCACACACACAGGCGTGTAATATGACAAAGAGCTTCCATCACACAAGCAGTGCAGTTATCACACGCACTTCAGAGCTCAGACCAATTCACCAACTTAAGTCTTGGGATTATAAGTCAACGTTTTGTTAAGCCTCGCAACTTCGCTCGAGTGTCACACAAAGCATACAGTATGTCCAACAAACGTAGTTTACCTTTGCTGAAGCCATAATATTTATTCTATGCTTATTTCTGATTCATATCTAGACCGTAACCTGTTGAGATTTCCACGAGATTGATCCTTTTTTCACATTCTGGCACAGAACATTCAAGGCCCCCTGCCCAACGTTGCTATGCGCTTTCTGTTTCTAAACTGGTGGTGTTATTGATCTTGGCCCACCATTTCAAACCCTATTCCGTTCAGCCGGGCCTGTGGACAGCGCTGCACCGTCATTCGGTCAGACCCCGAGGTTTACTCTGAGCCATGAATGGATCTCTGTGTTGTTCTCGTAGGTTTTGGACCATTTCATCACCAGTGGGGATTTGAGGCGACACCCCTGTCTGACTCCCTCAGTCTGAGCTGCTTTTGATAAAAGCGCTACTCTGATACTGTCGTGACTGTTGTTTCTATGGCTCCACTAACAGGCAGGGACCTTTTGAGGCCAGAACACACACACACACACGTGCCCACACACACACACACACACACACACACACATGCTGGAACATAAAAACACTCTGATGCAGACATGTGAACACTATGGTACATGACACACACATTCATACCGTACAGTGCACACATTATTCTGGCAGCTGTTCAGACAGACTGGGATTAAAGCCGTTTTGTTACCGGGCTGAGGAGAGATCTGAGAGTCACGTACACACACATACACACACACACACACACATGTGGCCTCTGTGTGCTCTGGCAGTGGCTGCACGGCCCCTTGTGTTAATGCCTATATGCCACTCCTCATGCCATTAATCAAGCTTTACAAGAACCACTATGTACTGCACCAGGGTCCTGACAGAATATTACAGCGGTGGCCGCAAGAAAACGGGCGGGGGTGGACGTGCTGCGATGACTGCTGATACCCAGAAAACCATTTGTCTCCCTCTTAAACTGTAAACAAAAACAAGGAAATGTGTGACCTTTGGCCTCTGAGGCTCAAACATTTATTTCTCTGTAATTCCTCCATTATCGTGCCTCTCACCCCATTATGTCTTCATATTATGTGTATGAGTTAGTAGCATGTTATCCTGGGTGAGAGGTGTGTCGGTGGGCGCACTGTGTCCCTCTTAATCACAATCACATGCACTTCATCACTTGCCCGGAAGGTGGGACTGTGTGTGTGTACGTGTGTGTGTGTTTGTGTGTGTGTGTGTGTGAAAAGAAGAATGGTTGCCGTGGTGCCAGAGTGGAAAGAAAACAGATGTCAGCTGGTGCAGGCAGTATGTGTGACAGAAGGGCCTGGGAGATATACGCTGGACGTGAGGCATGATGCGCCTCTGCTGTTCGGTAATATAGGTTAAATAAACTCTCCAGGACACGGGTTGGCTTGCTATGACATTGCTCAACTGTCGGCGAGATATTTCTGGCGCCGGAGCTGGAGTTTCGTGGAGGCCTTGTTGATTTTTTTTCAGTGGATTTGATTCTATCATCATGAAATAAAGCACTGTGGTGCGAGGGAGGGAGTGTTAGACGCCAAATTTAGAAGTGGGTCTACTGAAAAGAGAGGGAGAGCAAATGGGAGAGCAAGTAATAGTTTCATAGCGTGCTCTTTATTCGCCCCATTTCGTCCAGATGTTCAAGCAGCGAGTTTGGTTTTTCTTGCCACCCGCATCTCATCCCCTGTCTTTCCACACACCTTACATATTAGCACACGCGCCTGTTATCAGGGAAAAATGCCCATTGTGTGTCCAAATGAATAATAGTGTGATGGAGAGAGTAGAATTATTTCATGGTGAAAGAATGTCGGCTTCAGTCCTCCGGTGCTGTAGGTGGTATTCCTTTCTTCTCCAAAGGATGTCCAAAAATGGAGACTGTGCATATGTATCTAAACGATACAGCGCTGTGCCACTACACGCTGTGTATGGTTCAGCACCATGCGGCAGGTTGTTAGAGTTTAACGTTATGTGTTCCCTTCTCTTCCAGCTGAGATACCAACATGGCTTGTCCACCCCGGACCTGCGGCAAACATTACCCAACCTGAAGAACTTCCTGGAGCACGGCCTGCTGGTCCGATGGTAAGTGTCATGGCAACCGTTCACTTTAGGAATGGAAGGAGTGAGAAAGACAGTTTAGACCACAAATATTCCTCCAAACGTCATTGTCAGATTGAGCCAATATCTGTGAAACTAACCTACTTTGAAAATTGGTTTTGCTTTGATAGACCAGGTTTTGACTAATTGATCATTTCATTGATTATTTTCATTGCTTTATGTTATTATGCAACAATTAATTTGATTATGTATTAACTTCTATCATTGCCTAAACTTTCAAATTATTGCCAAAGGTTGCAATTGTTAGAAGTATGACTAGGTTTTCAAAGTGAAATTGAGCTATTGTGCTGACATCACTCTGACACAGCACCACAGTGACTGAAATCGTATGGACTCTACCACCATGGCACATTATTTGTACTTCCACATGAAAAAAAAAATGGTCGTTGATGAGATTTGCAGCAGCCACTTTGTCCCAGTGGGTGGAATGCTTAGATCTCTCTCTCTCTCTCTCTCTCCTTCTACAGTCTTATGGCCTGTAAGTAACCCTTCACTTAAACCTGAGAGTTAGTCTGCGTCAGACTTCAGTTCCACTGCCCTATAAAAGAGAAAGCCGTCTTTGATCTCCACTCCTCTCCCAGGGTCAGCAAAGGGGAAAATGTGTATTACACACATTAATTGAATAATCTTTTGTTTTGAAAGGAAAGAAGCCATGAAAAGCCCGAACCCTCAAATCAGCCCTTCATACCCGCTCCTACCCCCAATTGGAAGTGGAAGGGCCCAAAGATAGATTAGATGAAAGCATGGGCCCGCGAACCCTGGGGCTACCGCTGTGTGTGTGTGTGTGTGTGTGTGTGTGTGTGTGTGTGTGTGTGTGTGTGAGTGTGGAGGGAAGTAAAAAAGTGGAGGTTGAAGTGCAACAATTGTACGGCTGCTCGCAGCAGCCACGCTCCTGGTAGACAACGAGACCACAGGGACGGGAACAAAAGCCGCTCTGTGTTGACTCATGAGTCGTCGACTGAGAATCATGAAACTGCCCGTCTCCTTCTGCTGAACTGGCTGCACTGAGCTACAGGCACATGTGTATCTATTGCATCTATTACTTTTAACTATCTACATGTGATTATATTTTGGCTCAGGGAGCAAACTGATGACACACAGTCACACTCGCATACTATAAAAGAGCTCTTTTGAACTCTGCTTTACACATGGCTCTAGAGCATCAAGCATAACTCCGGACATTTTTGACCTGGACCTTATTTTCTCATCTTCTGTCATCATACCAATCGATATCGACCAAAATCTTGTTAATTACTTCGCTATCGACCTACTTGCGTCTTTCTTGCCTGAGTGTCCTGTCCTCCAATACAGTCCAAATGGGCCAGTGGACACTGAAAAGTATCTAAAGTCATGCCTTTATTGTAGATGGATTCTTTATTGTACAGTTGTGGTGCTACCTTGGTTATTGCTTTAGCACTTATTTACTCTTTGCTGGCCAACTGCAGCGGCCTGTCTATATGCACCGCTGTGTAAAGTACAAAATACAAGGAAGTCGTCACGTCATGGATAAACTAAAAATTAAATATTACATATCTCGTTACAGCAGGGGTTGTCAATATGTTTAGGTTAATTTGTCATTTATGTATTTATTGAGTGTCCCTATAGGACTGTGTTGGACAGCAGCACACCCAGGCAAGCAAGATGTAAATAGCTTTATAGGGAGGCAGTTGACGAGATTTGTGTCAGAATCGACCGGGATGATGAAAAGTGATGAGATGAAATACGGTCCAGGTGAAAAATGACCAGATATACTTGTGTTGTACAGGTGGTATCGGCTTGGCCACCTCTCGTCACAAGACCCCGCACACTGCAGCTCCCCCTCTGACCTGCGTACACACATTCACGCTACACACTTTTTTTATTGCTCTTTCTCCTCCCCATATCAGTTCCCATCCTCCCATTGCACTTGCTTGAAAAAGCCTAAATTCAGATACTGTTTCCAGCACGAGGGCCAAACTTATGAAATATGGATGTATAAAAATGCTGTATGGCAGCTGCAGGGAGTTAACCCATAGACTATGAGAGAGGCGCTGATATCCACTTCCTCTATCCCTCCTTGCCACCTCTTTCTTCCTCCACCCATCCAAACAGGGATGATGTGATGAAGGATATGGCCAAGGGAACCATTTCCAAATATGTTCTGGAAATGGTTCCCCCCTCCATATAGAACTAATGCAGCATGCGTCCAATCTGCACAGAAGGCCTTTCCCAAAGCGCAAAGATCCATAGCATGGGAACGTAACGGGTTCATCTAGGACATTTTATACAGACTGGATGGAAAGACTGAGTAAAGGCAGAGCATGTGTGAGAATCCAATATATACTTAAAAGTTCGTAAGGTGTGCGTAGACTTGGTTATGTCATTTGTGTAGAGTGGGCTGTATGGTGGTTGACTGGCTGACGCCTGATCATATCTTTGTACATTTCCAAACAGCGGCGTCTCAGGAACTCATTGTCATAACATATGTAGCACCAATGAAAAATGGGCAGTATTGAGGTTTTTTCTGGGGGGGGGGGGGGCCTCGCTGAAGGACAAGACAGAGGACAAATGGTGAATCTATTACCAAGGGAGGGAGACAGAGACAGTACCAGAAACCAATACTTTGTAAACGGAACAGACCGCTGAGATCAAAACAAACGCGTTCAACATGCTCCCATTTGCCGCTCCATATCCGCGGAGGGCCTGGCAGAGGTTCACAGGGCCCTAATCCCTCCCCGGTGCCTGGAAGCAGGGCTGCTCACACAGGGGGAGGCAAGGTGTGGTAGAGCGGCCGGCCTGGCTGATTCAACACAGCCATGTTCCTGCTGGCACAACACGCTGCGCCTGGAGGATGCAAACTCCTCCCCAAAGAAGCCATAGTGAGAGAAAAGTTATCGAAACCACATAAAATCATAAGTTTGTGTCTGTCTTGATGGTAGTCCTCTTTGTCACTTGTGTAGACAAGGGCTTGTGATATTTAGACAGGTGCAGTCTAATCAGTGACAGAGTACAGAAGTACTTACGCCTGAAATAAGCATTTACAAGGCACACTAAGCTTAGCGGGTGCCTTGAGGAATGAAGGATGATAATTAGGAAGAATAAATCAAGTGTAATTCCTTTTTCCATTCACTGAGTTTCAGTCTAGTTGGAGATAAAACTGCAATTTCCAAATGTTTTTTTTCTTCTGTCTCCCACAATGAAAGGAGAGGGACTATGGATCGCCCCTGGTCCATCTATCCATCACACACAATATCTCAGATGCCATTGATGAGGTTTTGATGAAACTTCGGGGAATGATGTGTCATTTCTCCATTGCAGCGTTTTTCAGAATTACACTGATTGGCTTAATGGGAGGCGCTACAACGTTTGTTTAATTGTCAGTGTCTTGGACACCGCTTATCGAATTTTTTAATGAAACTTAAGGGAATGATGCATCTCATTGCACTGATTGGCCTTAGGGAGGCATTACAATGTTACAATGACTTGTTACTGATTGGTCCAAGTGGTGCCTCGTCATTCGTGGGGGACGACATGTTTACTTTTTTGTAAAACAATCATATTAACCAAATTTTGAGTTTCACTTTTCTAATAGAAGTTTTTATAACATGATAGTTTCAATTTTTTGGGAAAAAAACAAACGGATCAGGCCTATAAGATGTTTAAAATATAAGTGGTGTGACATTCTGCTTATGTTGTGAATTACCTCATATAAGAAACTTGTAAAAAGTAATGTTGCAGATGTTATTTGAACTTGTCCATGCAACCATAAATATAGATTGGAATCCAGTGATGTTTTACAGCTGATAGTTATTCCAGTGAGAATGAATGTCCATGCCAGAATCTCACACAGAGATATCAGTGTCCAGTTTACCCCAAAGAGCTCTGCTAACATTCTACACTGCTCAGCATGGACGGTACACAGGAATAAACCTTTTGACACTACTGTTCACTCTCTCAGCTGTGGCAGGCAGCCTGCCCAATATTCTGCAGACAAAGCATAACTAAATATATATAGCCTGTAGCGTGCAGAATGATTATTTTTCAGATATGTTTTGTGAATTAAGTCAGTTTCCCTCAAATGAAAATTTTGCAAGTCATGATGATGATAGCACCCCCCCCACACACACACACACACACACACACACACACACTCACAAATGGTCTACCTGTGATTAAACAGATTTTCAGTCCATGTGCATTACAAACGTCAACATACCAAAGGTATTTTACTTCTTATTTACCTCTACATCTACTGTTCTTCCCCTAATATGCTGATGGCTTTTTAGCTTGAGATAAGTATACAAACTGTCAAAACTACCATAGGTGAAATTGGTACACATGGTTTAGCTCCCCATTAACTGCCAGACAAACTTAAAAAAATTGTAGGCATCCATAATCTTAAATGGATGGGTGGTGTCATGGGTGACACACTGTGTTTTAAATTTTGGGCAAAATCATTATCATTATAATAAAAATGAAGCCTTTAACATACATTTATATTTAACATAATATGACCAAGAATTCCGAACTATGTTGCCTCTGCGATTCCCATTCATATAATTTGTGGGGCTGAATTTAACGGATGACCAAAAAAGGTTAGGTACTAAAAGGCACCCAAATATGTACATGTACATATACACATGTGCAGACCTACACACCCCAATTTATAATCACAGTGTGCACAGGTGTGTGTGTGTGTGTAGGCGCACATAGTTTTTTTCCCTAAGGGACAAGGCAGTGATGTGCCTCAAGCGTAAATTTGGAAGAAGGATCCCATGTCTGTAAATCAGACTTTTCTGCAAAGAGCGCAGCAGAGTCCTATAAGTAACTCCTGCTAGGCTCCATTTATTACTAATAGTAATACTATGGAAACTGTCAAGCAGAAATAGTCCCATTTTATATTTGGTACATTAGCATCTTAGATTATTATATCAATATTTCTATGTCATAAAAACAACCACATGCGAGGGTGTTTATATTGTCAACTTGTTGAATGTGTTACACATGCTGTGCAGTTGTGATTTCCATATAACAGAAATACTCCCTATCTTCAAAGGCCAGACAGTCGAGCAGCCTTGCCCTATTAAAACAAAAAGAAAATTCAGTTTCCCCCGTAGTGCATATCACATTTTTAGTAATGTTTGCTTTAGTAGTTCCACGGGGATTTCCCTTACCACATCAAAAGACCAAATCTTATCTGCTATTGTTGGTTTTGGCCCAGAATCGTGGCATCTTAGCAGGATTTGGATATGAACAGGGGCATGTTGTGAAGCCTGTCGGGGGATTAGACAGTGGAAAGGTTTGGCTTACTGAATTCCCGGGTCTGCCTGAAATATGCCAGGTTTGACATCAGCAGCGGAAAAGAAGAGAGCGGGAGAAACCCTTTAGAGGAGTGAACCTATTTCTGGTTTGGCATGCCAGGTTCTCTGCCTGATGATTTAGGCAGAGACCTCTCAGTAGCATTTATGCAGTGAAATCGTTGTCAGGGAGATCCACCAAGGAGTGGGGCCCAGTAAAACCTAAAGAGTTAAAAAGCGACGTACCCCTGGAAGTCCCCACTCTTCTTATAGAGACGTGGATAGCTGGGGGTAACAAAGGAGGTAGCCAATCACTACACAGATATCACAAATTAAGGATGAGCAATTGGTCTTTTTCCCAGCAGCATCGTATTTTAAGCTAATATCATGAATGCTCTTTCACCAAGACTGCTTTACACTAAATCAAAGTCTTGTTATGAAACTGCTACATGAAATAACACATACGCTTAGTAGCCGGGTGGTGTAGTGAGTATATACCGGAATAACTGGGTTCAATCCCCCGTGCCAGCAATCATCCGCCCTGCTGAAGTGTCCTTGAGCAAGACACTGAATCCCTACCAGCTCCAGGGTGCTGCTCTGTAGCTGAGCCTGACCTCTGACCTCCCTGTGAAAGCATATTAGTAGTAGTAGTTGTATTAGTTCAGAAAGTAGTAGTAGTTGTCGAAAGCTTTTTCTTGGGACACTGTCTTTGCATGACTATTGGAGGGAGGTTTGCCATTGCAGCATGAACAGGAAGATAGGTAATGCAAGGTTAAAGTAAAAATGAGTGGAAGCATAATTATGGGACGAAGAATGCACACTAACATCCTAACATGCACAATTACAAGTTCTAGCGGACCACAGCAGCTAAGAGAAGGTGCACTAATTAAGCTATGAGACGTGACTCGGGGATGCCTGGCAACAAATCAGAAGTGAAAATGGCTCAGCTTAACTCACACTACAGTGATGCGGTGGAATGTTTCAACCCAACTGTGATAGAAATCTTGTTTTCCTGCCTCTTCCAAAAGGGAGTTTTAGTAATTCTTGTAAAAATGATTTATATGAAGGAAAAAAACTTCTGAAAAGTTAATGTTTATTAAGAATATGAACAACCGGACACAATGTGCCTGTCAACAAAAGACACCACTAGCTACTGCTATGCAAGTTTTGGGCCCACTTGTTGCTCTAGGTTGCCAGGCTTCACCAAGTGGTGAAAAGTTGTCTGATGCATCTTTAAGGAGACGTCTTGGTCTGTAAGAACAACTTTACTACCCTGTGTTCATTGCTCTTTGGGTTCCAGTTTTTACAAACCATTTCTAGGAATTGTTTTTTAGCAGTTCTCTCTTTCCAACACACACACACTTCATTAGCACACACGGTCACAGTGACAATGGAGGTGTAGCCTGCACTAAAAAAGACATATCGAGAATACTGCAGATACTTAAGATATTTTAAGAAAAAAATGTTCTGACACCCCTGAGGTTTGCCTGGCCGCTGTCCTCCACAACTCATCCTGTACTGCCGCAATTAAGAGCTCAGCTCGACACATGACTAGTAGAAGGAACTAATCTAAGGTAGAAACTAAATTTAGCAAAAAAATACGGTCCAAGTAAGACACGCTTCATTATTCAGAAGCAATATGGCATGATTACACACAGAAAAGCTGCCCGTGTGTTTATCTCTCGGTGTGATTGATTAATACATCTGCGTGTGTCTTGGTCAGCTAATATCAGAGCCCTTCTGATACTGAAATGGATTAATGTGCGGTGAGGGAGCCGCAAGAGCAAGTAATGGAAGAATAGAGATGTAGACCAAGATGGCTGATATTAATTCAAATCAGAGCTATCTAATCAGCCTCAGAGCCTTTGCCATGAGGACATCACTCAGTCCAGTAAAAACGTAGTAGTTACTTATTAGCTTGTTATAAATTATTTATGGAAACTCTTAACTTTTTGCTTTGCATCAAGCATCTCCGGTTTCCAAACCTGTCTTGTGTTTCAAAGAGCCTGAGCCACGTTTTCCAGTCATTTAAATGATAATTGACTTCTCATGACATCTCTCTATATTCCTTTCCACCAAATCGGGCTAGTGTTGAGTTTTTGGAGAAGGTTCAGAACTGGCCATGATGATTTCGTTTGGAAATTCACAGATACATGTTTTAAATGTCAAATCATTTAACTTTTCTCTATTCGTTCGCTTTCGTTTACCTCCCGAGAAAATTAAGTGTTTAAGAGCGCATCACTTCCATGTTGCCTCAGCGACCGTATTAACCATGTGGTTGTTAGGGGCCAGGCTGAAGTCAATTGGATTAGATGATGTGTTTTGACGGACATGAACTGCCAAGTAAAGTACAGTTTGGCTCCAGTTCTGCCCACTACAGAGGAGCACTCTCAGAATATCAAGTCATTACCCTTATTTACTTTACCTTGACCTTGGCTGACTATCCAACCTTTTCGTCTATATGCCTCCAATTAGCTGAAATGGTAGCCATGAGGTACAGTATTCAGAGGTTGTTATCGTAACATGCTTTTACATACTGTACCTTAAGGCCGTGGATGGTTTTCATTTATCACGAGGCACTTTGAAGTTAGAGAGGTTCCTCGTGAAGCTAGACAAATTCCTCCAAACTTCTGTCATGGGAGGATCCTGCCTGTGAACCCTGTGTCAAGACCACCTCTGCAGGGGGCCATGAGGGGTCACGGTCAGGCCCCGCTTTACAAGCTGTCATGTGTTTGGTGATGAAAACGTCAATCAAACAGCGAGCCTAGTACTCAGTTAATGTGTACGTCAACCAGTCCTCCTGCCACTGGGGTCTGGGTGCCACTGTCGCAAGCGAGACTCCCTGTCTGAGCGCCAGGAGATATGGGAACATCTACAGGTACATGTGGGGTGACTCCGTCTCCAACTGAACAAGCAGAGTCTCGTCCTTCACTCTCTAACCAGGCACATGTGGATCTCTGGAGAGCGCAGGGAGGCCCAGCTTCACCCTTGACCCCACCGTTCTAGCTCCTGAGATAGCTGTATGGTCACGTTAAGCACACTGCTAAGTAGTCTGGTAAGGTATACATGGCCCTGGCTCGGAAGAGACGGTGAGGCCCCCCATTTAAGTAAATTTATGACTTGAATGTGTGGGGCGGGGTGGCCCAGATCGCAAGTCTGTTATCTGTTATTCAGAGGTCCAACATACTTGGGCGGACGCCTGCTGTGCACTTCCAGTCAGTGGACGTACATGTAGTCACACAGGCTGCACAAATGCTTTTTGAATGTTGTAACGTGGAGTGATTTGCAACAGGGCTGCAGCTGTCTCCTTTCTGGAGCAGGGGGTAAGGAGGTAGATGCTTTGGGCGGGGGGGCTGATGAGATCAATGCGGACGCAGGTCCAATTGGAGCCTCGGTGTCTCATCCCCTCCCTTGCAACTTCCTAGTCTCTCATTTTGGCTGTGAAAGATTATTGCTTGGTGTAGTAAATGGAACTGCAGTCTAAATCGTGCATCCATGACACGCAGTGAGGTCTAGTATCTCTACTCTGTTGTTTGAACCTGAATCCCCATTGGATATCTCATATCAAAACACAGAAGTAGTTTGATCATACTCTGATATTTGATATCATACTCTGTAATTCTGGTATTTGAGGAAATGCAGCATGAAAGAAATGCCAGTTTGGTGTGTGGACTTTTGTTTTCTTTTGTTTTCTTTATTTAGCTCCATCATCCCTCGCTTTTTTTCCCTCTATTCATTCAGTGTCTCTCTCTCTCTTTGTCCCACACAGTGACCGGCACCATATCTCTAGCTCCATCCCAGTGCCGACCAAGTCCCAGCTCGGTGTGTCTGCCGGCTCGGAGATAGGCTACCCTTGCCACACCAGCTCCCCAGACCGGGGCCTGAGGAAAAGGGCCAGCTCGGAGGCTGATAAGCTCAAGTACAAGGCCACGCCTCCAACCAGCTACAACACAGCCATGGCGGAGCAGCAGCCCCCTGTTGGCCTGGCGCCGCCCTCGCCTTCACCCAAACACCTGTCCTCCTCCCTAGACGCTGGCATGGCTTCACTCAGCCTGGCCAAGACTCTGGAGGCCAAGGAGCAGGGAGAGCGGGAGGAAGAGCAGGATGAAGGTGGTGAGGCAGCGGTGGAGATGGAGAGAGACGAGGGGGCCGAAAGAGAGGTTGAAGTAGATAGAGAAGAAGAGATGGAAGAGCAGCAGCCCAGCAGCACAGATGGATCCAAGTCCCCTACGATGCTGGACACTGGTGAGGAAGTGTTGCCCACCAGCCAGCACACGGGTGCCATGAACGGCTCCTTGGTACCAGGACCGGGGCCCGTCAGCCTGGTCCCAGAGCTGCGCTGCTCGGTGGAGCAGGCCGAGGAGATCATGGGAACGGAGGCCACCGGCCTGAGGTTGGGGATAGGGTTGGGGTTAGGGCTGGGAGAAGGGGCCCAGCTAGAGGACTACCCCTGCATCCCTGTGGAACACGCGGTGGCTGTGGAGTGTGATGAACAGGTGCTGGGCGAGTTGGACGTTGCTGGCTTTGAGGAGTTCTCCAGGCGTATCTATGCACTAAATGAGAACATGTCCAGCTTCCGCCGACCGCGCAAGAACTCTGACAAGTGAGGCAAAGGACCTAAGGAGAGAGAGGGGCGTGAAAGACATGCACAGGGGTTTGGACATATATAAGTCAGGGACATGAATTGAGAAGAGAGGGGTTGAGTCCCCAAGTGTGACTCCCTCATTCAATGCATCATAACATCAAAAAAAACATAGGAGCTATTCTGGAATAATGACCAATTTGCACTTCTTGTAAACATTTCTATAGTAATCCTTTAAATGAAACGCAGTTTAAAGTGCAAGTATTGGGACAGTGAGCTGAAATTGATCTTTTATTTTTGGTGTGGACTTTGCTGTGTTTTTTAAAGAGGTATATGAAACAATAGTACAGTCAGTTTTTATCCATGGTATTATTTGGCCTCAATATTAATAATTCCCCTCTATGTTAACTCAGAACAATGTCAGTTAGTTTAGTCAGTTGTCCCAATAACAGGTGACCATTGGTATTAAATTTAACTTAATAAATGATATATAAAATTTGCACGTCATCACCAAACCCTTATTGCAATAGTTAGTAACTAATTCACTCATTAACTTTTCATACAATACATCAGCATCTCTAAACTTCCTTTAAGGTCCACTTCCACACCCAAAATGTAGCCTCCTGCATCTAAATGGGATTGCAGCTGCAGAATGGATTATATCCCACATTACTGTGGTACAACCTTCAATGCATCATTGATTGTAGATGAGTCACTAAATGTCCAGGCCCTGATTCAATGCAGCAGTTCCAAATCCTTATCTTCCTATCACTGTACCTCCAATTCGGCTCAACAAGAGGGTTCTGCTTGCTTATTCTTCCATTTCACTTGGAAATTGACCGTACCAAAGTGAGTTGGTAATAACTTGAGGCATAGTGGTGGGAGCTGTAAGGTTTTGTGGACTGTTGCGCTACATCTGTGTTTGGGCATTTTCTCAATTCTACAATCATAAAAGTAGAAAATAGCATACCCAGAGTGTTTGCTGGAAGCTTTATCAGACAAAATCGACTTCAGCTGTCCAAACCGGAGCCCACTGTCCAAGTACTTATGCTTTTGACTGTAGAAGCAAATGTTTGTGGCTGAGACGCTTCCCGGGCCTTCATTCAGAGTGCAGGGCAGTGGGCGAGTGCGGGAGGGAGGACGCGGGCATCTGTGTGCGGCGTAACCTGCCTCTACATACCGAAAGGGGGAGGGGGGGCTTCACATTAGCATGCAACCAATAGCAGTTCCGTTTCGAGTAAACCCACCAATGACCTTTGAACTATGTCACACTGCAGCTTGCTATCACAAAGTGAGGCGGGAGCTGAAACCTGTAGCCCAATCAGACACTCCCTTACTGTGACACGCCGCATGTCCAGGCCCTCCCGCTCGGCAGGGCGACCTTCCCCTCGCTCTCCACATCGGGTTCAGCGCCTCTTTCAGGTCTTTAGATGAAGATCACAGGAGTGGGAGGTTGGAGCTTATGGCACATGGCAGGGATACGGTGCAATCGTTTTTCTGTCCTTCATGTCCTCTTTTCTCTTTTATTTTTATCATTTTAGCATACCCCATCAATATTAATAATGTTAATGTTATGTCCAATGATTCTCATATTCAGTAGACCAAAAAATTGAATTATGTGTCTGTGTTCTGTCGAAATGTCTTGCTCAGGCTCTAATTGTTAATAGCAAGTATCCACTTTTTAAATTTCAATCCCATTGTCTGTGATTTAGTCTTAGTCCCCCATGTCTCCCTGTTTTGAACGACCTTGCTTTCTTGCACTGGTATCCATTGGCAATTATTTGCATTATTTATGTCTCAACAAATGTGTGTGCTTCCTTTCAAAGGAAATCAATGTTTTGTTGTTTTCTTTTTTCCCACCCACATAGGAAGTCACTCATTGATGTTGTCAAATGTTAAAACTATATCACCAGTGTCTGGGTCTCGAACGAGTCACACACCTCCTTATGGATGGAAGCTGACATGGACAGCTGCTTTGCATCGCCTGCCGTGACAAAGATGGACTCTCCACCGGCATCCCACCTTTTATTTCTGATCGAGTACTGTGGTCGCTGACTGTTGAAAAGTATTGTATTTAAAGCTAAAAGATTAACCATATGAGATCATTTCCATAAACTGCTATACAGTTCAGTAAGTGACCATGTACATATACTTTTGTATGGAGGGTGTTTTGTTATTAAAGACTTACAGTCCAATGGCATGGATGTATGTAGCCCCCTTTAACAGCGTGGTCTGCCTACTTTTGTATTGGTGCGGGTGTGTTCTGTTTTGAGTGTGTGGGGGCTGTTGCAGTGAAATCCCTGTTAATTCAAGGATTTGATGGGTTTTCTGCTGAAATGTTTGGGAAATGGGCAAAATTGCCCTTGCGATGTCCTCAGGGACCTGTTCGGGAATCTTTGAAGGACGGATTAGAGAACATATTTCTATAGGAAGGTTAGACTTATTTTCGATATAAGAATCTAATCAGATTCCCTTCTCGTCTTATTAGATTCATATTAGTTTCTATCCCAAATCTTTCCAACAAGTAATGCAGAAGTTTCCTTGTGTAAAGCGCATAAAAAAAGTAAGGAAAATGTAATGTTAAAAAAAGTTGTTTACAATAGAGGTTACTAAACTGCTACATCTAATCTATCGGGTTAAGTCATTGCCCACAATAGTGGTTCAGACTCAACTGCCAATTGAGTTATGAAAATGAATTTAGCTGTATTTATACCATTTTAAAAATTAAAATATTAAAATAAATGTATATATACTATAATTTTAGTAGTAACGATACGCTGCAGCTGCACCCCTTAAATTAACTACCTTAACATCCATGTCTTGTGGCTATGCCAAAGCATATATAACAAATCTGCCTTTGCCATAGCTGACACTGATGAATCATAACACTACTCATCACAGAAATTGTTTGCAGACAGGGAAAAGAGTGAAGGAGCATCTTCCACTGAATTACATGAAATGTACAGTAGTCTGGCAAGTACAGGCTACATCAAACATGATATTTCTTTCATCCTGTTTAATGTTTTTCATCTGTGGGAGCGGTCTCAAGACCAGCCCATCTTAAATGTCTGTTTTATATCTGTCTCCTAATATTTTGGGTTTGAGATAGGAGTTTATCAAAAACATCAATGTTTTGTCCTTTCCAGGTTCTTTATTTAGATAATAGAGACATGCTGCACCTTATTCCCTGCTTTCTATTATGGGCTCAAGGTTGTGAAATTGCACTACTACCGGCACTGGCAGCAGTCCTCATAGCATCATCATGCAGACAGTCCAGAAATACAACCGTTTGATTGGGCAGTTATGTGAAATTTTTACAGTAGTTTTTAATTATGACATTTATGACAAAAAATTAAGATTCGTAATGTTAAACTTGACCTTGATGTTGAGATAAGCATAGCTTATTACAAAAAAATTTAGACATCAAGCTACCAAAATGTTGCTTTTTTTTTCTTAATCTCATTTTTGTTGCCCTACTGACTATCCATGAAGAAAAAAATCTCTATTTTTTATAATTCTCTCCATACATGCAAAGATGAAACAATTGTACTGAACTCTGAAAGGCTTCATGTTTAACATCTAACCCTTTATAGCAATAACAAGTGCAGCAGGGTGAACAACGCCTTTTGCCTCCAGGCTTTGTCAGGTTCGCTCTTCCATTTCTATAATTATTGCTGCTCTAAGCAAGCAGCACCTGACACAATCTGCAACCTGTGGTGTCTTCTGTATCCCATAAAGTATGTGAGCTCTAACACAATTACATTACACTTGATTTGATGAAACTAATTATCTTAATCAATTTAGATTCATGACATTACCTTATTTTTTGTTTTGAAATAACAAGTCTGTGGACCAAACTGCATTACTAACTAGATGGAGCTTCATTAGATTGGCCGGCAGGTTGCAGCTCTTTGGTTTAATTCACACTGACAATCAGAGAACCTGGACTCATAGACTCCATGTACATGTACATGTGTTTGTACACGTGACTAACCTTACAGTGGGTTCAGTGCCTGAAGCAAACCCCATTCTAATTAAATAAAAAAAACGCTGCTCAATCATTTCATTATGAAGTCAATTGAGTAAAAACCAAGCTTGCTGGCAGTGTTACTGTAACACTTTGTTGTCAAGGCTCCAGATAATGCATCAATTTGTTCACATTAAGCTCTGGAAACCTGCAACCGGAAGCATACCACGTCCTTGTAATTCACATATCCCTTTAGTTTCAGGTAGATTTGCTACTGTCACTAGATTTTAGCCCATTAAGCACAACAATAAACCCTTCTCTTTTGGAATCACGTTTACTTATTGGGCTTTCCCATTAAGGCTTTCAGTAATGCAGATGAGCGTTGAATCTGTCTCTTAGTACTTTCTGTTTCCAGGTTCACATAAAGCAGTTTCCTGCTGCTCAATCCTATAAGCTCCCTGTCTCACTGTGCAGACTGTCTGCTCTCACAGCTAAGCCTCTACAGGTGTCTGAAAGCTCTGCCACAATGCACACAGACGCTCGGCCTTCTGGGAATGACACTTCATCCAGTCAGAGAGGGGACATTGGTGCCATCATGGAAACCAGACCAGGTCACAGTGTTGCATTTGAGTGCGTGTGCCATTGCACAGGTGCAGGACTTGAAACTGTGATAGTTTGCAGGTTATTATTGTAGTTTAAAGTATATGGGAAAAAGAAACGAGGCACTGAGAGTGAGAGTAAGCAGGCCTTATTTCCTTATTCATCAAGCCATCTTCATATTTTTGAGCTGAGTGCTCAGTTTGAGAGTTCAACTCTGCTGCAATGTAACGTCTACTGTACTGTTCATCATCACAGGCACCTCGCAAAATACACAGCGGCCAAATCAGCAGCCCTAGCTGTGTAAGCACGGGCCTGGGGGCTTTACACCATCGTATGTGTGTGTGTGACCACTGATGAATTAAGCCTCAGTTTCTCTCTATACTCCCAGGCCAGTGTCTACACTAATGATACTTACTCTGATTACTTCATTAAAACAGTTGTTGGCCATTTTGATATTGTCAGCATGTGCAAGGGAGTGCTGATGACCTTGTTGTCATGGAGTTCAGTGCAGCTTAGCGCTATCAAGAGCAGGACAAATAGGGTTCAGCGAGAGGAGAATAGCTTCAGTCCATCAGCAGTCCATTTATACAGCAGCCGTATCATCTGACACAGTCCGTCCTGGGTCAAAGTCACACACCGTACCCTTGTCATTCTTAGGTCTCTGTGATACTCTATATCCTCGTCATTACCTGGTCTCAGTCATACAGTACATCCCGTCATTCCTCTTTGGCATATCGCCATGCAAATTTATTTTTGGAATTCCGTGAACTGAGGTGAGAAAAAATGTTTCGAGAGTATTCGATGGCTGCAGTATATTGTAATTAATGTATCATTTGTATCATAGCAGTCTGTGAAAACGCAGACTGCTGCAAAGCAAATGATACATTAATATTTGAATTAGTTTGCCCTGATGACAAATGGTATCTAGCAATTAAACAATACAAACTAAAACTATTCAGGATATGGATTGATACTGATAGTAGACATGACAGTAGTGGATATGTAACTAAAACTTGTAAGACTCTCTGTCCTAAAGTGGATGCTGTACATATAAGGCTCATCACTGGGGATAAGAGGAGGCCAAGAATCAGATATCAGGCTTGGCCAGCGTTCAACTCTGTGGTTCAAAGTCAACACACAGACTCAAAGTACTCTCTCATTCATTAGCGAGTTGAGACCTCATACTGTGACTATAACTCTTTATAGCTGGATTACAGTCACAATACAGGGCTTGGGGGAGCACGTTACAAGTGCGGAGGGAGACCCAGCAGCTCTGGTGTCCTGTCTGTGAGCGCAGACCGGGCCCTGGTGCATCCGCTCACCTCAGCCTGGCCCGGCCCGGACAGGCTGATACTGCGCCGGTCAGCGCTGTGCCTCGACCCTCCTCAGCTGTTTAAGCCATCTGAGAAACGAGAACTATCTGCCTGGAAGAAATCCCAGTGACCTCTCCAATTTTTCTGCAGTAAAACCCCGTTTCTGACTATCAGTCCCAGTGTTTTCTTTTCAAAACGTGAGCCCAAATCTTTCCCAGGCATTCAGCAAACCCGGACTTTTATAGGGCTGACTTGCTCTCTCCACATGGTCCACTTGTTGAGCCTAATGAAATGCAACGGTGTCCAGCCGAATTCATTGCAGCAATATCAATATTGGGATTGGAGTGCTGTGAGTGGAGCATACTGGGTAGAAAGTAATATCACAATGACCATGACGGTTTTATTTTGGACCTTGTGAAATTAAAACCAGTTGCTGAGGACTGATGTCATCCTGTTCCTATGAGTACTTTGTGGTAAAATTTGTGCTTGAAGACATTGTGGCTTTCTATAATTACCTTCACAAACTGTGAATGACGTAAATGACACCTGACATATAGACGAGGAGGGGAATGCACACAATGGGCCTGAACAACAGTCCCCCCTACAGCTAACAATGGGCAACAATGGTGCAGAAAAGGCGTATTACAACACCAAAGGAAAGATTAGATTTTTGCCGGATGATCATTTTGCTTTTATACAGCAGCCATTGTACATATATGGTGTACATGTTTTGGGGTAGATGTACTTTCATGGATAATATACTGCTGTTTTCTCTTCTCTTATTCCTGGGAATTATTCCCTTTCTCTATATCCCTTTGAGGAACAGCCATGCATTGATTCATGGTGTCGATCTCGTGACTGAAACACTGGCTGAGCATCAGTCTTCCCTAACAACAGGCTTCCCGCTGACCTGCTACTAAGGATTACGTACCGCTGCATGGCATCTGCAGCCCTGTTGAAAAGGAATACCGGAGTGTTCGCCATGAACAATAATACACTGCTGTGCAGATATATTCAACTGTGGATTGGTACGGTGCGTAAAAAGTCTATCAACATCATTCTGTTCGTCCTCTGGCTGGAGCAAGGCCAAATATAGACGTGTATTATACCAACCACTTTGTTCTGGGTGTAGTGTGGGTGGAATGACTTTTCCCACAACTTTGATGGAGGAAACTCCATTCAAAAATGTGGCAGTTTAATGTTGCCTTGCTTATCGGCAAACGTACATAGCTGGCAGAGCATGACTTAAGACCTTTTATGAATCGTTAGGTTTAACTCCACAATTCAGCATACATCCAATATATCAAGCAGCACTTAGCCTACTCTCAAGAAAATGTCAACCTTTATCGCTGGTTTGCCTTCTTCCACCAATATACACTGCCGTGTGCAGTAGGGAGCAAAGTCAACCAATTCTAAAAGTTGAAATTTTATTGAAATTAAGTGCCGCTTGATGTATTATATGCCGAATTCAAAAGTTTGGCTAGCCTATAAACAATTCAGAATAGGTCTTGAGTCATAGTTTAGTGTATCTTAAAAGGCAATAAGTAAGGCCACATTGAATTGTCAGCCCTAAACCAATCTGGGCCTAAGGGTCGGACAGAGAAAGCTCTAGGGTGCCAATAAACCTCATTCCCACGGCGGACATTTTGAACCTTCGTCACACTCAAATACAGCCCAGCTATGTCCTAAACATCGAGAATGAGACAAACATTTAATTTCACAGATTCCTATTGCTATATGATATTGCTTTGGCAATAAGTACTTTTGTATTTCATGCCAATAAAGCACTTTGAATTGAATTGAATTGATTCCGGATCAACGGATCTCAAGAATGGTAACATTACATATTTGCCCCATTAGAGCTAGAATCTAGCCTATAAGTAGCAAGCTAGAAGCTCACTGGCTGGTAAGCTAGCTAACTTGCCTTTTTTGGTCAATTTCTATCTGGTTTGTCTCTGTCATCTGCCATTGTTTTCATCCACTATGCCAGTCTTCCAGGTAGAGTTTCCCACTGACGCCGCCATGGGAATAAGGTAGATTCTAATGGGCAACTCACCAAGACCAAAGCCACATCCTGTTGTGGATCACAGACACCTGGCCATGCACACTCAGTCATCTGATAATGGGACACACATGGACATTGTCGCTGATAATCACTGAAACACCGGCATTTTACGGGGAAATCTTCAAGGTTGTTGAATTGAGTAGATGTTCGCCTTGCTAATTACCTTGTCATGTGTGTAATTGTCTCTTCTTATATTTCGCAGGTGCATCCAGGCCTTTTGCTCCAAGAGGCAATTACACACATCTGATGTTGATTGTCTCTCAGCGAGACCGGTTACGCAAGGAGACGGAGGAAGTGAAAGGAGAGGGGAGAGAAATGAAAAGTGTGTGTGTGTGTTTGTGCATGTGTGTGAAGGAGAGCCACTTCGGTGCTAAGTAGCGGAGGTGAGATTTCCAGGGAGGGACTCGGGGGGCCCAGCACCCTTTTCTATAAATCCACCCAGCGGGTAGAGCACTCCTGCCAGGAGATTTACTAAAGTCTGTTGGCTGTATCAGGGTATAAAAGCTTTCCTCTATGGGGAAGGAAGAATGTCTTCCTGGCTGCACCAAAAACTTTGATACGTGCTGGAAAGAGTGACTGAATCAACCGGATCAGGGCTCTGAAGTCTGGGCCGGAGCAGTTTGGATAATCTCTGCTCTTTTTCTCCCTGCCGGCTGTACACTAACCTGCACAGACCCTGCTAAGATATTCTCACCCCTCAAGTATTAATTCTTTAATTTGACTTGCATAGGGCGGTGTTGTCCGCCCGCCCTCGCTCCCCAAAGCCGAGAGTTGGTTTTAGATATGTATCTGGCGGTCATATTTTCAGCAGAACCATTCATCAACGTGTCAAGTTAATTTCTGTTAAATCATCTCTGGCCTTCCTCTCAAAGTTGCCAAAGTTCTGTGTGGAAACACAGTTGAGCGTCTAAGTCATTCTGGGACAGCTCCCAGTGTTCCCCCTCGGGCCGGAGAACTCCTTGTAGAGTTTAAGAGAACTGGGAAATATTGATATCTGCTGGTGATGAAACACTATCGACAGGGCTGAACGCTTACATCTTCTCCCACATTCTCAGTCTACTAAGAAGAATTAACAAAATCGTCTGAGGTCTACTTTGTTCTAACCATACTTATTGTTCGGGTATGTAATACTACATAGCTACAATTGCTAATGCCTGAGTGTCTGGGCTGAATTTAATTGATTTAAAAGATATTATCAGACACTGAAGTTCAACCACGGACCACTGACCACAGACTCACATGGACTCTGGTTGAACTGTTCATGTGAGTCTTATTGTTTTATTGTCATTAAATGAATTGAATCCATTGGCTGTAATCAGCCCAGACACTAAGGCGTTACAGCAATATAGTATGAAGTACCCAAGCAATTAAAACGTAATAGCAAAGATTAGCTTTCCGTTATAGAAGTGCTATCAATGCTAACCAGGACTTGTACCCCGAAACATATAAAACCATCCACGTCCATCGTTTCCAATTCATTCTCTATCAAAGTCCCTTTTTATTGGCAGAGGGACAGAGTAATAATACAGACTGATGTGTCCTATGGAACAGGAATAATACATTTCCTGAGAGTTCGCTGCTAATTGTCGACCCTCATGGTGCTCAGTCTGCCACCGGCCCTTTCCACATCCAGCTTGGCATCCCCCTCTCTCCCCATCATATTAGAGGTGGATTCAGTCTGCCTCTTTTCTCCCTCTAAATTTAGGCTCACTTTTAATGAATACATAAAAATCTTGGAGCAAATTGTGTTTCTATAAAAACGTCAGTTTACTTGCCATAGGCTATTCATTGTACAGACTTAGAAAGGAGGAAACACGTTACACATAGCATTCTAGTTGAATCACTCCGCTTTGAGTACATTTCATAACAATAAATCACAAGTTGGATTTGCAGACAATAAAACAATATGTCGTGTTTCATGGACTGTATATGTTAGTCTATTTGGCAGTATAGTGGTGTGATTCACATTACATTACTTTCACATCAATTTATACAACACAGAAATCACTCGACTATTGCAGTATGTAGTGCGCTCTCTCTCCCTCTCTCTCTCTCTCACACACACACACACACACACTCATTTATGCCCCCATCATTTCCAATTGAAACACTCGCACTTGAATATTCACAGGATTTGCTGCATACAGTATTAAAACGACTATCGGAAAATCCAGCAGACGCTATAGGTTTAAAAATGGTCCCCCTCACCAGTAAAGGTCAATTCAGTAACAGTTATTAAGTAAAAATAGTCTGATAAGTAGATTTGTTTGGGTTGGGTATGATGTAAGCCAGGATCAATGAATGTTCCTGCATTTGATATCAATAAACTTCTTATCTTTGATTTGAACTTTAATTTGAAGTCACAGGAACTCCTGGAAGAGACTGCATCCCCCTTCCCTATTTTTTCATCACCTAAACCACATTAAATGTTCTTTCTGGGCTTAATTCCAGGAATGCCATGGAAAAATTATTCAGACTCTGGGGAGTTTCCAAAACCAAAATGCTACAAAGTCTGCCTTCTCCATTTCACCCATTTTGATTTTCACATTTTGATTTATCAAAAATCAAATCTGAGTCAAATATATAGGCCTATTAATTAAGTAATAATCAGAAGCAACAGAGAGGGACAGATTCAGAATTTTGTATCATGACACACACACACACACACGCACACACACACACACACACCCATCCACCACAGAGATGAAATATCTATCTCTTGTGGAACACATCGTTAGAGGAACGATAGATATTGGGATAAATTCTACAGTGTCTATGTCGAGTTTCTGTGGTAACGTCAATGTTGTATATACAAAATTCAGTCTTACAGAGTTTCTCTCCTTGAACAGGAGGTTTGGCTGCTGCTGGTTGGCTGGGTGATACTGAGGCAGTTGGCCGTAGGACCGTACGCTGACTCACTGTATCTGTTTCTGAATCTTCGTCATTTTGTCTGGAGCTGTTTCTCTGCTCTCTTTTCTTCTTTCCTTGACTTTCCCTGACCTCCTTGTTCTGCTGCTGCCTAACCTTCAACAAATAAGAACATTTGAGTTATATTTGCACGTCATGTTAATGCTTTATTGTAATAGCCATCATAAATACTATGTCAAAATTATCTTTAAAATAACAGTTGGATGATGTAAAAATGTAAAGCCAGATCCAAAACCCCTTATTTGAGCCGAGCCTTGACAATATTGAGATAAATACTCCTTATCACTCTCCTTATCCCACTTCCCTCAGTCTGGTTATCCTCTCTTGTCCTTTTCTCTCTGCTCAAACACTGAGCTGTCTGTGAAGTGATCAATAAACATGATTGCATTATAAACCTGAAAATCTTCCAAATTATCCAAAACACTGAAATCAGTTTTGCCTTGAATTGCCTCGAGTCCCTTTAGACGATTAAAAAGGCGCAGCCCAAACAGTCCTACTTCACAGTGACGTTGCTTTCATGAAATGTGCCGTTATTATGTTCTAAATATGCATGGAATTGCCTTCATGAACAATCTGAACATGTCCCAGAAAATCTCCCAGCTCAGAATAACCACACGCACACACAACACACAACCACACACGGATTGTGGCGGATGCAGCGGAGCGCAAAATGAGACCAAAAATTGTCTGATTGTCTGGACGCAGAGTGGCTCAGTAAATCAAATGGCCAGCTCTCTCTTGAAGATCACGTCTTGGTGGCTGCTTGGCTTTTTAACAGTTTGGTCTCAGCCAAAAAACAGACCATGAAGATAGATCATTATTTACGTGGAAGCACAGCCTATTCATAAAATGAACAAAAATACATGGGGTGTTAGAATCAGCATTACACAGACTGAACAAGCACGGTTTGACTGCACATTACTGATGTTGTTGTTCACATCGTTACATGCACAGTCCATCAAGTGAACATTTCTGCTGTGCCTGACCCATATGAGCAGAACACTCAGTATGGTTTCAGTTACCTGTTCATGATTATGATGAATACAGTAAGGAGCATAACTGTGTCAGGGAGCCAGACGGATAGCTTAGTAAGCTTAGTCGGTAAAACCTGTAACCTTGTTTTTTATGATAAAGAGCGCAATGTTCTTATCAATCCTCACATTTTTCAGAGCCGTGCTGGAGACAGAATACACATACTCCCCTATTGTGCGATACGGGGAGGATTATTTTTGCTGCAGGCATTCTGTGTTATTCTAGAGGGCCTCACGGTCTAGTTTTTCAACAGGGGGAAGAAACATGGCAGGCCTCTGTTTTGAAGACCCTTCCAGAAGTCTGTCCCAGGGCTCCAGCTCCGCAGCCACACTGACAAACACCCCTAACCACCGCCGACCCTCCAAGACCAGCTTCCTCTGGAGAAGACCCCAAACAAATGTTGTTATTCGAGGCCTCATCATACTCTGGTAGAAATGGAAAATTAGGTTTGTGTCAGTGGCTTTGAAGCTTTCTGCACGCACTGCCTAACAAGACAGAGAGATGGACTGATATTCTATCGTTATTTCTTGAAAACAAGGCTGAACAATTCATTGGACTTGGTTCTTATAATCCGGACCGGAATGAAAATGACTTCCAAATTTCTGGCAGCCTGTTTGATATTAGTCGCCAGGTTGCCAAGATTTTTCATAAATTGTAAACGTTGCGTTCAGAGGGCCAAATATAACAGCCTCAGATGGACCACAATTAAGTTGGAGAAAGTTTGGAGACATGCAACATAAAATACCTGCCAGACTGAACTGCAGGAAAACGGCTTGTTTCCCTGGGTTATAACAATAAGATAGAGGGATGCACAGTGTGAGGAAAGAAAGGCGTGCAGGGTATTCAAAGAAATCCCTCCCTCCGTCTGTCGCTGTGGTTTTCTTCAAACATCAACCCCAGGACTCTGGTTCTCAGCGTTGAGGGATGAACCACAGACAGCCTACTACAAAATAAATGTGTCCCTCCTTCCTCCAGCTCCTTTGTAATTATTATCGATTCTGACCGGAATCATTTCGCATGGGGATTCCCTTATGCCGTACAATAGAAGTGTTTTTATTTTCCTCCACCATAATGACCACAGCTTTCACTATAGCTATTGTTTAGTGGCTGTATTTCTGTCTCGTGGTTGTAAAATGAGACCTGGAACATTCCACAGCTTCTTCTGTCACACCAGCAGTCCATTAGTGGCCCTTGAAATGGATATCCACCCTTTCTATCATAAAATGGTGGTATTACGCCATTAACATTACTGTCATTACCGGTTTAACACTGAAATCAGACACAGTATCAAAGTCTTCTGTAATGTGAAGACTGACGTATTAGACGATATCATCATGAATTAGCTAAACAGAGCACATAACAAGCACTTTTAAGGTGTTATTATGTTATTGTAGTTTTCGTTAAAGATGTCTGATAGCGTTACTTTAATCTACATAATCATCTAACCCTGAAGGGGAAATGACTGTATTTTTGGTGATTGCTGTGCTCTGGAGATATTTTACTTTTGCCTTGGTGTTCATTGTTGTTGCCTCTGTCAATGGAAATCATTACTCTGATGACACAAAATGTAAAGCATGCAAGGCTTTGATACAACCTCTTAAAGGAATATACCACATTTTTGGGGAGTTTGGCTCATTGGTCGCCTTACTCAATATCTTATGAGAGGATTGGCACCAAAATGTGTGTGTGTCTGGTAGATAGCTCTGTCCAGTGCGCATGCTAACGCTTTAGCATACAGTATGTTAAGCAATCACAGGTGAGTAGCATTATCTTAAAGTAAGAAAATTATAGAACTTATAGCTCTGAGGCTGTTTGGTTAGATTTTAATGCCATATCTAAACCTGCCAGGCTTGCTTAGGGGATTGGTAAAATAGATATAATAATGGCAGAAGATCTCTCTTACCGCGAGACTTAGAGTAGGCTAGCTTGTTTTGTTTATCCTAGACAGAAAGTGAGCAAAGTTAGCAAGCAAAAATTTTTTTGAGCTGTTGATTCGTAATGGACTTTATTCATTAATGATGAAGATTGAGATTTTGTTTTCAGTAGTTAGGAATCTACAGGCCATAGAATAAAAAACCATACCAACTTTGGATTACTAGAAGGTTTATCTTCAAACTTTGGATAATGCTAATAGCCTACGGTTACTTGCTGCTAAAGCGTTAGCATGCGCACCAGACAGAGCTATCTACCGGAGGCACAGAGATGATTTTGGTGCCAATTATCTTGTCAGACATTGGATAAGGTGACTAACGACCCAGGAGGTTGGCATAGAGCTTTCAAGATGAAACACTGCATGTGTAGAGTTGACTCAATAATGTCACAAAAACAAGCCCGGCTTCCTGCTTCCATGCGGTCTAACTGGAGAGTTCTCAATGTAGACTGGAAAGTTGCCTATCAAAAGCAGCAGGGAGGGGAAGGATGAGATAAGCTGATAGAAAGCAACTCACAGAGGTTCCCGAATGTAACGCCAACAACTGGTATCATACTTTTTGTGTAACAATGGCTGGGCCAAACGCTGTAGCGGGAATTTCCTATACAATATTTGACTTGGCCCAGGGAAAGCAGACTGGATGAAGCAACACTATAACCAGCGCACAGAGGATGAGAAGCACATGGAGACGTCTGTATATGTCAAGGGGTGGTGTATATAACAAACAGCATGCAATTTCAGAAATTACACACAAATAACACACATTGGCTGTGGCTAACCCCAAGGTATACTTTTCAGTTAAAAACGGCTGAATCAGGAATAGTGCATAGTGTGCCATGCAGCTGTTACAAAGCTCTTATTCAGATGTTGTGAATGTGTGATAAACCAGAGTTCATGTAACATGTACTGAACTATCCTGGGGCACAGCAATAACATTTTTCAAAGCTGAAATTCCCTCTTATTTCCCTGAAATATTCTATGCATCTTATTTCACTGTCAGGAGGGCCTGGTCCAATGATAGGTTGGGTAAACGTCACTTTAATTTGTACCAGCAGTGCACTTGGTTTCATCGTCTGTATGTATTAAGTATAGACTCCACGTATGGCCTCCTAATAGAGATTGATGTATTTAATCAAATGTTCCCTCGGCCTTTGCCATTCCAAGGATTTTGCACTGGTTATCATAACAATAATGTCTAATGACGTTGAAATGGCAAGCGGCGGAGCAAGGGGAGAAATCATTTCAATCTATCAAGAGTACATTAAAGTAAGTACACACTGATTAACTGACTAGTCACACATAAGTCACACGTACGCTGTAGAACAACACTGAGCCATATTAAAGTCTGATTAGAGTCTAATGAGGAGAGCGATTCAAGTGGTTGGAGCGCAGATTGCATGTCTTTTCCATTAGTCTACATATAGCAGGTTATTGGGTTTTCATGCATTGGTAGCTGCATGACAAATGTACAGTAGGTACTGAGTATGAAGACTGGCAGAAACATCAAACAGAAAGGCTCATTTTTATTGATAGGCTACAGTAGGCAACTCATTTTAGATGAAGTCCTATTATTACACAGACATGTTGCATGCACTTTTCTTAGGTTTGCTGGACCTTACCTTCTCTCAAGAGCATGTTGTGCATATAGGAACCTTCTAAATCATTAATTCAGGAGACACCTCTATTTTGGGGAGACCATCTCCCACATGTGAAGGTGCTGGAGAAGCACTTCATACAAAAGATCAACATGAGGTCTGAATACCTACGTCCTCGGTTTCATTACCTCCCTGCCATTCAGACTCATCTCAACTCTCACTTGCAGCCACTGTGAAAACGTAACCAGAGTTGCTCCTGTGCCTGTAAACTCAGCTAACAATGAGAATGATTGAATGTCTTGGTAGGGAACTTTCTGTATGCAGGTATAGACATAGAAACATCAAAACTTTCATCTCAGCTGGGAGTCCATGGAGAGCTTGGAGCTCTGAGGATAGGACTAATAAAAGCAGGGATTGTTTTTCAGACTCCAAAGAAGGTTTAAGGAGAGCATATTGTATTATGAGCTGCTCCAGATAAATGTGTGGCAGACTTGGTGTAGAAAAGCCTGTATCATTCCAGCCCTGCTCCCAGAGAGATTTGAGTCTGCATGTGTGTGTGTGCATGCATGTTGGTGCTTGTGTGTGCGTGTGCACGCTCAAGTTACTATGTACTGCAGTATTTACTAGAAACATTCAGTGTTAGTCAGTTTTCTACAATCACCAAATATACCAGCCACATTTTTCCATCATGATCAAAAACCTGGTGCACCTCCAATGAAGCTTAGCTGTCAGTGGCACCGCAGGGAAGATGAAAGCTGCCATCTTAGGTTTCGCTGAGAGTCATCCATCAGCTGAGGTGAGTTATTTGTTGTGTTGGTGGACTGGATGGGGCTTGGCAGCAGCGGGGGAGCACAGAGACAAGGTGGTGTGTGGATTCCTGAGCAGGCAGCTGGGCCAGCAGCAGCAGCAGCGGCCTAACAGCGCTGGTCTAGATGAGATGGATGAGATAGAGGCTGGAGTGCAGGCAGAGTTAAGGAGAGTGGGGGTGAGGGTGGGGCGGGGCAGGGCGGTGGGGTCCGGGCCTGAAAGCCCAGGGGGCTAGTGAATTGATCTAGAGATGTCTCCTTCAAAGTCCTCATATCTCCTACCTGACTAATATTGACTTTGCCAGATTTATATCTCCATCTTCTGATGTTTTGTCGGCCTTCACTATGTCAACTTTGACCCCCATTTCCCGCCACTTCTTATTGGAGGCATATGTGGATACATTATCAGAATTGGTCGTCCTTCCTCGTAGGAAACGGTACAGCTGTTTTGGTTGTGTTCTTTGCCGGTTCAAGGCTAACTGAATTAGCATTAAGGCACACGTGACTTTGTTCAAGTTGGACTTCAAATAGGTTGAACTTTTAGCTGTACTGCTGTAGCCACAACATGCATTACATCTGTTGGTGCAGATACTGTTGAACTCTTTAATCATGTCGTTAGCAACACAAAGGGCCCCTGGTGGAATGGACGGATAGAACGCTCAACTTATGACATACATATCAACATTGTTTCTATTGTCATCACGTCTCTTTATAACTGAGAAATCACTGACATATACAATTACATTCAGAAGGTAAATTAAATCGTTCAGAAGTTCTAAAAGCATAGTGTTATGACAGTTTATCACCATCGATTTAGTTAAGCTACACACTGCAAAAAATGTCAGTCTTACAGGTCATTTAATCTAGTATGTAGTTTTAAAATAGATACACGGAAAAAATATGTCAACAGAGTGAGATAATTTCACTAGTTTCCAATATAAATAATAAAAATAAACTTCTTTGAGGAATTTTGTTGAATAAGTGTCAATTTCTGCCTTACTTTGCCTTTTTTCAAGAAATTTCCACTTGTTTCCTGAATCAAGTTAAACTGCATTGGAAACAAATGGAATTAACAGAGGCTATTGGCAGAATTGTTCACACATTTTAAGAAAAGTAAGATTTTAAGACTGAATATGAGACTAAATTACTTTTTCAGAATGATATTTTTTTGCAGTGCACCTATTTGTTTGCAGTACTGATCACACTCCATTAAAATGGCCCTCCATCTCAAACAGGACAGGCCTGATTCCTGTTTTCCTTGCAGATTCCATGTCAGTAACTTGTAGAGGTTGATATTGGTGACAGTTTTGAGTAAGATGTGTGTCTTTTCCTAATGTTGTCAGTCTAGATGTTCACCATTATCTTCAGGGGCATTTGTTTGTGACGTTTGTGAGTTTTGTGAGGTACATAGTTTGGTGTTTATTGAGATGTTACTTGAGCTCCATATCTACTGTAAAGTATTAACTACCACTCTGATTTAGTGCTATAACTTGATGTAAGCCTCATGTAAGCATCTGTTCCAATACTAGTGTCCATCATGCCCTCCTAGGTCCTGTAGGTGTTTGGTTTCTCCTTCTCTAAGGTAATACCATGTAAGGAAAAATGTCACAGGTTCAATCCATCAAAAGGCAGGTGTGCTGTTGAAGGGTCCTTGGATAAGAGCATCTGCTAAAAGGAAAATGTATTCAAATACAAAATGAAACAGGATTGGGTCACTGCTACTGGAGTTAACCTTCATTCATTTTCACCAACAATCTCCACACCAAACATTCATACACTCAAAAAAGACATTTAGCTGTTGTTTTGTGAAAACCTTGTACGAGTTAATCAACTTAAAATTAAGGAATACGTGCTCCTCTGTGGGTTGAGAAAACCAACGGATCACAGTGACTTATCGTTTGTTTGTGTGTGGGTTTTTCTGGAGATAATCTGAAACTGCCTGTAAACATGTTTTTCTAATTTTTGAAAATTGTTCTTAAACATATTACTTTTTGGACAGTGTCTCCTTTAAACCGCTCCAAGATCAGTTATCTTTACCACTACAGAAGAAGAAGAATTTCCTTTGGTACACCGTGCACGGACCATGATAAACCTCAGCAAAACCAACACGTAACCTCATCCAGGTGAGCAGTGTGTGTACCTGTAACTTGCACGGATTGACCTTTGGCTGTCCTGCGGCGACGGATGCTGTAGGTGCTGTAAGAGCCATAAAAGACAACATGTCACCATAATCCCAGCTACAATAGAGCTAAGAATAGAAGCCAAGTGGATACTGGAGATGGGGCTGAACAATGGTGAAGGAGGTTGAAAATACACCTTCAATAGGGACAATGGTGTATTTTAAGCCTTGACAAGGCTTTTACATCCTGATTGCTGGCCTTTGCTGCTCACCTTAATGGCTGTTACAGATTTGTAGCCTCAAGTCAGATCGGGGTTCTCTTGAGATCCAGTGACAGCGATCTGATGACTGTACAAAGGCTGCTGGCTGCCTGGTCTCAGTGTTGAGGTAACCGTTTGTCAGTTGTTGGCGCTGGGTTGGTCGTTAGCGTGACAGTTTGCCAGCTGTTGGTATTTGAGTTGAAGCCTTGTACTTCTTAAGCAACACAAAGACCCTTTATGGCTCAACATGTAGAACAGCCGATATCTATGCCACAGCAGGCGGACTGGCTGATTGGAGGGTCAGAAATTCTTTCGGACCCCTTTGGACCCTTAACAAATGACTCCCACGGCATTAGGGGCAGCAGTCATATCCGATATGCTGCTCTGTCTATGTGAGACACATGTGCTACAACTTAAGTCCAAGGGATAAATCATCCTGTATGAGGGGAATGAGGAGGATTTCACATTAACCCCTGAATGCCTTGTATTCACATGGGATCTCCCTCTGGCTACAGGGATAAATAACAACCACGGAGCCCTATAAACTCTTACACAGCCGAGGATTTATTCTTCTTGAATTCCGCCTGCTGAATGGTAACGAGATCATCCGTTTCGCAGGGCATGAGGTAGGTATAAATGTCCGATGACGTCAGTGCGACGGGGCAACAATGCCGACCCGCGGGGGCCTGCGGGCGCAACGCCACGCTACCTGCCGTCCCCGCAGCGCCGCACATCCTTCAAGGCGGTGCTCCCTCGCAAAATAAATCGCCTGTCAGCGACGGCAGCTCGGAGGTGTCGAATAGGAGGGCGAGAGAAAAGGGAGGAAAAGACAAATGAGGGAGGAAGGGGAGTGAGCGAGCGGGGACGGTTCAAAATTCAGCCGGCAACGACCCAGGTGCAATGTGGGAAAGCTATGAGCCTCCATTTCCTGGTTGCCCAGGATGTGTTTGAGCAGAAGATATATGCGTCCCTCTGCTTTTAATACCTCGCCATATATATGCCGCTGCTGCACAAAGGCAGGGGGGCATGTGAAGTAGCTATGAATGCCTCTCTGTAATGCTTTTCCATCTGCTGCTGTAACTTTAACTGCGTCCCATCAACCACAGCGCTCAGCGGCCTGTCACTACAGAAGCAGCAGCATTTAAGACCTGTCACTATGTACACATGCGGCACAGTGTGTAACTGTAACTCCTTCCTCTCACTGTCTGCCTGTCACTTTGTCAGACAGGTACGCAGAAACCGGCCGGGGCGAGTTCAGGCGTTCGAGTCTTGAGACGCTCCAGCGCTAGGAAGGAAGGAAGGGAGGAAGGAGGGGAAAAAAGAGGGAGAGCTCCTTTCTCCTGAGCCGCTGAATGCCTCTTTGTGTCCGAGCGTGGAGGTATTGTTGCGTTGCTAGGCTCCCGTCTTCCAGGGCCGTGTTTACCTCCACCGATTTAATCATGTCCGCGCTCGAATGAAAACACACCCGCAAACACGTCCGCTCTCCCCTCGGCGCGGGTCAATTTGGCTGGATTGCCTCCTCGTACAGGAGAGCCATCATCTTCCCTCCCTCTGCTTTCCCTCTCATTGGAGCGAGCGGAGGGAGTGAACACTGGTGCTCAGCCCTAACAGCTTTTGGCATCTCCAGACAGGAATTCACTCTTGCCCCTGTGATCGCAGCAGGCTGGGATTTTCAACACGGAGGGAGCTATAAAGAACCATGTTATTATTATTTTTGTAGACGCAGAGTTCTGTGCCTCCCCCGTCCCACCTCTCCCCGTGCGGCGGTGTTCGTGTCTTGACTTTTTTTTGGCCTTTTGGCGCTTTAGTCTGAAGTGGTGAGGAGGATCGGCTATCGGAGCTCTTTAGCTCTCCCGCGTGGCGCAGCGCAGAGCGATATATCTCACTGCTAATAGCGCATCCTAAGCGCTCTGTGTCTCTCTCATAATCCATACAGCCGAAGATGAAACCGTGGGACATTAACATTGAAGCCATGCCATACGAGGTGTGTGTGTCCTGGCTCGTATTCACACCCCACCCAGCCGTCACTGGTCGCTCAGCCGGGAAGGTGACCATGGACTAATAACAGCATACTCCTTCATCCAAACACACACACACACTCATCCCAGGTGGGTCACAGCTGTTGAGCGAGCCACTTTAAGTTTGCTCTAAAAATAACAGCGTTGACACAGGGAGAAAAACAAAAAAGCAAATTAATGAAGCTCTCCCTGTCTTGATTTAGCGCCGGCAGACTCGGCTGAAGGTTTCGCGTCCTGTGAGATTTCGCTCAGAGAGTATCCCACATTCAGAACCATTTCTCAGCATTATGAGCAGAGCCGCTCCCGCTGTGAGCGCTGAGGCCCTCCGGCCCTGTGGCACCCCTCCTTCATAGCTCATACAGTGGAGGAATGCCCTCCATATACAGCTGGTATCTCACCGACGCTGGGAGCTCACGCTGCTTTTTATGAACATCAGGAGCGGGAGTATGTACGAGCGTAAGGAGGGGGAGGTGGAATTAATGGTTTTTCGGCCATACCTCGGAGAAAAACAGAGCAGGATTTTCCATTGTGGGAACACATGGTGGGCTTAGCTATAATACAGTGTAATGAGATCTGAGAGGGACCGTGAGTGTGAAGGGGCTGTCCACACTGCAGGCTGGCTTTATGGGCTGCGAGAAAGACGAGATCAGCCTGGCACCACAGGTCAACAAGTGAAAGACCCGTGCGTGTGTGTGTGTGTGTGTGTGTGTGTGTGTGTGTGTGTGTGCATGCACAGCCAGTGTGTGGGCGGGCGGAACAACCCATCCCTCTTAATTAAAACAGCCTCATTTTTGGTTACAGGTGGGAAAATGTTGCACCTTTTTTCCCTCAGCTCTGTTGTAAACACCAATAAACCGGCCTTTCTAACATGGAGCTTTTATGTGCTGATGACACACAACGCATAAATAGGCATGTATATGTATACACATATGCATGCCCACACACACACACACGCACACACAGCCAACAGGAGCATGCCCCAGTCAGAATCCCTACTACGTGCTGGAGGGTATTTACTTGGTTATGGAGAGAGTTGGAACACACATATAAACACACACACCCACACACAGGGACATTAAAGCCTGGAGCTCAGTGATAATTAGAGGTCATTTCAGTGACAGCTGGCATAGGGCATACCGCCATGCTGCGGCCAGAGGAGGGGGATCAAACAGAGAGCGCCCAATGGCCTTTGAACGCTGAGAATACTGAGAAACTGTTGCACACACTGCAAAACATGTCCAGTGATTTTTCCAGACCTATCAAGCTTATTTCATGATATTTTTAGTCAAATTATCTCACTGCACTGGCAGACAATCCTGCTTGGTTTCATTAAATTTCACTTGATACACGCCAATATGACTTCTTTCAAGAAATCACCATAAAACAATGAAGAAAATCTTGAAACATGAAACTTTCCCCAATTTCACTTTTATCAAGTAAATGTCCTAAAACAAGTTACATTATCCTGAAAAGAAAGTCAAATTTGTCGAAATTTGCCAGTGCAGTAAGATGATTTCACTAAAAAAAATCCTAGAATAAGCTTGATAAGTCTGGATACAAGATAAAATGACTTAATAAGTTTGTCATGTAGTAACCACCTTACTCCATGACCAGTGGCTTTATGAACAAGATCTTCGCTGTAACGTGTGCACTATGCTGCAAAACCTCTTGTCAGTATGCAACTTCATTCACCAGCTGGTATGAACAAGGCTGATGGAGGGGGAAAAAAGACACTTCGATGGCTATCAGTTGGTCTGATACCATCCTGGTGTGTTTGAACATCAAACTACAGAGGGAAGAGATAAGGCTCTGGTCTGTGGGATGTCCCAACTCAAGAATGGGATACTTTGGTTATAGAAATCACCTCAAAAAGACACGGCTTCTCGGTTCTTTAAAGCTGGTCCAAATCCACGAAGTGTATAAACATTAATCACATCTGGCCCGTAAGTAGGAGCGATGGTTTTTGCAACCCATTATGGGGAGTATAAATTTCCCTCACAGACAAACAATGGCCTTCTAAGTGGAGTGTCAAAGCCTATAAAATGTGAATGCCTTTTCAACAGGTCATCCACTGGCACTGCATTTTATAGTCTTTTTCCTGTTCCAGATTTTTCACAGCCAATTCCAGTCTACTTCATTACACCTCCATTGTGCTCCCTCCCATTTAGTCTTCAGAGTGGAGAAAAAGAGGATTGACACATCAGATCGGCAAAGGTCTCTTTTTGTGTCATACGCTGAGATTAGCAAGTTGTTTTAGATAAGGCCTAAAGTGAGAAAAGAATATGAAGAATATGTTCAGAGCTATGGCACCCATGTGAAAACTTGAGCTGTACACATTCTACATATTTATATGAAGTGAGTGAGTTCAGCGATACCAAAGAGTTCACAAAATCAGTCATGGAGATGCTTTAGTGGTTTTCATAGGATTCATTCAAAACATTAATGTAAACTTTTATCCTATATTCTGACTAGTAGAACAATTCCATGGGATCGGATTGAATGTTGAATGTCCTCAGGACCTTCTGAATGTTTTAGGATCATTTTTGGCGTTTTTCCTCTCTACTCCAAATGCAGCCAACTACAGAGAGGAAATTGAAAAATGATACCTATTGGTACCATATGTGTTTTTGGTATTGCAATCAGATTTTATATTTAAGGTATTATAAAGGTATTAAAAATATAACAATATTAGATTTTCACGGTGGGATCTCAGGTTTTCTGCTAGTTTATGGGTATTTTTATTGAGAAAATCAATTCTAAGGGCGACGCTGGCCTTAAGGTGTTTTTGAGAGGAAGGTCTCTGCCTCGAATCCCCGGACTGTCTGAGTGAGTCTGGGTGGGAAAGTGAATGAGTAACGCTCTTCTTTCCCTCATCAACTACCATCAAGCTGCCCTTGAGCAAGGCACTGAACCCCCAACAGCTCCAGTGGGGCTGGGCAGTTCCCAGGTGTGAACATGAAGCAGTGTGGAATAAAGAGCATGCATGCTCAGCAGGGACTTCCCTGGATACATAAAGGTAAAAATAATCAGGAATGGGCCAAATTCTATTTAGAAAAGCAAGTGACCTGTGACAAGTGACATGCTGCCACAACGACCCGATTTCCCCATATAGGGAACATTGATTAATCTAATCATCTAATCATCTAATCTAATCTAAATGTTATACAGAAACTTACAGTCACATTATGAAACCTGCTTTCACTCAGCACAGAACAGTATTAAAAAACGTGGGTCTCTGTGATGTATCTCCCAACTGGCCTGTAATGGGTTAGGGTCCTTCCTGGCTCCCCCAGGGGGCAGCGAGGGGCCCCAACACAGAGCAGGACGTACAAAACATGTCAGGGTCCCATACCCCCCCCCCCCCTTTTGAGAATTATATACAAGTTGTGGCATTATTATTCCCAATACCTGAGATATTTGAGAGCACACTTCTGAAAAAAACACACAAGGGCATGGGGAGCAACACTTTTTACAATCTGTAACAACGGTTCACCTCTAGCCTACCTCCGAACCAGACGCTTTCCACCCTAATGCATCTCTGCATTTTAATATGGTCCCGTTGAAGCTGTTCTCTCGCTCCCCCCCCCTCCCCCCCCTCCCCCCCACCTTCCATTTCTATTTTCCTCCTCGGCAGAAAGAGGTATCAGCTAACACCTGCCATGGCGTTTGCAGGAAAGAGAGGAGGTCACGTCTGGATGTGACCCGCAGCAGCGGCTGAGACAGACCAGATCTGCCGTAGCGCAGTCAGAGCGGGGCGGGGTGTTCCTCTCCCAGCCCTTAGTGACTTCTGGGTAGAGAGAGGAGCATTGTCTATTAGTCATCGCCTTTGGTCTTTTCCAGACCACGAGCAAATCTGTCCTCCTGTCCCCTCACTTGCTGATGCCCCCCTCTAGATGCTCGAGGGTGACGTCACACCCGTCAGTTGCCTCACTAATCTTTTTGTTATGGAACTAGGGATCAGAAATAAGCTGAGCACAAGTGGACCAGATGAAAGAAGAGGAAGAGGATGACTGGCTGGGATGGTGACAGGGTTTGCTAACAGTAGAGAATGTGTTACTCATTTCACGTGTTTAATGAGGAAAAAAATGTACATCTTTATAGAAATACACCAAGTACACCGAGGAGATTGACCTGTTGAACCACTCACCCATTAAAACACTTTCGAATACACTATGTTGAGTGATAGTAGAAGACTAGCATTATGTCAAAAGTGAGAAAATAAGAACTTGTAACAGCTCTAAAAGCTCTAAGCAGTGTCAAGTAGGCCAGGTTATTATCATAAACTAAAGCTAAAACTAAGACAAAAAGTAGGTGTTGAAACACTGTTGTAAGCTGAAAAAATAACTAAATAATAAAAAAAAGACTGTGAAAAAACTAAAACTGAACTAAAACTATCCTATCTACATGTACAACTAACTGAAATAACATTTTAAAAAGAATTCATGTTTTATTGTTTCTGTTATGTTGCAAACATATACAAAAATCATTATAACTTAAAAAAAAATACCACCTCTACCAAAAATACTAAAACTAGAACTGAAACTAAATAAAAACTAAATATGAGGAAAAAAACAACAACAACCTAAACTAAAACTACCAAACCCACAATGAAAACTAACTAAAACTAAACTAAAATTGAAATAAAAATAGAAAACTATGTAAAAATAAAACTAATAAAAAATCCCAAACTCTAAGAGTGCACAGTGCTGTCGTTTTGCCAATCTGTCTGAACTGCAGAAATAGGATCGTGGCACAAGAGCCAGGAGAGCTCAGACACTTCAGGATGTAGTGAAGACACTGACTGCTGTCAGCTGATCAGTTCAGCCTGTGAGCAAACTGCAGGAGGCTGAGGTTTCACTGGGATAACACCAGTCATTCCCCTGTATTCAAGTCACCATGTCCATTTCTGTTGTTTGTTTACTTTGCATAGAGATAATGATTGGTTGAACATGTCAGTGAACACTGTGCACTGGGTTCTAATCAATGGTAAAAATGCTGGAGGAAAAATGACATCTTAAGTGTCATGTAAGTGTTATGCTGACTTGAATTTGACTGATACATCAGTTTGTCAACATATGAGTCCAATATTGGCCTTGTATTAAATATTGAATATCGGCCAGTCAGTGTCGTCCACTTCCACTTTCATGGAGGTTCCTTCCTGACCACAGCTTCATAAAAACAGTCTGTAAAAACTGCAATTACTGTTTTAGAACATTTTATTTTTTAAATTGCTCATTATTGCTTTTTTGTGAATTAATTCTTCATTTTAAAGCCACCCACCACTAACCCACCTTAGAGAATTTCATTAGTCTGGGTTTCAGTGGAGAGTTTTAGTGTCTCATGAAAGTCTAAATGCTGTTTGAGTGGCTTTTCCTCCCTGACAAGAATAAAACTCTGGGGGAAACAGTGACTACTTGTAATTTTTGTTTGCAGGGATGCCACTGCGCTCTGACCACCTGGTGCGTTATCCTAGATGCATATAATCATTTTGTGAAGAGAGGGTCACACTCAGAAATATATCATTCACTTGATTTAATTGTTCATCTGTCACAGAACGTTTTCGGCCATCCGGCCTTCATCAGTGTGTACAAATGAAGGAATACGTTCCTTATTTATAGGGGACAGGTAGATTGCCAGGTGAACCTAATTTCTAATCATTGTGGTGTTGTAATCACATGGAAACACATCACATAGAATTTCACTGTCAGTCAATACTGTGCACTGTAATTTCAAACAGTTTCATCTGAAGTACATCCACCATCCAATTAGACATACTGAAATAACAATATTTAAAATTAGCATTATTCACAAAGCATATTCCAAAACAACTATGGCTATCACTGTGGGTCTCAGGTTTCTCACCGTTCATAAATCAGTTCAAACCAATAGTTGGCAAAAACCTTTAAACATGTAAATATAATCAAGGGATCAGTACAGCCTCCAAAGCTACATCTGTTATCAAAACCACACTTACTAATTTGGTATAATGCAACTTTGAACAATTTTCTTTATTCCTTACAAAGTGACTTAAACTTTTTGAACTTTTTTTGAATGGCAGGAACAGATAACACTCTGGAAGATATAGTGTCACTTGACTTATGTTTATAGAAAAGGGATCAAATTACATTCTTCATTCATGCCAGCAGGATAAAGGGTTTTTAGCTGATGTATCCAAAAACACTCCCGTTGTAAGAGTCATTTTTCATGATTACCATCTCTTCGACTGAGCCACACTTTTTCAATTCCAATACATTTTAGATCCTCAACTTTGTGCCCATGTTCACAGAAATGGCGTGCCACGGGTGATGTCATATCAACTTCCGAGACGTTTGACCTATGTAGTATTTGCTACATTGACAGAATAGTAAATAAATGACATGGGTCGTGTTGCAAGTGATTAGGGAACTGATTCTATACTCCTTTCCTGTGTGTGTCATTAAATTTGTCGGTTTTCACCATATTGTCACATGAGGTACATGATCTACAGGGGAAATTTCCCAAAATGAATGCCTTCGGTCTAGCTGCATGTGAATCAGCCTTCACCAAGCGATCTCTCAGACTTATTGCCCTCTTGTATGTGAACGAAGGAGGATGTTGGAAGCTGTTGTCCAGTGTCCTGTCGGATGACAGGATATGCCAATGCTTCATAACTGTAGATTTAATAACTGAACTGAAAGAATTATAAGTTAAAACATAATTTGCAGAGTACGATCTTTTTGTTTTATTTTTCTTGACAAATAGCTGTTTTCTTTCTGTTTTGTTCATAGTCTCCGTCGCTGAGTGCAGGCATGATTCCGGATAACCCTTCTCTCTGAACCTGTGTAACATGTTCTTGCTTTGCGAGGTGAATTCATCTTCTGTGCTACGCTTCACCTACGCAATAAGTCTGAGATATCGCTTGGTGAAGGCTGATTCACATGCAGCTAGACCGAAGGCATGCATTTTGGGAAATTTCCCCTGTAGATCATGTACCTCATGTGGCAATATGGTGAAAACCGACAAATTTAATGACACACACAGGAAAGGAGTACAGAATCAGTTCCCTAATCACTTGCAACACGACCCATGTCATTTATTTACTATTCTGTCAATGTAACAAATACTACATAGGTCAAACATCTCGGAAGTTGAAAATTAGGGTCAATGAGCACAGAAGTAGCATCAGACGGACAGATATGACATCACCCGTGGCACGCCATTTCTGTGAACATGGGCACAAAGTTGAGGATCTAAAATGTATTGGAATTGAAAAAGTGTGGCTCAGCCGAAGAGATGGTAATCATGAAAAATGACTCTTACAACGGGAGTGTTTTTGGATACATCAGCTAAAAACCCTTTATCCTGCTGGCATGAATGAAGAATGTAATTTGATCCCTTTTCTATAAACATAAGTCAAGTGACACTATATCTTCCAGAGTGTTATCTGTTCCTGCCATTCAAAAAAAGTTCAGAAAGTTTAAGTCACTTTGTAAGGAATAAAGAAAATTGTTCAAAGTTGCATTATACCAAATTAGTAAGTGTGGCTTTGATAACAGATGTAGCTTTGGAGGCTGTACTGATCCCTTGATTATATTTACATGTTTAAAGGTTTTTGCCAACTAATGGAAATGATGTAATTTAAAGAAAATTGGCACAAAATATCAGCTATCGGTAGCTTTGGTATCGGCATCGGCCTTCAGAAACTCATTCTCAGTGTAAACCAGGTGTTGACTATATGATAGTGTCTAAAACAAACTCCTCACCCTCACTAATAACAACAGACAACATCACATGTGTGACCTTTGACCTCTGTGTATACCTTTGATTCACAGAAATGTGAGTAATTATTCCAGTGCTGTGGGCTGTAGCTACTGGTTCTGTCCACACAGTGTGTCACTGCTTCACTTCAGTCAGAGAGGCTTAAATGAAGGGGGATTTTCTGGGCTGAGCTGCTGTGCCCGCCTTCAGAGCCGACCATGTACATTTGGACTGGGATGAATTAGACTATTATTAATTATCCAGCACGCAGGTCAGCGGCGCCATAAATAACCTTCGACTGACTGACAGATTTTAACCAGAAAAACAGGCTGGGTTTTTGGGGAACTTGGTGGGCAGGTGGTGAACTTTACGAATTTTGGATTTATACACATATAAGGATATTATTACATTGAAGCGCTCTCTTTTTTTAGATGATTTTTAAGGCATTTCTACTTTAGACAGAAGCAGTAACACTGAACAAATGTCTTAACCTGGATTTGAACCCTTGCTGTTATGAGAACATGGCATGCACTTTAGCCCGCTAAACTACCTGAATAATCTAATTACCCTCTTTTCTGTCTGGATTAAAGATCTTTACACCAGAGAAGAGAGTCATATGACTTTGGGAACATTTTGCCAGTCATCATCCTGAGATATTTAAGTACAGCACTGTTTTTACTTTTCTATAATTAGGTTTAAATTCAGTCATTAACAGTAAGTAATTAAGCTATAATTTTATTCCTAAGAGTACAGCTCTCTCTTAGAATATAGCCAGGACAAACTGTACCGTTTAAAGCTTATCATACATTCATGAAGGACTCCTTTGTTTTGAGGTTCTGTCTTGCCATTTTAGCAGGAATTTGCGGCAGCTAATGTGATCATACAGAATCCTGTGATTTTTCAAGGCGTGCTTCAAAAATAACTGCTAAACAGCGCCCATGAAATTTATACACCAACAGCGTCTTAGTGTTGTTGCTCCAAACCACTCCTGGGCCGGCTCTGGTTTTGTTTTTCCCACCCACCAAGGCAAACAGAGAAGGCGTGTGGGACATCAAAGCACTGCGATGCCCTCAAGGCGCCCAGGGGCCAAAGTACATCCGAGGGTTTCAGAGCGCCGCAGGCAGCATTTCACCCCGACAAATCACCTTTTCCTTATGCGCATCTTCATTTTCTCCATCCACACTGTCAGTCATTTCTACAACAAGCAGCGATGACACGCTCGTAAAGCAGCAAAGGTATCTGAGTGCACTGCACAGCGAGGCGCAAATACACCCAGATATCTGTTTGTTGACTCAGTTCAGCCCATGATTTGTATGCCTGCCTCTTGGTCAGCTCAAGTCAAATATGAGGTCAGTATATTTTGAATCGCCAGCCTCCATTTCAATAGCCCTTGAGCTGTGACAGGGCTTTCCGCGCCACATTTTGCGTTAGCAGTCAAATAAACAAATAACTCCATCCTTTCCTTTTTGCCCCAAGGTACTCATCGCTCTAACTTATTCAGTGAAGGACGATTACGATTTTAATAAGCATGAGAGGAGAAAGCTGGTGGGCCTTACCATGTCAAAACATTTATACAGCATGCAAAAAGGCCCGCGGTTTCACCGGCGGTCGGGGGAGAAAGCGTTTACTTTTATTTTAGTCTTCAGCCACCCTGCCTCAGTCCTTCCAAGGCCGGACAGTGGGAGCATTTAGCGGAAGGACCGCACGGTTCAGTCATACATCTGATTGTATGTCTATGTGGTGGGATGATTCATGCTGTGGAGGAGAGACGATGAGGCACCTGCACAATGCCCGCCTTGTGCCATCTCGGCTGCTGATCGTTTAACACACCGTGCAGGTTAAGTAACACAGTGCTGCATCTTTGGCTCAGCTGGACTGGACACTAAAAACATGCTGTTCTGCAGTTCAGTGTAAGCAATTAGAGGTACGCTTAAGGGAAAGAGTTTGCTGATCAGCATGTATTATGCTGCAAAGATGCCTTTCTGGAAGCCCATCTACATCTTTTCCTCCTCTATTACATGAATTGTTGTTGTTTCCAGCAGTCAGAAGAACTGCAAAACGCCAACTACTGGCCCAAAAGTGAGAGCAGTTGTGTATCTTGGTTGGGAGATCTTGCTTTCTGACATTTCTCAAGCGCTCCTTCCACTGACCGATCCGCTGACTCCCACCTCCGTCTCTGGTAAGTTTCCACAAGCGGATGTAGGTGAGGATAATCGGCCTGTGATTGGAAATGATAAATCTATTAAGGCAGCCACAGCCACAAAGTAAAACAGTCGGGTCTTGGAGAACTATATTTCTGTTTATTTTCAGAGTGAGATGAGCTGAAAATGTTTAGAACAGCGTGCTCCAGATGCCCCTCGTTGCACAACTAAATGACAGCTGTTTATGACATACGAGCTGTAACTAAATAAGATTACTGGGTTTCAGCTGAGTGTGAAGTGTGTTTCACAGTAATCATTTGTGAGCTCGATCGCAATAATTATAGAAGATCTCATTTAAATTGCTATCCATCTAAAAAATGACAACGCAGGCAATGCATTTGACTCCGTGAGATCAGTGCTGCCAGTGTAATTACCAGGAAATGAGTACAAGATTTTGAAATTGTTTTCATTCTATGCGGCCGTGCTGTAAATTTTATTTATGGATCAACATTGCACAAAATCCAATAAAACGTTCTCAGAAGACGCCGTTTTCAATAACCGTAACAGGCTGCGCTCATGCGACGCACTCAGTCACTGAGTGGAGGATAAAAGGCTCGGAGCACGCTGTGAAAACAATATTGGACATTTTTGTCTTAATGACTCAATAAGTATAATGTCTCATTTTTATTGTTTACAGTCCCTGTTTATCATTTGTTCCAGTGTTTTCTAATATTTGGTCTCAGTTGGCATGCGGCACAAAGCTCGGCTTCATCTGTTCCTCATGTTGTCTTCGGGAACAGCAGCTCCGCCGGCCAGACAAATGGCTGTGAGGAAAGGATGACATGCTGAGCGGACAAGAAATACAGTAGCTCGGCTCTATAGTGGCTATTAGCCGACAGCTTGCCACCGGTCACTCCGACAGGCTGTGTTCACCCTGTTATTATTAAGCCAGTCAGGGGAAAGGATCTCAGTATTATGCGACGAGTCTCTGAGCTTAAAACTTGGCCTCTTGCAACGACTCCGGAAAAACACTGGAAAATGGAAAACAGGCCAGATCTCTTCAAACAAACAAGACGGAGTGTTGAAAAGAAGAAAACAGTTTTGTTGATGTGGGCCTCCATTTTGCCACCTCTCCGTTTGCTTTTCAGCAGTAGGTAAAATGTCCAACATAAGGTCGCCCCGGAGTTGGCTGGCATTGTGTTATCCCGAGTGTGTGAGATGTTTGGCCGATGAAACTGAACTGGAACGCGTAAAACCCTTTGACGTTTACCCTCCTGTCCGTCCAACTTCGTCTTTGTTTCATGGGAATGGCCTGAACGTTGACACCAACTGGAGTTTTTGGAATTGTTAAATTTTACATAACTAGAAAGGGAGAAAAGGGGAAGATTTGAAATTGGACGCCGCCTCTGCTCCCTCAAAGTATCACACTTTCATGGCTCCATGACTTTGAGTTCTTACAATGGCGGCTTATTATGATTATTAGTATCTGTTTTCATTCTGTAAATTATTAACAGATTCCATTATACTGAAGACTCAAGAGAGGACGCCCAGAAAACATAGCATTTGTGTGAGAGCATAGCAGATATGCCAGAATCAAGGCCACAAAGAGCTGCCTGTCCACCATGTGCTGCTGGCAGCCATTTTGGTTAAACTCCCGGACGATTTAAATGGTTTTGCTGATAGTTGTCAAAATACAGCTCTTCAAAAATAGCATGAATTCATATTTTGTAGACTATTGTAAGATTAGAAGGGGCTTGTTGGTGGATTTGCATGCGCTATTGTGATTATACTTGGAGTGGTTCCTCTAAGTCACAGATGTATCACTTTTCAGACTTTGCATGTTGCACATTTCAATGTGTCTCCATATGTCATCTTCAAAGCGTACAATGAAAACCAGTAAAGAGTGCTTTGCTTTGCCCACTTTAACAGAACACCAAATCAAAGCCTCAATTACTGCAGTTAATCTGTTTCCTATAACTCTGCGGTAGAAAACAGGGACAAATAACACTTAAGGGAGAATTGTCTTGTTGAGAGTCTACAAGCCAGTTCTAAATGGGACTAGATAATCCCATGCAGCACTCTCACTATGCTTCATTGGGATTCATTGTAAAGATGCTCCCCGGACCTCTGCCTACCAACAGCGGGGGTCTTCTGCTGCAGAGGCAGACAGGAGTAGCTGCAGATGTAATCCACAGTAGCTGAGCCTTCCAGATTAAGGCCGGGCTGATAAGACCGTCTTGGGGCTAACGACAGGCCACAGCAGGTACCTGACCCATCCATTTCCCTGCAATAAAGCCTAATTTACGGCCCGGTCCCCCAAGGCTTCAAAGACAGAGTCAGGCCGACCCTGCTGCGGGTCACAGCCGCAGAGAAGAAGCGAAGCTGACCGCCTGTCCGTCTGGCCACCTATCCGTCTATCTGTAAATGACACCTGTAACGCACGCAACTCCCCCGAGTCTCGTGGGCCCCGATGACGGCCGAGGTACGGAGGAGACGCGAGGTGCTCCAGGGGTCGAGGAGGGAGGTCACGCAGTTGTATTGATGTAGCCGACCCCTGACCTCATGTCTCTGGAGGAGGGCGGGTTGCCATTCAGCTCCTGGCAGCATGTGTCCACAGTCTGACCTGAAACCAAAGTCCCGCTCTGGCCAAAGGTCTTCTTCAAGCCCCTCCTCACGGTGCGACCTCGGAGCCTCCTATTCAAGCAAGAGAGCGTTCCTCGGAGCCCGACTCCTCTCAGGACATGACATACAGCCCCGGTGCGGCACCTTTCTCCCCCAGAACAATGTGAATCGATTTCTGAAGCGGTACATATAAGAGAGGGCAGCTGAAAGAAAACAACAAAAAAAAAAGGCAGAGGCTTTGATTTAGAGGAACCGGATGGGAAATACCACAGTTTGATGAAGTGGTGCCATAGCTTCAGGACATGAGGTGGTTGCTATGGCAGTCTGGAGGCAGCCTTGTCTTTTCTGAAAGACTTTTTAACGACATGAATATTGTTTTGCTCTTTCTTAAGTCAACACACAGCGCTGACTTGAGAAATGACAGACACGTTTTTTACTATCTGCTTTCTCTCCCTTTAGGCAAAATATGTCAGAAGCCATGCTGTATATAAAACTGATATGCTTTGTTTAAAAGCAGACAGATTAGGGGGGGAAAGCATGCATAATGGTTTCAAACAAAACTGCATATAGAATTAGCGTAGCTTTTCTTGACCTCAAGCCCATGTACCCAATATTACGTGTTAATAACAGTATTTACTCTGTCCTTTAGTAGGTACAATTCAGAGTTTTGTTGGCAAAACCAAGAATATTTTAAGCACTATATTCAGCCAACTTTTTAATCCACCGATAATATCACAGAATCTACTTCTCCATCACCACTGTGGCAGCACTGCAATAACATGCTGAAATTACAACGCAGTCAAAAAGGAAGCGTAGCGCTGAAAAACAAACACAAACACACTCCATCGCCACATCGACTTTTACAGGCGTGTGATGCCAGTGGGGCTGCAGTCCTTTTATATGTTCTGAAAGACTGCCATATCACGCATCGGGGTAACATTCTTCTCGCGACGTGATTTACGACGCGTCATTCGGAGCGTACAATTAGGACCCGTAAATTTGGTTTGAAGACACTGAGTGCTTGTCTTCTCTCAGCTCAGCGACACACTGAGCCTCGGGGTGGTGGATCTGAGCACTTTGACGGCAGCGGCTCCCCCCATAGAGACGCTGGAGAGCACGCAACACACCACAACACACCACAACACACCACAACACACCACAACACACCACAACAGCTCTACGACCTCCTGCCCGGCCTATCAGTGGGGATCGAGCCACAACAGCCCCGCGGAAGAGTCACACTTGGTCGGGAGCCTCGGGGAATGTCCACCATGGTGGGCGGTCCCAGCCGAGCCAGCGAGCAAAGCCAGCGCATATCTGATTTTACAATGATGGGAAAGCGCTTGCTCAACCGTGTTGGATGTTATGCATTGAATTTATATTGGTTTGCTCTAGTATCTATGGTATTCCTACACCAGGGATAAGTAAAGCTTCTTGTAGTAACTCCCACCGTTCCTGTAAGCCAAATTCTAGAGGTCTCTCTTGACCAGCAACACGGCCTCCTCCTGTTTTTCCCAAGACCCTGCATACACCTTACAGAACATTATGGAGAGAGAGGAGAGAGAGAGAGTTTCAGAGAGAGAGAGAGAGAGAGAGAGAGAGAGAGATCTAATGCAATACAGATACCAGAGGCGAGTTTAGCTTGGACATCGTCTCACAGAGATACAGAGTGGTTCCAGATTGGATCGGATGGATTTTGACTTGCCAGTTTGGCTACAGCTCACAGCTTTGGACTGTGTTCAGGAACAAAAAAAAAACCCCAAGAACAATAGAAGATCAGAGATCATGGAAATGTTTGAGTTTTCTGTCTGATATAATTAAACACCTGCTGATTTGGTCCTGTGGCAGATGCTTACAGTTGCAGTGCATCTTTGTTTAGGGAGTGAAGGATAGCCTGCATGTGACCCTCTCCTCTGATCAGAGCTAACTAAACAGTGCTTTGCTGAATGTCAGCTCTGATTGTTCTGGCTGACTAGGACCAACAACGTCTCTGCTAATTACGATATGCCACGAAACAGGCAGACAGTCATGAGGGGCGGTAGCAAGACTCAAAGCAAGTTAGCAAGGCTGTAAAGCTGCGCCAGGCAAGATTCTTTTGTGAAAATGCACCCGTCTTATCAGACTAAATCACAAAGTGGGGCTGCAATAGAAAATAGAGAGGAAGTGATGAAACGGTGCTGTGTGCGGTTTACTGATGTCAAGTCTCATGATTTCTGCGTTTTGTAATTCAAATGTTTCAAACAGTTACCTCTTGCTGCCATTTGGAACTGTCAGTGTGCAAAGTTGCCTAGTGCAGCTTTAAGTGGTAACCTGCAAGATCCATGTTTTGTGTTTTTTCTGGTGACATCCTTGGTGCCAACAGTCATTGCTGCACTGCACTTCCCACAGATCACCTGTCAATCAAACAGTGTGTCCAGTACTGAGACGTTTTCCTTAGTTTTTCTGTTGATGAAGTTTGAGTCACTATTGAAATAGCAACAGAGAGTAACAAAACAGACATTTATTTATATGAAAAATAGATGATTACTTTTAAATCATTATTGTTAATGGGCAAAATACACTGCAGTGGAGTGTCAGGTATGAATCACACCCTTGGTATTTGGGTACAGCTCTGGGTGACAGTGCTGGCTGTCGCAGGGGGAGAGGGCCAGTCGCCTCACGACAGAGTCCACCACACAGGAATGTCGCGAGGGGGGGACGGCAGCCTCCACAATCCCCTGCGGGCCACCATGCTGGGCCGGCCTGACCTCCACAGCTTGTTCCAGTAGGGCAGATGAGCCTTCACCCTGTAATCCCACCACAACAGGGAGCGACGGGGCCAGATCAGCCAGCTCAGCCACTATAAAGGCCAGAAACTCCCTGCAGGGAGGGACTCCAATAAAATCCCTTTGTTCCCCAGTGACCGCTACATCTCAGGTCCTCATCAATGCTCCGGTTTGGGGTTTCAAGAGAAACTAAATGCCCCCTGGCTGCTTTCTCCTTGCGCTCTTTGTTAGGGGAGCAAGGGCGAGAGTGGAGCGGGAGCATGCAGATTTATTAGGCTGCTCACAGAGCTTTGGGTGAGTGTATTAAAGCAGTGCTGAGCGCTACTCATAAGGACTGTGGAGATTGTGGAGTTTTACTTTTTTTTAAATTTTAGCTGATCTATGTATAAGCCAACTATTTGTACGCGCTACAAAAGGATGTGTCATTTTTAACACATCTGTGTGTCTTCTTTGGGGCGCCACACATTTGTGTTACTTTTCAACACAACATTCAGTATGTTAATGACAATACATTTTAACACAAGATATGCTGTTGTTAACATATCTTGTTGTCTAAAGAAGCACACGTGTTAAAAAAAGTATTTTTAGAGTAGTGTAGTGTAGTGTAGGATTATAACATAAATTCTATTTATGTAGCACTTGTGAGTTTAGAAAGTGCTGCACAAAAAGTCATAAAAACAAGGAATAGTGAAATGTAAATAAGAGATCAATATTAGGAAAACTGTTCAAAATAAAAGTGAAAAGTAAATAAATAAATAAAGTAGTAAAAGTAAATAACTACATGAAAACACATAAACAAGACAAAACAACTAAAACAAATAATAATTAAAAATCAAAAATGTGACATGAAAGCAAGTCTATGAAACACTTCTGTATGATAGTCTTTAATCAAAGGAAATGCAGAGAGCAAATACCTCCTGCATGTAATAACTGTTATACAATAGAAAATTGTCAAAAAATGTGAAAGATCTATAGAATAAGTCCTTGCCATGTATTTTTATAAATTACTGATAATCCTAAACAATTTTCACCTGTCTTTGGTTTTGCACTGCGCCTCTCAGGTAGAAACGTTTTGAGACTTCAAAGTCTTTTGAGAGAGTGTGTGATTACAGAGAAGTGTGACTTCTCTGTCTGAGTGGTAATTTTGAAGTGGTGGTTTGTTTGTTTCTGTTGCTATGGAGATAAAAGGTGAGTGTTTATAGGCCAATTCCAGCGGTCTGGCCTTATCAGCCCCATAGCTTTGGAGACAACATGCCGCAACCCTCTAATTAGCATTTCCGCCTTTTGGAAGCACTTTTGATGCTTTGGAAATAGGAGAGGAATTCGATTTGCCAGCATGGATTATGATAATATTTGTTCTTGAACTGAGCGCTGCGTGCTATCCTGTAATGATGCTCTGGGTGCCAGAACCCTAAATCAGCTGTGGAAGAAGCTTTGTACGTAAATCCACATCTATATCACTTTCACAGAAATTTATTTTAAAATGACGGCACTATAAGCGCTATTATGACAGAAATGACTACGCTCAGGGAAAATAGCCTTGTGCACTGCCAAATCCCATTTGTTAATGATTCTTCAGATGAATCTGTTTACGTCCATTGGATCCCACAGCATGTGAGAGAGGAGAGGCCACCAGGAGAACAATGGACAGAGTAAATATTTGAGCCGTCTTTCTTCTCTGCTGTGTCTAGCTGTCATTACAGATAGAGGGCGAGATGCAAACGACTGCATGGCTTGGTGCATAATGATGCATAAACAACTTGTGTGAGAAATGAAATATGGTTTTAATTGAAGTATAAATGTTTACAGCAGTATAGGAAACATCAAAGCTGTGACTGAAACTCTCTGTATATAACTGTGGAGGCTATCAGAGTCCGCTAATAATGTTTACCCGAGTTGATGGCCGAATATTCATTGTTGTATTTCGCGAGCAAACAAACACATCTCTTTGAATTGCTGTCTGTCAGCATGGAGTGTCTCAACATCCACTTCTCATTATTCTTGCCAGTTTCCATTCAGAGGCAAGGCAATTAGAGAATCCAAGATGGCCGCTGACCCCGGCCTAGCGCAGAGCAATATAGACTGAAAGCTCTGGAGGCGCTTCACTAAAGGTTTGTGCAGGGAAGAGTTTGTCCTATATCACCAAAACGACTGAATCAGAAAGCCATGCTCTTAACTGTGTGCAAGCGGAGTGTGAAACTGCCTGATAGCGCTGGACATAAAATAAATCCCTTTTGTGGAAACCCTGTAAGTTCAATTTGGTGATTTTCGTATTTTCACTTCAAATGAAGGATTACTCCTCTATGGGTTGAGAAAATTGTCCGACCTTCTGGGCTTATGAAACTTTTTCAAAACCATTGTATAACATCAAAAATGCATTTTATCAAGTTTAAAACAAGACTGATTTTTTTAGTTCCTGGAAAGTTGACAATTTGGAAATGTGAGGTGTTCACCCGACAGCGATGATATGTAAATTATATGTAAATCTCATTATTTTGCCCGCATAAAATTTATTTGTAGGTCAGGCCGTGCAAATTGAGGTGGTGCCCAATTCACTTAACACTTCGCAACACCAACTACCGCAAATTATTGTAGTACATAAAAGATCCTTTGAAAAGAGGCACAAAGACTTTGCACAAAGAGTTTGACGTGGGCATCATCGCCGGCAAGACAGGCAAGCAAGGGAGAGAACCTCAAGTCAACGCTCCTATCATAAAGGGGCTTTAGGGTGCCAGGGTGCAGCCTTGGTGGAGTCTTACGTCTGAAGCACGCAATTTGTGCCTGCAGTTGGTGATGAAGGGGCTATTTGCTTGTACAGTTTTCTATTTGAAGGCTCGTTTGCGCCACAACTTGATTGAAAGAGATTTGTTAGTGAATAAGATGAAAACTCTGCACTCTTACAGTAACTCAAGCAATTGAGCTGCGTTGCCCTCGCAATTTTAGATAGTGTTTATTATGGTGGTGGATGGGTGAGTGTAGGGGTGCTGGGCAGGGACCAGCGGTGGTAGAAGTAAATTCCTTACGTGCAAATACTCATCTAAAATTATACTCTGGTAAAAGTTAATAAAAGTACATGGTGTTAAAAGTAAAAGTAGTCGTCTAAAAAAGTCATTTCTAATGTACTGAACTGGTTCTCTGTTGAGCTTTACTCTGAATCACAGATGAGAAAGAGTCTGCAACTCAAATCACTGACGTTAACTCTAGCAGCTGAATTCACTAACGTTAATTCTCTTCTCTCTTTTTGCTCTCTCTTCTTCGTGTTGCTTGTCTCTCTCTCCATTTCCCTCCTTTTTGGTGTCGCTTTAGTGAACAAGCATTCAATCACATTTGGCTCTTGATCAGCTGCTTCCTGGGATGGATACTGTCTGATGCGGAAATTTAAAAAAATAAATATACAAATTCAGTTGATGAATTCCCAAAAGTCTGAGCAGAAAGTAAAGATTTTTCTTTTGAAATGTAGTGAGTAATAGTCTTAAATCAGAGAAAAACTCAAGTAAAGTGCAGATACTTGAAAGTCTTGCAGTCAGATCCGAGCTGCAGGCAGGGATTAGAGCAGAAATAAATGAGGTGCTGCAGCACAGACCGGCAGGACGCTCTGGCACCACAACATCACTCTGGACTTTATGATTTCCAAAGTCATGTCAAGCCGATCGCTGAGGAAATAAAGACAGATAGGAGGCTGTTCCAGTGGCACACGCATTATCTCACATCTCATATAGCATCTACCTGAAGGGGAGAGGAGTGAACACATTCACAGTTCTGCCCTCTCCTCGTCTGACACTGTCTCTCTCTCTCACACACACACACACACACACACACGCACCGGCACTACATCCAGATGTGATTAAAGCATCCTCTCTGCATACGTATTTCTTGCTGTCTAGGTTTTGGCATGTATGCAGGTTCCATGTTCCCAGAAGTGGAGAGTTATTTCCATGACCATGTGGGGAACCAAGTAACCACAAAAGTGCTCAGATTACTGTCTGTAATAACATCTCAATTTGTTACTTATTTTAATATTATAGTAATCATTTCCTTACACTTTCAACTGTGTAAGATGTTACTAGTTACACTATTATATATTATATTATATTATATTATATTATATTATATTCATAGCAGTAGTAGCTGTAGTAGTAGTAGTATTAGTAGTATAAATATTTTTCATTTATATATTCATATTATTTCCAAGTTGAGGTGGTTTTCAAATCAGTTCATTGAAACCAATTGTCATATTATTTAGGACACTGCTATTTCAATAACATGCAAACAGTACTGGTTTAATTAAAGTACGCTATTTATTTACATTGCACTGTGTTTCTTTATACATTAGTTTGACCAAAAGCACCTGCAATAGCCCAAGCCATCTCGCTAGGATTTTATTTAATTCTTTTTAAAAGAAAAGCATGGAAACAACAACTTTTATTGGATGTTTATTAGGTAGTAATTTTCTTTTAAAGCTAATGTTTCCCACTACTGCCAGCCAGCCAGCCAGCCAGCCAGCCAGCCAGCCAGCCAGCCAGCCAGGCAGAGAGCAGCCAGAGGGATTAGAGCCACTGTCAGCAAGAGAAAGGGCAGAGGGGCGCACAGGAAATGATCTCGGCCCCATGGAGGCAGGAGGCCAGCGCCGCCGGTCCAGCTGCTGGTATATCAACCAGCACCGAGGGAAACAAGGAAAGTGCAAGGTCAGTAGAGCATTCAGAGAAAGAGAGAGGCCGAGCACAAAGAGCCACAAGAGAAACACACAGCGGAGAGGCCAACACGTGGAAAGAGGAAAGAGGTTGAAAAAAAAAAAAACCCCAACATAAAAACACAAACTCTCCAAAAAGCACAAATCACAGAGCTAGCTTTCATTGCCTTCAGAATATAACAGATGAAGACTGGGTTTTAACAGTGAAAGAGCAACCTAAGGATTTTGATGTATGTTAAGTAGCCCTGTCCTCTGGTACGGGGGCAGGCAGGAGAGATGTGAGCTCATAAATCATAGTGCTGGTGTTGGCTGCCCAGAGACATTGCTCAGGCATGTGGCGAAGGAGGAAGTACGCTAGTTTGACTCCCAGGCACGTCATCCCATGTAGAACCACGGTGCTTTCTGACTCATTGGGCTTTCATTAGCGGCAGCCATTCTGAAACTGGTAATTGATTCTGGCAGAAGAGCTACGGCTCACAGTTAAACCAACATCTAAATCAAAACAAATGGAGCCCGGCTAATGTGGAATTTCTTTAATACACGATACGGCCATTAAAAGGATCAGTGCCACTCCAATAACTGAGAATCAAGAGACGGTCTGCAGCTCCGTCTGTTCACCCTCCTGACTTCTGCTCGGTCGGTCCGGCCTCAGCTCCCCGCCCCCCCCCCCCCCCCCGTTTCAACATGTCCGCCACGTCAAATGTGAAGAGCAGACCGAAATGGAAACAGCCGCAGGCTAACCGACTATTATCTATCAAAACAAAAACAGAAAACAAACAAACAGAGACGCAATTGGAGACTCCCAAAAAGGCAGACATGGAATGGTCGTTCCCAGGGCCAGCGATGATTAAAGCAAACGCCAAGCAGGGTCTTTCATGTGGCGGGTGTCTCATGCGCCCCTCTCGGCGTCGAGGCCGCAGCATCTCTTTCCCCCTGACTGGCGGTGAAGGAGACAGATAATTTCTTCCGCTGCGCCCCCCCCCGCCGACGGTTCAGCTCAGGACTGGAAGTGTCATTGCAGATAATTGGTTTCTCTTGTCTGTCCTGGCGCTGCTGCTGGCAAAAAACCTCAATAACCCTACTCTTGCTTGGCAGAGGTAAGGAGCGATCTGAGAGCAATTGAGCTCTTGGCGCGTTGCGGAATTATAAGAACGGCGCTCTGCTCCTTCTCGGAATCTATTTACCTTCGCATAGAAATGGCTTGATTTGGAGCGAAGGAAGCAGTCGGCGTGATTGCGACAAATGCAGCCTGACGCGGCACCAGCCAAAAGAATGTAGAAAATGCGGGTATTTCAGAATAAATAAAACCCTGTACTGATCCATATGGTGGTGCTGAAAAGGCCTGCATAATGGAGAGCCGAGGGTGCGGGGTCGAGAGAGTATGCATGAATGGAGAGGAGGATTTCTAGCCCTCTCCAGGCAGAGTCCAAATGATCTCCAGCCCTGTTTTTGTCCTCCGTTAATCAGCCTCTCTTAAAGCCATTTAACTGGCATCTGTGCTCTGACCCTCAACACAGCAGAAAGCAGGCGATGGAAAGTGCGTGTGCACGTGAGAGAGAAAGGCTTCCTCTGCACACACTCAGAATACATATGCACGCAGAATACAATAACAATTTCCATTCGTTGAAACACCTCCCTCCCCAGCACACGGCCAAGATGCTGCCAAGGTTAAAATTATAAATAAACCGATTAAACGTCTGGCAACTGATAGAGCGAAGGCGTATCTGTGAGGAATATTGCGGGGATGAATGATTCAAAGTTTCATTGCACAGTCTTCATCAAAGCCTCATCAAAATCCCCAGCCAAAATAGAGCCGGACACACAGCTGCACCTCATTGAGAGGTCGGGTTGATTTAATCTGCGCTAAACATGATCTGATTTAAAGCTAATACGGCCCTTGTGTGGTCGACGTGCGGCAAAGCTTCGGACACTCAAACTGATAACAATAACTCAAAAAGAAAATATTTTTCCTCAAAGACCCCTGAGGACAAGACTCTTCCTGTCCATTCTCCACGACACACCGTTGCTTAGCCCCCCTTTCTCCTGATCTGTGTGTTTGTTTTGTTTTTGGTCCTTTACAGGCCAGTGACCTTTACTCGCCAACAAGGATAAAATGTGTCCTTGCCCGCTTAACCAAATTCAATAAAAAACAGACACAAAAACAAGGAGTGGAGCTCGAGCAGTGGCATCTCCGGGGCGACTGGTAGGACCTCTCTCCACCTGTCACAGCCAGTGATTGTCGAGCGGCCGTAATTGTGGATCACAAGTGCCACGCTGGCATGAAAGCCCACAGGAAATCCCTCCAACAAAACGTCCACCAGGCTGGAATGTTGGCACCGCGTTGGTACTCCAATCCCCCCGCCCAGCGGCAGCGGCAGCGGCGGCGGCCCGGGCCGGAGGACCACGTGACGCAGGGAGGAATGCTGGAGGCCGACGTCGGGTCGGAGGGGGGGGACGGAGGGAGGGGGGGGGGGGGGGGGGGAACGGAGGGCCGGCAGTTGGAGGACAGTGGTGGGGGAACCGCCGAGGTTAGGGGAGGATTTGGGGAGGGGATTTGGGGCCAGCGGCCGAGGCTGTAGTGCTAATCCCCAGTTGGCAGGCTGGAGAGAAGTGTGAGGGCCTCTGTGCTGAGGAGGCCGTCCATCACTGGCTGAAGTGGTCGGCGTCCTCGCTGTCAAACGTGCTTAAGGGGTCGGGGGTGATCCGCCTGGGCGCTGGGACCAGGTACGCTGCTAGAAACCCACTGATGGAGAGGCTCGGATAAATCCTGTTTCGCTTCGAGAGGGAGCAACTGAAAAGAAATCAACTCATACAGTAAATTCCTCTTCATGTGAACTGTTAAGGGTATTGAACTCACCTCTTGACTGAGAGAAAACAGAAACAAACTATTACCAAGTTCTCAAATTAACCCCTAGTTCATGTTTGGACACACCACAATTTTCTTTATTTTTAATATTTTCCACATTTTAGAATAATAGTAAAGACATCAAAACTCTGAAATAACACAAATGGAATTATGCAGTGACCAAAAAAGTGTTTATTAAACAAATCAAAACTATATTATATTTTAGATTCTTTGCCTTGATGGAAAGGCAAAGGCTTTGGAAGGAAATTCATACATAGGCATCAACTTCACTATTTGTCTAAGAAACAAATTTCAAGCATTTAAGCATAAGCCTTCGGATCAAAATGGCTTTAAGATAATGAAGAACATAGTACATTCAATCAGGTTTGTCCAAACTGTTGACTGGTAGTGTATATCATGGCAAATGAGTTATTCATCAGATGTCTTCGTCACAACATAAAAACTGTCATCAGATAGTTTGACATGACATGACATGCCATGCGCCTGACATTGGAATCTATGATCGTGGCTTGCTACTTTCCCAGCACAGCTGTGAATTATTGAATGAAGATGACAGTAATGGTCGTGAGACTACGGACGCAAATTCTTAGGGAGACAGATTCGTGTCGGAATGCAGCGCGCTGTGATAAAACCTCCCCAGCAAATGGAGGCAATAATCTGGTTCCACCGCAGATGAGGAGGATGGAAAATGAAGGAGGGATGGGAAACAAAAGGAAAGAGTTTATCTGTCATGGGTGTTCATCTCAATTTGCCAAACTTAAGTGTTGTTAAGGGAGAAGTGGGCATGTTACACTGTAGTAATAAACACATGACAAAACTGTCCACCATTTAACCCAGTTTCGCCACACACACACACACACACACACACACACACACACGTCTATAGAGAGAATTTAGACTATATCATTGATTTGAGGCCTCTGCACCATTCAACATAGCAACTGCTTGTTGCATTGCCTTTGTTTGTCAGTTAGTCTTTACCGCTGACAGAGGGCAGAAAAAACAAAGTCCTTAATCATTTACTTGCTGTAGGATAAACATTAAATGTGACTCCATTGCTCTCGATTCAATTCTATTCAGCTTTATTGTCATTCCACTTTGCACAAGTGCACAGTGAAACAAAGAAGCTGTTCCTTGGGGTCACAGTGCATTCCAAACAAGAGGAGCACGGAAAATAAGAGTGCAAAGACAGAAAATACAAGACAGAACAGTGCAATGCATTATTAACAATGACCCACAGCCTGGTAGCATTGAAGCAAACACATAGTTTGATAGTGAGGTGTCTGCCTTTATAAATACCTTTATAATTACATACACAGTAGCGTGCATATGCACCAAAACAATACTAACTCTCATGTTGCTCACAAATTCGGTCGGATCTTCAGGTTCTTTTTCTGGTTAGCAGGCAAGCTCAGGCCACTCAGTCTCTCTCACACACACACACACCCACATATGCACACACACACCACACACACACACACAGGGCTTCATAATACAAACATGAACCCGACAAACAGGACTGCCGCTGTCAATCTACAGCTCCCCCCCTCCCCCCCTCCCCTCCGCAAAGTCACACAAGGCCCTGAAAGGACAAATGTTTGTTTCCCCTCTGCAGAATTAATGAGGGCATCCATTCCTGCCACCTCCGCTCCCCAGCGCCGACAGACTGCGCCCAGCTCCCGCTCTGCCTGGGCTTGAAAGGGGAGAAGTAAATATTAGGACGTGACTATTTAGAATGAGCAGGAAACGCGCAGAACCGCAGCAGGGCCACAAGAGGGGCAGCGGGAGCAACGGGGAGGAACGAGGAGTGTGTGGGCCGGGGGGGGGGGGGGGGGGGGGGGGGAACTCTGAGATCTGCTCCCCAGGATGATGTGACAGAGATGTGCGCTAATTGCCTTCACCCTTCACACCGACTTGCTCCTTGTAAGCGCCCCTCCAGCTATTCCCCCTGAAATACAGATTCATCTTGCCTCTCTTACATGCGCGTTACGTTTGTTTCGAGCCTAACAAGATTTTAATTGGGCAATTTTGAGGGCAGCAGAGTAACGAGAGCGTGCTTGGTGCGCCTCCAACCACCCAGGTTTATTTGGCTTTCAAGTGGTGTTCTGCAACTTCATTGTTTTTTTTTTTATTGTGTCTATTTAGTCCATGCTTACAGTTGCAGTGCATCTTTGTTTAGGGAGTGAAGGATAGCCTGCATGTGACCCTCTCCTCTGATCAGAGCTAACTAAACAGTGCTTTGCTAAATGTCAGCTCTGATTGTTCTGGCTGACTAGGACCAACAACGTCTCTGCTAATTACGATACGTCTGACAGGCGGTCATTGGCGGGCTATGCTGCAAAACTGAAAGCGAGTGGTCCTTGTGTTTTTTTATTTTGTCTCCGTCTTTGTTGCTCAGCGTTCATTGCTGTGGTGTTTCTGCACTGCACTTCCCAGAGATCGCCTGTCAATCAAACAGTGTGTCCAGTACTGTGACGACTTTTCCCTTGGATTTTCTGTGGATGAAGTTTGAGTTTCTGTAGGTGTCGCTCTTTTCTTTGTCTGTTCAGCCACGGTGGCTATCACTGCTCATGCTAACTATTCAGTTCTTCCTCTATTTATTCCAAACAAACCGGAAACGTACAACGCATCGGGATATTTCCTGGGAAAGAGCTACCAGACACCGGGTGTTTAGAACAGCAAATGGAAAAGCTTTCATGAACTGACTATCAGTTCAATCACTATTCTGTCATAGCAATCGGCAATAGAAAGTAGCAAAATGGGCATTTATTTATCTAAAAATGTTATGGATTATTACTTGTAGGCATTTTAAAGCTTGCAACACTCTGTTACCACACACTGATAATCAGAATCAGAACTATGAAGTCACATTAGGGGGATCATTTGCTGATAAGGAGCTGGGGAGCAGAGTTGGACTGCAGTCGATGAAGCAGGTTGGTGTGGAGAAGCAGAGAGTATCCAGGAGTGGAGGTGAGACTCGGTGTTGCAGCTTGGTCCCCCTTTGGCTACAGCAGAGTGTAGATTTAACAGCCCAGCCGGGGGTCCGGTCCAGCGCTCTAATAGCGGCCTGTAAATCAGGCTGGCGTCAGACTGCAGGTATGATATAGTAGACCTGCGGCCTGTGGCTGAGGTCTCTGGGTCAGAGACGCCACAGCAGATGGGCGTCTGGACCAGGATCACTCCTCAGAGCAGCACCCATAACACACATAACAATCCAAAGAAGAAGTCGACTGTAGGTATTAATGCTGGGTTTGTTTAGTCATTCCCCTCCTGTGATATTAAAGGAGAAGTGCAGTTGATTTCACAGTAACTTCTTCTTGGTGTTTAGTAGAGTATTGATTATTTCTAGGGTTAGAAAAAGACCATATTGGCCTTTGGAAATACTGGATACCTGCAGTGACTTTTCTTGATTTTCTTTGTATATTTTATTTTTTTTAATTAAATCGTTCAGTACATTTTTGGTGTAAATTATTTTTTCATTTAAAGGCTTAATGTATCCCAGAGTTTCCCCTACAATTGAATAGGTGTGGTGGGTCAATCAGCCTTAAAGAGATGCTAACCCACCTAAAATAATTTCATCAGTTTTGGTTTCAGTGAAGAATTATAGTGTCACATAATGATCAAATGTTGTTTCAGAGGCGTTTCCACCGTGCAAAGAATAAAATAAAGGGATGGAAACACTGAATACTTGGATTTTTTGGCATGAAAATAGGGTATAGATATTGAATATCAGAACAAAATATCATCTATCAGCAGCTTCAATACAATAATATCAGTATCATCCTTCCAAAACAGAACCTTAATTATTTCAGCACCTGTTCCACTTTCTGTAGCTAGTTATTGATGATTGATGGTGGCACATAGTTTCCAAACGGTACCGATCGATAGTATATTCTTAGCACTTTTAAAAAATGACTCTCTTTTCCCAGTGGGCGTGTCTCCAATCAGACAATTCACAAATCAAATCAGCGCTGCAAACAGTGCTAATCACACATAATGGCTTTGCTGGCTGCCCTTCCCACTCAGCTGTTGGCCAAATAAATGGTACTACCTCATCCAGCCTGAGAAATATGGAAGCAATTAAAGAGAGGGGGGTAATCTGGCTACCACTCAAATTTACCCTTATGCTACAAATGGAAGAGGAATTGAAACAAATATGTGTGTGTATATTGTCGATTCCCACCTCAAATCCATTACGTTCCCTCCCTTCAAGAAATGGCCTTCTAGAAGGAGAGCTCCAGTTGAAAGATTTGCGAGGGCGGGAGATTGATTTACTGCGATGCGCTTGAGTTGCAGCAAGTGGGGAGACGTCTGAATCTTATACCTCAGCCATTCATTTGGGCAACTTGAGAGAACGGCCACATTTAACCGGATCAGGGGGGATTTGGGCCGTGCAGTGAGCTCATACGGTCTATCTGCTTTAAGCCGAGGTTGTGAGTGTGTGTGTGTTTCGGCCGCTCGACAACTGCGCGCTGTAGTTGAAACTGGAGGTGCAATTATAGCACTTAGGCCTGAACTTTTCCTCATGTTCCACTGTTCGACCAGAGTGATCTGGGTTAAAGAAATACTGAAACAAAGCCGGAACACTGATCGCAGCCTCCTAAATTATTTGAAGTAAAATGAAAAACCTCAATCAAGCATTATTTTCATGTTTAATATTTCTGTCATAGTCACAAGATCCAGATGCATTATCAATGCACTGATGCATATTCCAAACAAAGAAAGGTCAATCTCCAGAAATTTGTACTTGTATTTATTTTTCAGCTATGAACACTGAAACAAAGGAAAAACAAGAGCTTTGTTGTGCTACAAATGAAGATGCACAAGTCAAAGAGGTAGAAATGTGGGACATTTATTCCTAACTAACCAAATTTTTGTCTTATTTAACATTGAACACATAAACTCTCTTCTTTAGTCCATGCAAATACTTAAACTAGATCAAATAAATTGAAAGCAAACATCTCTGAAACACAGGAACTAAACTAAAACTGGCAAACCTATCTGAAAACAAACTGAAATTGCAACTGAAAATGAAATGTACTAAATAAAACAAAAACAAAAAATCAGTTGATGGAGTCTGATGGAGACAGAGTGCTGACACCTGGGTGGAAGCAAACTGCTTTGGAAGGCTTTTTGTCTGTTCTTGATGTAACCTACATCAGCTGAAAGTGTTTTTCTTTACTGCCCATCCTTTATTGCAAAACCTAATGTGAAAAAAATCCTTCTCCCCATCTAACATTAAGCGGAATCATTTGGCGTGTTCGCATCATGACATCAGTCAGCTTGGCGGCGCGTGACAGTCGACTATTAGATTAAGCTATCAACAGGGAAAAAGTACCTCACGCAAGGTGATGAAATGCGAAGGCAACGGGCCTGACGCTTTTCAGCTGATCTGTGGTCAGTGTGAGGCCAGGCCGCTCCACTTATCAGATCATCGCCGCTGATCTTAATGCTGCTGGCTATGCGAATGTTTTTCATCACTGGCCCGCTCGCTCTGGCCTTAAACAGTGGGAGGCTTCATGTCAGGAGCGGCTAAACTATTCTGCGCTCTATTCCCCAGATTATGTTTAATGGATATGGCTGAGCTCACAGAACACACACACACACACACACACACATACATGCATACATCAGCCGAAAAGCCTCTAAAATTGTGACAGAACAAATCTTTGCATTTGTGAGCCTGAATTATATCCTTGAATTATTACCCTGAATTTTATATCGTTTGACTCAGCCAGACAGTGGGTAAACATGGCGGTGTTTTACTGGTCTTCATGTGAATAAAGCAGCGCCGCTCCCCTCTTTAACCCCTCTCACTGATGTCAATTAGTTAGCTGTTTCTCCCCTGGGTTTGTTGACTCCTCAACTCGGGGCGCAGCCGGCCCCCCCGGCCCCCCCGGCCAGATTTACTGTGATTACACGGACCGGTGTTTACTTTTCCCAGAGTACTTAGCTCGCTGTTTCTTTTATTCATACGCGTTCCGTCCCTCTCTCCTTCCATCGCTCTTTTCATTTATCCTTCTTTTGATAGCTTACACTAAATGTCTACCATCTAGATGGGCACTGATTCACCGTGTGTTGAGATGACGCAGTATAAATTTATCTGCTGCGATATTTTAAAGCTGAGTTTAGTTTAAAGATGAACAAGTGCCTTTTCTCCAAAACAACGTGGCATGTTGTATATAAATTAAAATGCTTCTATGCTCAAAGGGGGTGAGCGACTCAAAAACTGAAAATGAGTCAGCACTATTTGGTGTTTTAAAACCATTGAAGTAATGACCATTACAGAGTAGTTTATGCGTAGATGGGTAAACTGACGATCTTTTACTCGGCTGAATACCAGTCTGGTTCTCAGAGTTCGGCGGTGATGCTTGAGTTTGCGGCACGTTCCTATATATGGCCAAGCTGAGCAGCTGTTTACTGTGCCGACCTTCAGAGTTACATACACCTGATCCACTGTGCTGTATTAAATTATAGGCTTATTCCAATTACCAGAATAGACTCACTGTGACTTGCCACAGTAAATTGAAAATCTGATCTGTAGCCAAGCACTTGTTCAAAGTGTCTGACCATAGTTGGGTGAAATAAAAGAGGCAACGCTGTTTTAAGGCAAAAGAAGCTTTGGGTTTGGGCCAAAAGTCGCAGATCCATTTCTATCACAAACTGATGGTCTGTATTAGTAAGGTGAACCATTGCTTATATTTATCCTTTTTGTAAAAGCTTGCTCAGATTAATTAAAAACAACATTGACTGCAACAGTGTTTTGTCAATTATATTGTGGTTAGTCAGAATCAGAATCAATTTTATTGACCAAGAAAGTTTGCATATACAAGGAATTTGTCTTGCTGCATTGCTCCTGTGGTCACATACAAAAATGTAAGATGAAACAAGTAGTATAAAGAGTAGTAGAGCAATTCAATGTTAAAGTTCTTAAAACTTTTACTTTTGTTTACTTTAAACCCTTTAACCTACACACTCCTGCGTCTACACTACAATGATCTTTGGCCAAATTGATTTACTACCAAACAAAATAAGCTCTTTACTGTCACTAACTCTTCCTCAGCCATCTACTGATTTGTCTTTATCTGGGAAGAAGGGCCATGCTTTGAATGATCTGCTGTCTCCCAGCAACATGCCTGAGGACACACACACACACACACACACACACACACACACACACACACACACACACACCAAAACAAAAAAAATAGCATTTAACAGCACATACTGCTGTGGCCCTATTTAAAGGCTGGAGGGTGGGGGAGTGGCCCACAGCAGTCCATTTACAGTACGGGTCAGTACATCTGAAAGCCTTTACCACTCCAGTCAAATTCTTTGTCTCCCTCATTCACAGCAAGTTATCTAGACCAGAGGCTACACAAAGGCAATTGGCATTATATCGTGCGGGCTGACATTAACCCCTGATATTTTCACTGCTCTCCATTAAAGTCCTCTTTCCCTTCTCTATTACCAGGCCATTCCCACAGAGCCGGGGGTCACGCCGACCACCGGTGTGGCACGGCCCGATACTGAGATACTCTCTGACAAAGACGGAGAGAAAGAGAAGAAAAGAAACGTAAACTTCACTGCCGATTAGTTCCGTTTTTTTTGTTTTCTTTACTTTTGTTTTGTCTTCCCCCGTTAAAGCTCTTTAACGGGCCGGATGAGGGCCGCTCTAAAGCTCTAAAGCTGTTTTTTACCTGTTCACATCCCATTAGCTCGCAGCTCCTCTTCCGCCTCGCCACAGCTTTGTGTCGACGGACAGGAAAAAGGAACAATGCGCTCCAAATTGATGTTTATTTGAAGTTCATTTTGAGTTAACACATTCAGTTCTTTTCATAAATGAAATAGTTTTACTGTGTGGCTTGTGTCCAATAAGATATTCCAGAGAGGTGAGAGGGAGGTCAGCTGAATAGTTGCACGACCTATTGATAACAACGGCTGCTCTCAGGGTCAGACAGCCCGCTTCACCAGTTGTATTTCCAGAGAAGGCATGTCAGACTATAGATCCTCGTTCAAATCTAATCTTTTGAGGTGTGGTGAAATTATTCTAATGTCTTGCTTAGTTTTCGGTCGTGACAATTTCTCAGGATATCAGCCTGTGAGAAATACCGGAGGAATTTCTCAACTCGGTTTAAACATTTACATAAGTAGAATATTGTAAATTCCTAGACCTGATTAAATTGGCTGAAGATGGAAAAAACGTGGATCAGTAATTTCGTGAGACATCTAGTCAGGGGTTTTGCTATCATTCAGTGGAGGGTCAAGAGTTCAGCTGCCTCCCTAATAGTCAGCAGTCGCTTTTAATGTTAAGGAGGCTTTTTGACGCTTTTAAAATACATTTTATCATTCGCTATGACCTTTGTCGGCTGCACATTTAAAGGGTTGAATCGTCTGCCAAAGGTGACGTCCACTGTGAGCCTTGTGTCAAGAGTCACGTCCACGCAGCTTTGTGTCACACACACACACACACACACACACACACATACTGGACTAGACTAACATGACTTTGGTGGCCTCATAAGCACTTTTGATAGCCGCCAGTTGACCAGAAAAGCGGCTTCTAATGCTCGTTATACACCGGTTACAGCCATGTAGAGGACAGTGTGCGAGTCCTCACTCAACAGGTTAGGCTTCAAATTTCTACAGCCATGAACCCACCCACACACACACACACACACACACACACACACACCCTATTCTCTCCAACTGCCAGGCTGAGGAATGCCAATGACTGAAGGGTCCTTGAGGCTGTCGACGGACAGGGCTGTGTGCAGAGAGACCAGACCCCCGCTCACCTGCACACAGCACACCCTCCCTGCCCCCAACCCTTACTCCCCGCCCTCCAAAACCCAGAGACCACAATACCCTGTGTTCGTCCTCACTGGCTGTTTCTGCTTTTAAACAGCTGCTACACAGGCCCACAACAACATCCATTGATAGTATCTTAAACAGGCTTCTTAAGAGTTCATTGTTCAATTACCCCACTCTGTGATTGTGTTACCATGCGCCGTCTTTGGTTCTCTGTTGGAGCATTAAAAAAGGTTTATGTATCCGGCTTCTTGGCTGGATTACAGAGTAATATTGGATCTGGAATCTGGAGTCACATTTCTCCTCATTACCTGAAATAGAAGTGGCTAATCAGCTCGCCTTAACCTGCGCGTTTGCCGCCAAAAATGAAATTAAATGAAATTGACAGCTGCGCAGCAAGCATAAAAGGCCCACTAAAATGTAATTGAATGGTGATGGCATTTCCCAGTGCCTTGTTTTTCCAGAGTGTGTGGTGTTGTTTTGGCAGTGTTTGTGTGCGTCCACAGGCTGGGGTCAATAAGTGTTACAGCTACAGTTAAGTGCGCAGCTAGAGCAGGCTGGTGAGGCGGTGTATCATGTGAGCTCACAGCATGGGCCCTACATCTTCCCCGGCTATTTATGTCGGTGTAGAATCATGAGAACCACTTTAGCCAACACAAGGCTGGTCAGAGGGTAATACCTCGGATCTACACACTGCCAAGTCTGTTCCCTCCAATAACAGTCTGGCTCTATGTATCAAAATAAATTAGATTTCTGGCTTTTTTTTTATTTTAAATTTGATGTTTGGCCATTGGAGGTCTGGCCCTCAGTCAGCTGAGTGTTTGAGTGTTAAAGCCACGATAGGAGTGATGAAAAGCCTTTTACAATGGCCTTTGTGAGGATGTGGAATGTCCAAACAAACACTTTCCCAGGGTTTGGGTAATTCAGAGGCTGATCCCAATAGGCTTTCAGGTTGAACCCTGCAACTCATTACTGACTGCGCTGAGTTGATTTACACTCGCACTGTGCTTTAAGTTGTGTTAAATTGTTATTTTATAACACTTGGAGGTGTAATCAATTACACTATAAGTAGCTTCGTCCAAAAATAATTAGCCTTGGGGGTTATGGATTTGTCTGCCAAGTTTCTGCAAACGGACATATATATCATTTTATAAAGTTGTGGTTCCAGGAAAGAAAAAAACATGCCATTTCCATATAAAGAGCATGGTGAAGATTATTTAATTAGTTTATAAATATTTCTTTCTTTATTTCAGTATACAAAAAGACAGTATGTACATCCACACAAAAGTGGTTTACAAAATGGCATTGTAAGAGATCCATGAGTTCAGTTCATATACTCTGAAAATAGAAGATTTTGAACTGCCTGCATGTCAGACATACTGGAGATAATGCACCGTTTCACATACTAAAAAAGTTTCTTTATTCTCTTGTCAAGATCCACAGAGGTGCAGGCATGACCCAAGTAAAGCTCCGCACGGGACACATGTTGAGAGTCAAAAAACGGCAACCACAAAAATTTTCCACGATTGAAATGTACTTGAAGTTCCCTTTGTGTGTGTTCCTTTTTCCTCTCTTGTCCATCGCTGCGGGGGAAAAAAAAAAGTCCCAACAGTACCTAAGAAAGTACCATTTGAGTTTCATGGATCCATCAGAACCCTTTGCATTCCGTGGAATGGCCTCTGTCTAGCGAGGAGACGGCAGAATCCCTCTCCTCCAGAATAAAATCCAATATCATTTCTTTTAATAAAGATATAATAAAATAGACTTTCAATATCCCAGTAGGGTGAATGTATGCTCATTAACAAGAAAGGGGGAAAAACCCAGGAGGACGGCGGTCTTCGCGTAAACCGACTGGCATTTGTCACGACGCCCCACGCTCAGGTTCGTGAGACGGAAAAAGAAGCAGAAAAGTCCAATTGGCGGTTCGGAGATTCAATAAAAAAAAGAATGATAATGAAACAAGAATAGACTGCTTCTTGTTGAAATATACATGCTAAAGCTTAAGACAAAAGTAAGCCTTCTTGGTATCGTAGTGCTTTGGTTATCTGTAGCCCCGGCTGGCTGGGTAAAAAGGTAGAGGACTGCTGGTTGGGGCCGGCGGCGGCGGGGCAGGGACTCATTTGCAGACGTATCTCTCCACGATCCGCTCGCACTTCTTGCAGGTTACGTAGCAGCACCAGTGGTACTTGCAATGGCAGCGCTCCACCAGTTTCTCTGTGTAGGGGTTGTAGCCACGGCCGCAGCACATCAGGTCACAGCTGTCACTGCCAACGGACGTTTTGTTGCACTGCCTGGAGATAGCAGAGACGGAGAGGGACAAGTTAGACATTTTTTGGGGCATTTTCTTTCTTCTTTCTCTGGCTGAAGAAATCATTTTTCTGAACATGGTGACAGCTATGAAAGGCAACATATTCCCAGTTCGAAACACAATTTGGTTTCCTGACCGAGACAATTAAGTTTACAACTTCTCTCTGAATCACGTTGTCTAGTACGGTCTGTGTGCAATCTCACAGACCATGAGGAGCCCACAATAGTCCTTTAAAAGTGCTTGACCAATGTGCCTTTGTGCATTCATTCAGCCAAACATTTTCCCGTTTTTTCTTTCTTTTTTTGTCTTTGGGCGGTGGATGCTTGGGAGCCTTTCATTTCAGAATCCCGAGGCATCTTGAGTGAGCGGAGAATAGCCCCGTCATAAATCACAGTGAATACACAGGGGGACCCTCCCTCTATTTAGCTTGCCCTCTCCACATAATTGCATTGTTTTATGATGGCAGAGTGTTAATGACCAGTATGGTGAGAGAGACACTGGGGTGACGACTGCTGCTGGAGTGGGAGGAGAGGGAGGAGGACTGGGAGTC